>NC_133653.1:79908029-80249032 GCF_009905375.1 Apium graveolens | reverse complement strand
GTTATCGTATAGAGTGATCGTTCCGGGAACGAGAGTTGGGAATCTAATTTAGATTTTGGTTTTTATTGTAGATTCGGAGCGTGAGGACATTCGAGCTAGGAAATGGAAAAGTATACTAGGTGGCAGTAGTTCATCCCTCAGGAAAGCAATTTCAGGCAAGTAACTCTGATTACTGGTGTAAATGATTATAAAGGAAATGTTGTTCATACCATGTAGAGTATTGAACTGTCAAAGTATAAAACCCTTGCTTTATGAAACCCTGATATTTGAAGTACCCTTGTTCTTGATAACCTGTTATTGATAATCCTATTAATTTCACCCTTTGATAATCTGCCTTTCTGTTCCAGTTTCCTATAATGCCATGAATCATATTGAACCTTTAATTATCTTGGATAACTCTGTTAATGATACCCTGTTTCTCTTGATCGCCCTAATGATCCCTAAGTTATTACTGATCCTTCAAATTTAGTGCCTTGTCGTCCTTGATACAGAATTATTATGAATTGTTCCTTGCGTATCTTTGATTCACTCCCTGAACTTTGTTTCTATAAAATCTGAATTAAGAATGAGTTTCGACTTAAAAGAGTCTGAATGATTTCAAAGGCTTGGTAATGATAAAATGAATTTTAGAAAACCTATTTGTTTTTCCAACTCAAGGTTTTCCAAATGAATTCCTGATGGATTGGATTGAGACGTAAGAGGCTAGTGGGACTAGTCCAGTCACGGTAAGAGGCTAGTGGGACTAGTCCAATGTAAGGCTGAAATTATGCCGAATGGTACCTTAAAGACCGGAATGGAGGTCGATACGGGCTGATCACCCGTATATAATGAAATGGAAAGATAAGTGATCCAATCAAGGGTTCTAAATCATTATTTAAAAAGGGAACTGAAACTTCTATTCAGTAAATTGATTTTTGGAAATGAAAATGGTTTATACTGTTTTGAAAAGAGTTGATTGTGTTATTGTGGAGCTTAAAGCTCAGAACCCTGATTCCTGAAATTGTTGATCATATGAATGATTCTAAATCTTGAAATACTGTTGCTTTCCTCTATCGAAAGATCTATTTTGATCCTATAATGAATTGTGATGAATGTCGGCTTTCGTCCTATTTCGAGCTTTGATTCTTGAAAGCCCAACTATTCTTCGGATACCCTTTCCTTATCTCAAAGAAAAAAAAATAAATATATGGAAATCTGCCACCTAGATTAGCTAAAATAGAATGCCCTAGTTTGTTCAAAGTATATTGAGAATTGATATTGTAGAACTGCTAAATAGTTACTTGCTGAGTTTTCTACTCACTTGTTTTGTCTTAATCTAATCATGGCAGTTAAGCAAGAAGATGGCCAGGCTTAGGCGCACTGCTCGTAAGAGCGTACCTAGTGGTTCCTACCGTGTTGAGGGCTTCCAGTTGCCAGAGCAGGTAGTGCAGGTTATGAGTGAGCTCGCGCCTAGTAAGAGGTGTTTAAAGATACAATGGGTTATCTGTCGGTTCCCAGCCAGAATCGATATTGATTATTTAATAATATTTTGGGTTTGTAAGTTATATTCTGTGATTGGTAGTTGTAATCTTGTCTCATACTTTATCTTGCTGATCCTGTTAGTAGTAAATCGGGGTTTATGCATATTTAATTATTAGAATAGAGGTGTGTGAGTCCTCATTTCCTAACCCCGAGATTGAGGGCGTCACAAGTTGGTATCAGAGCTACAGGATCTAGTCCCTGAGACAAGTTAGGTTTTAAAAGGGGTATTTTGGGAATATATCTATATCGCGAGAGAGTTCGACTCATGTAGAGTTGAGTTAGACTATTAGGTATAGTCTAAGGAAAGTGTTTGATTGGTAAAGCAGAAACTAGAGTTAGGGTGTGAGTTAGCTGGAAGCTTTATTTGACCCTAACATTGTTTCTTGGTTGCTATTTTATGTTTTCTCTCAGGATCCTAGTAGTGGTAGTGACTCAGACTCAGAGATTAGCTTGACTGGTACCCCTGTGGACCCTATTCCACCCTCTCTAGAGGAGCATGTATATGTTAGTTCAGACCCAGAGGAGGACCCTTCTGAGAGTAGTGAGATCCCCATGCAGATTTTACCCTTGAGGCCTGATTCAGAGACCCCTGCCCCTGAGCCAGAGTCGGAGATGCCTAAGACTGTTCCTGTCAGTATTGGTGGCAAGTTAGCCCAGGACGGAGACTTTGTGTACTCCCGCATTCCTGAGTTAGGAGCTTTGGTGGATAGACTAGCCAGGGAGTCTAGACAGAGTGCTTTTGTTATGGACGATGAGTGGCGAGTTCGAGTGAAGATGGTGGAGCAGGTTGCCAGGAGGAGATTGGATGAGGGACCATCCACTAGTGATGCTGATGCTGAGGCCCGGAGGCTGCATAAGATCATTCGCTGGATGTTGGTTGTGTTGAGAGAGATCCTAGATGATTAGACGGGACTGTTGGTTGAGCCCGTAGATTGTTGTTGTTGTTTTCAGCGCCGGTAGGCTTTGGGATACTTGGTCAGATGTCGGGATCCCTTTTTCATTTATCTTGTTGAATTTCAGACCAGTGTAGTAGTAGTAGTTGGAAGTTAGGGGTAGATAGGGGGCGTTTTCCAGTTTTTCCTCTATTTAACCCTGCTATTTATTATATCTTGATTCAGAACCTTAAAACCCAGAATATTTCCTATGTAACCCTTGATTTAAATAAATCTATTATCTTGCTTTCCTTTGTGCACCTTGTTTATCTTATAAACTGTTCTCAATGCCATGTTTTAAATACAGCTATGTTTTCATACAACCATGTCTAAAGATCGTAAAACCATATTCTGTGCCATGATAAAACAACACTGATATGAGAATTATGTAGTAATAGGATTGCATGTGCAAATTGGGTAAAACTTAAAACCCACAAAAGAGATTTCATAAAAATTGTTGTTATATATATGCCATGCTATCGTATTGCTAAATAATTGCTCAATCAGGTTTGTAAGAAATGGCCAACTCACCAGATCACCAAGAAGAAGAAATTCCCACCCAAGACCCAGAAATAAACCCAGAAACCACTTTGATGAGTAGACTTGCTCAGCTTTTGCAACAACCTGTGGCCCCAAAAGTCGGAAATTTCAAGCACTTTCAATCTGTTCATCCTCCAGAGTTCTTAGGTTTGCCAGATCCGATTAAAGCACAGTCGTGGTTGAGAGAGATGGAAAAAGCCTTTGAGCTAGCCGAAGTTAAGGACGATAAGAAAGCTCAGTACGCAAGTTATTATTTGAAGGATGAAGCAAGTTTCTGGTGGGAGTCTTCTAAGGCATTATTGGAAGGCAAAGACTTATCTTGGGAGAAGTTTACTGAGATGTTTCTGGAAAAATATTTGCCAAGTTATATGCAAGATCAGTTGGAGATGAAATTTTTGGATCTTAGACAGGAGAAAATGTCGGTAGCAGAATATGAGGTGAAGTTTTCGGAGTTGGCAAGGTTCGTGCCAGAGTATGTGAATACTGAAGCAAAGAAGGCTAAGAGGTTCCAGCAGGGACTTAAGCCTTGGATTAGGAGTCAAATAGCGATGTTGGAGATTAAGAACTATGCTGCTTTGGTTCAGAAAGCAATGATAGTGGAAGGTGAGCGGGACGCTGCTCGAAGAGAAAATGAAGGAAGAAAAAGGAAGTTTGAAAGCTCTGAGCAAGAGCAAGGAAGTTCAAAGTTCAGAGGAAAGTTTGGAAAGAATGGTGGAGGTCAGAACAAAAAGTTTCAGAAATTTAGACCCGGGAATGGAGCTCAGAAGAACCGTTTCCAGAAAGCTGGACAACCGGGAAAGGAAAGCAGACCCCAGATGCAAGAATGCAGGAACTGTGGAAAGAGACACCCGGGGAGGTGTAATAAGCTGGATATAACATGTTTTAAGTGCAACCAGAAGGGGCATTATTTTTTAGAATGTTCAAATGAAATAAGGAAGCCTGATTTGGCTTGTTTCAAGTGTGGCAAGGTAGGCCATATGGCTAGAAATTGCAAGGAGCCTGTGCAGAAGGCTAATGTTCTCAGAATTGCTGGACCGCCGTCTCTCCCAGCACCATCAGCTCAACCCAGAGCTAGGACCTTTAACATGACAATGAAAGATGCGGTGCAAGATGTGGACGTGGTAGCAGGTATGCTTGTTATAAACTCAGTAGAAGTAAAAGTTTTGATGGATTCTGGAGCAACCAGATCTTTTATTTCTGAAAGCATTCTTGATAAGTTAAATTGTGTTGCATACCCTCTAGAGCCTAAGTTGATTATAGAGGTAGCAAATCAAGAGAAAGTTGTTGTTAATAAGATTTGTCCTGACTGTGATGTGTCTATAGAAGGTCGGCACTTTTCTGCTGACTTAATTCCTTTCAAGATAGGAGAATTTGAGATTATACTAGGAATGGATTGGTTGTCAAATCATGACGCGCAAATAGAGTGTAAAAGTAAGAAAGTGAAGTTAAAAACCAAGGATGGTGAGGAAGTGATATTTAAAGGAAAGAGGCAAGAAAAGAAATTTCTAACGGTTATTGAGGCGAGAAGATTAATTCGTCAAGGATGCGAGGTTTATTTGGCTCATGTCGTGGACGTGGAGAAAGAATCTGTAAGGATCGATGATATTCCGGTAGTAAGAGATTTTCCGGACGTGTTTCCTGATGAATTTCCTGGACTACCTCTAGACAGAGAGATCGAGTTTATGATTGAATTGGCTCCTGGTACGGAACCAGTGTCGAAAGCTCCCTATCGCATGGCGCCGGTTGAAATGAAGGAATTGGCAGCTCAGTTGCAAGAGTTGTTGGACAAAGGAGTAATCCGACCGAGTGTATCCCCGTGGGGCGCACCAGTGTTGTTTGTAAAGAAGAAGGATGGAAGTATGCGATTGTGTATCGATTACCGTGAACTAAATAAGTTGACGATCAAGAATAAGTACCCTCTACCGCGGATCGATGACTTGTTTGACCAATTAAAAGGAGCTTCGTGCTTTTCAAAGATTGATTTAAGATCTGGGTATCATCAACTAAAGATCAAAGCGGAAGATATACCCAAGACAGCGTTTCGAACAAGATACGGACATTATGAGTTTTTGGTGATGGCATTTGGCTTGACGAATGCGCCAGCTGCATTTATGGATCTTATGAACAGAGTGTTCAAGCAGTATTTGGACAAGTTCGTGATTGTGTTTATTGACGATATACTTATTTATTCCAAAACGGAGGAAGATCATAAGGAGCATTTGAGGATTTCCTTGGAAATTCTGTGAAAAGAGAAGCTGTATGCAAAGTTTTCAAAGTGTGAATTTTGGCTAAAGGAAGTGCAATTCCTTGGCCATGTAGTTAATAAAGAAGGAATTAAAGTGGATCCAGCCAAGATAGAAGCTGTAATGAATTGGGAAAGACCCAAGACTCCGACGGAAGTCAGAAGTTTTCTGGGATTAGCCGGATACTATAGAAGATTTGTGCAAGATTTCTCAAAGATTGTCGTTCCATTGACAAAATTGACGAGAAAGAATGAGAAGTTCGTTTGGACAGAAAAGTGTGAGGAAAGTTTTCAAGATTTAAAGAAGAGGTTGGTAACCGCCCCTGTGCTGGTATTACCAGATGATAAAGGTGAATTTGTGATATTCAGTGATGCTTCCTATAAAGGACTTGGATGCGTGTTAATGCAACACGGGAAGGTAATAGCATACGCGTCAAGGCAACTCAAGCCGCATGAGCAAAAGTATCCAACGCACGATTTGGAATTGGCAGCAATTGTATTTGCCCTTAAGATTTGGAGGCATTATTTGTACGGGGAAAAGTGCGAGATTTATACAGATCATAAGAGCTTAAAGTATATCTTTACTCAGAAAGAACTGAATATGCGACAAAGAAGGTGGTTGGAATTGATCAAAGATTATGATTGTGCGATAAACTATCATCCTGGAAAGGCAAATGTGGTAGCTGATGCTTTAAGTCGAAAGGAAAAGTTGAATATGTTAACGTCATCAGAAGAATTAATCAAGGACTTTGAAAAGATGGAAATAGTGGTGCAGACTCCAGAATGTGGAGGTGAAGCCATTTATGCAATACGGTTTCAACCTGAAATTTTGGAAAAGATTAGATGCTGTCAAGAGCAAGTGATGAATCGCGAAGGGAATAAGTTGACGGGAGAAGAAATTAAAGCTCAAAAGGATGGAAAAGGGATATACCGTGTTAACTCATGTATTTGGATACCTGATGCTGTGGAAGTAAAGCACGAGATTTTGCAAGAAGTGCATAATTCGAGATTTTCAATTCACCCTGGAAGTACGAAGATGTACCAGGATTTGAAAGAAAATTTTTGGTGGCCAAATATGAAAAAAGAAATTGCAGAATGGATAAGCAAAAGTTACACGTGCCAAAGATTAAAGCGGAACATCAAAGGCCAAGTGGATTGCTTCAGCCACTGGACATACCTGAATGGAAATGGGAACATGTCGCGATGGATTTCGTGGTAGGATTACCTAAAACCAAGTCTAATCATGATGCGATTTGGGTGGTAATTGATCGGTTGACAAAGTCAGCACATTTCTTGCTGATAAACGAAAGGTTTTCGTTAGAAAAGCTAGTCAAATTATATATGGATGAAATCATGATGCATCATGGAGTTCCTGTATCTATCGTGTCTGATAGAGATCCAAGGTTTAATTCGAGATTTTGGCGACAATTCCACGATCATTTGGGAACAAAATTGAAAATGAGTACAGCATATCATCCGCAGACAGACGGACAAAGTGAAAGGACAATTCAGACAATTGAGGATATGTTGCGAACCTGCGCAATAGATTTCAAAGGAAATTGGGATGATCATTTGCCCTTAGTTGAGTTTTCCTACAACAACAGTTATCATGCAAGTATTGGCATGCCGCCTTATGAAGCGTTGTATGGAAGAAAGTGTAGATCCCCTACTTATTGGAATGAAGTTGGTGAGTGCAAGTTAATTGGCCCCGAGCTAGTGCAGCAAACGAAGGAAAAAGTTGAAATGATACAAAAGAGATTAATTGCAGCTCAAGACGGATAGGCAAAGTACGCGAATCAAGAGCGGAAAGATGTGCAATTCGAAACTGGAGACAAAGTCTTGTTAAAGATATCTCCTTGGAAAGGTTTAACTCGATTTGGAAAGGAAGGAAAGCTAAGTCCAAGGTACATTGGACCATTTGAAGTATTGCGACAAGTTGGGAACGTGGCGTATGAATTGGCGCTGCCGCCGCAAATGTAACATCTGCACAATGTATTTCATGTATCTCTCCTGAAAAAGTATAATACCGACGCAAGCCATGTGATCGAGTTGGAACCAGTAGAAATCCAACCAGATTTGTCCTATGTGGAACAACCAGTGCGAATTTTGGATCGAAAAGAAAGGACGCTTAGAAATAAAGTTGTACCTCTAGTTAGAGTGTTGTGGAGAAATCCACTAGTCGAGGAATCGACTTGGGAATTAGAAAGTGAAATGAAAGAAAAGTATCCCCATCTATTTGCTTAAATTAGATTCTGGGGACAGAATCCTTTTAAGGAGGGTAGATTGTAACGACCGAGAATTTTGCGTCATAATTAAGAAAGTAAAGTATGTGTTATGTGATGAGATTATGTGATTAAGCAGTGATTATTTGTCTTATCTGTATACTAGAGTTAAGGAGCGTGAATAAAAACGTTCCAATTTAAAGAGTCAGCTTAGAAGTCAAGCTGTGTTGTCGGGCCGTCAGGTAGAACGGAACCCGTCCCATTAAAGAGTTAAAGAATATATTAAAAGGGGAATTATGTATGATTGAATGAAATGAATGTGTCAGTAAAGTGTTTTGTCCTAAGTGACGTGTCGGTCAATAATGATAATGAGAAGCGTAATCGAAACGCTGAGCGTCGGGATGAACGTGACCCGGTACACGTAAAAGAGGATAAAGATTAAAGAAGAATAAATTTATGATCAGACCTAAGTCGTTATATGATCGTATATGTGTGATTGCTTGCCTGTGTGCATGACTGTATGATCTGTGTCAATTTTTGTGAATTTTAAAGGAATTATGTGATTTAAGTAAAGGTTTAATTAACCTTCGTGTTTTTTTTTGTAAAATCATCTGAGACGGATAAAAACATAGGATTTGTTCTGTTATCTTCGTAGAGGTCTTAGAGACTTTTTAAAAATGATAAGTGAATTTAATTGTTGATCTTTGCATTTTTAAATCGATTTTATGTGGAAAAGGTATTTATTAAAGCGAGTTTGCGAAATTCATATAAAATCAACCGCTCGCTCAAATTCTTATTATGAGTAATGGATAAAAAGCTAATTTCGAGACCTACGTGTTAAGATTGTCATTTTCAATAATTTTCGACTTTCTGAGAGAGAAATATTTTTATTTTGAATTTCGTTGCAATTAAGTAAAAAGAGAAATAAAATGCAAACTAAAAAGGGAGTTATTAGATTACTATTTTGCCCTTAATCTTGGTGGAGTATAAATACTCCCTTCCTTCCTCATTTTCTTCTTCTTGCCGAACACTCACTCTTTTCTCTCTTCTTTTTCTCCTCTCTCTCTCTTGAACACTCTCTCTCACTCTCTCTCTCGGCTTTCTTCAATCTCTCCCGGTATACCTCTCTTTTCTTTGATCAAACACACCAATCATCCCTAATTCTTTTTGCTAAGCACTTATATATGGTAAGAAGTGTGTGCATGTGTGTGATTAGGCTTGCATGCGGGTGTGTGTGTTGTGTGTGTTCGGTGTGCGTGTACACCCGAGAACCCCATGGTTCTTCTTGATTGTTGATTGATGTCATCTTGTTAAGCTTGATTCCCTGCATAATGAATGCTAGAAAGAAGTGTATGTTAGTTTATCTTGCGTAATTGTCGAAATCGGGGGTTTTCGTGGTTGGACACCCTCGAATGAGGGCACCACCGTGAAGCCACCGCCACCGGTGATGAACTCCGGTGAACCGGTGGTGAGTTGTGATGTGAAAACTGAACTCTACACAAAGTACACTTTAATTTTGGTAGATGCATGTGGTGCTTTTCTATATAAACGAATGGGTTTATGTTCTTAAAGTGATCAATTTGGTTTTTGACCTTGAAATCAATAGTGGATAGTTGTTAATAAAAAAAGTTGTAATTTATAAACTTGAAATGATGCATGCATGTTAAGATTTCTTGAAAATTTGGAAAAGGGTTTTTGGCTTCTTTGATAAAAATCGAGTGGGTGTTTGATTAAATGATTCCTTTGATTGTAAATGAATCTGTGCATATGATTGTGCTTAGAAAAATCAAAAATTGAGGTTGCATGTGAATCCTTGCTTCGGGTTTTGTGGACTTTTGCTTCGGCTTTTGTTAATAAAGAAGAGGGAATCGGTTTTTTGCGGGATAATCTTGTTGAATACTAAGTTTATGTGGCTTAAACGTGATTGCATGTTAGTTTTAAAAAGGATCAAGATGTGCATGTCCTTGTTTGGTTCTTGGATTGTGAATTTTGAATTTTTGCCGAATGGAAAATGGATTTAGAAGAGATTGATTTGTGATTAAGTGAATGCATGCATGTTGTTTGAATAATTTGATTAAGGTTGAGTCATTAGGTGATGTTTGGCTTTGTGCTTCGAAAATCTTGATGAAAATAAGTTAAATGACTAAGTTAAGGGTTAAAACAAGTTGAAAATGTGATATAAGACTTTGCATGTCAAGATTGATCTTTGCATGTGTGTTTTCTTGATAAACCCGAATGGGTCTTAGGCTTAAAAAGATAATTGAGCTGATGTTTGCTAAAAATCTTAGTGACTAATGAGAACTTGATTGCATGACCATGATTGAGTGGTGTTTATGTTCAAAATTTGTTAATAAAGAAAATGGTGCTAGTTTAAATGTTGGATCATGCTAGAACTAAAATTGTATGGTGTGATTTTTGAGAAATTTGATTGTATATGTATGATTATGGTTCGGATTTTTATGATTAAAAGAAAGGAGAGTGGTTCTTTAAAGGTTGTTGAATGAGATACGTGTTTATGTGAATTAAAGTGAGTATTTGATTGATTTTATGGTGGGTATTTGCAATAAGGCCGAATAGGCCATAAGAAATAAAGGTCAAAACAATTTTGGTAATTGAAAGAATGATTGAGTGTTATATGTGAAAGTATGCACGTAAATGTTTGGTTATAAATAGGGTCTAGTACTCGTAAAAGACTCGTGTTAGTGTGATTTGAGAAATAGCCTAGGTCAAGCGAGTACGCTTTGATTGCTAGGTATATAAGGATATAAAAACTACGAGAAAGGATTGTGTTATGTGTTATGTGCTTATGTGTATAAGCTATACTCGTATAGTTCGAGTCAAGAATATAATTGAGTTATCGTATAGAGTGATCGTTCCGGGAACGAGAGTTGGGAATCTAATTTAGATTTTGGTTTTTATTGTAGATTCGGAGCGTGAGGGCATTCGAGCTAGGAAAGGGAAAAGTATACTATGTGGCAGTAGTTCATCCCTCAGGAATGCAATTTCAGGCAAGTAACTCTGATTACTGGTGTAAATGATTATAAAGGAAATGTTGTTCATACCATGTAGAGTATTGAACTGTCAAAGTATAAAACCCTTGCTTTATGAAACCCTGATATTTGAAGTACCCTTGTTCTTGATAACCTGTTATTGATAATCCTATTAATTTCACCCTTTGATAATCTGCCTTTCTGTTCCAGTTTCCTATAATGCCATGAATCATATTGAACCTTTAATTATCTTGGATAACTCTGTTAATGATACCCTGTTTCTCTTGATCGCCCTAATGATCCCTAAGTTATTACTGATCCTTCAAATTTAGTGCCTTGTCGTCCTTGATACAAAATTATTATGAATTGTTCCTTGCGTATCTTTGATTCACTCCCTGAACTTTGTTTCTTTATATCTGAATTAAGAATGAGTTTCGACTTGAAAGAGTCCGAATGATTTCAAAGGCTTGGTAATGATAAAATGAATTTTGGAAAACCTATTTGTTTTTCCAACTCAAGGTTTTCCAAATGAATTCCTGATGGATTGGATTGAGACGTAAGAGGCTAGTGGGACTAGTCCAGTCATGGTAAGAGGCTAGTGGGACTAGTCTAATGTAAGGCTGAAATTATGCCGAATGGTACCTTAAAGACCGGAATGGAGGTCGATACGGGCTGATCACCTGTATATAATGAAATGGAAAGATAAGTGATCCAATCAAGGGTTCTAAATGATTATTTAAAAAGGGAACTGAAACTTTTATTCAGTAAATTGATTTTTGGAAATGAAAATGGTTTATACTGTTTTGAAAAGAGTTGATTATGTTATTGTGGAGCTTAAAGCTCAGAACCCTGATTCCTGAAATTGTTGATCATATGAATGATTCTAAATCTTGAAATACTGTTGCTTTCCTCTATCGAAAGATCTATTTTGATCCTATAATGAATTGTGATGAATGTCGGCTTTCGTCCTGTTTCGAGCTTTGATTCTTGAAAGCCCAACTATTCTTCGGATACCCTTTCCTTATCTCAAAGAAAACAAAAATAAATATATGGAAATCTGCCACCTAGATTAGCTAAAATAGAATGCCTTAGTTTGTTCAAAGTATATTGAGAATTGATATTGTAGAACCGCTAAATAGTTACTTGCTGAGTTTTCTACTCACTTGTTTTGTCTTAATCTAACCATGGCAGTTAAGCAAGAAGATGGCCAGGCTTAGGCGCACTGCTCGTAAGAGCGTACCTGGTGGTCCCTACCGTGTTGAGGGCTTCCAGTTGCCAGAGCAGGTAGTGCAGGTTATGAGTGCGCTCGCGCCTAGTAAGAGGTGTTTAAAGATACAATGGGTTATCTGTCGGTTCCCAGCCGGAATCGATATTGATTATTTAATAATATTTTGGGTTTGTAAGTTATATTCTGTGATTGGTAGTTGTAATCTTATGTCATACTTTATCCCGCTGATCCTGTTAGTAGTAAATCGGGGTTTATGCATATTTAATTATTAGAATAGAGGTGTGTGAGTCCTCATTTCCTAACCCCGAGATTGAGGGCGTCACATTTATAGAAGACAATGGATCTTGACAAAAGCTTCTTTTCATCAGGATTGGGTGTCTCATACACAGTGTCCAAGGGATTCTTCAAAGATGACTTTGGATAATTTGCCCTTGGTTTGAGAATTATTTCAGCCTTTTATGATTTGATGCAGGAAGATTGTCCTTTCTCCAGATAGTTCATGCTCATCTCATTCACACTGATTGGCTTGACATGAGAGTGATGGATGGCTGACTTAACTGGCTCCTTGACTAGTTCAAACTTTTTCTGTATCTCCTCATCAATCTTATCCCAGTTGATCAAACTCAACTTTCCTTTTTCAGCAACTTTCAAATTTGCTGCTGCTGCTTTAATTAGATCTATACCATCTGCAACTGGTGGCTTGGAGATAGTAATTGAAGGTACAATTACTTTGCTGATTTGTACTTGAAGTTTCTCCCCCTCTGTTGGTCCTTTCTCCCCCTTACTTGATTCTCTCTCCCCCTTTTTGTAATCATCAAGTTGAGGAGTTAGGCCTTGTGCTTTAGCTAGTTGCATGAGAAGATTTGTCTGAGTCTGTTGATTTTGAAGAAGAATAGCCACTGAATCTTCAATAACTTGAACTCTGTTTTCCAGCTTGGCTAGCTTCTTTTAAGAGTCTGATTCTCTCTTCAATCTTAGTAGTAGATCTTACATGGTACCATATGGCATTACTGAATCCAGCTTCTCAGAGTTATAGGTCTTCAAGTCAGCTATATCTCTTTTCAATTCATCCACAATGAGATTCTGTCTTAAGTGCTGGATCTTCATTAGATGTAGAGAGTCTAGGTGAGCTTGAAGAACAGCCTTGGTACCAGCATCTGAAGTTTCCTGAAGGGCCTGTTGAATAGCTATTGCTTGTTTGACCAAAGACACCTCAAATTGTCCTGGTGTAGATTCCTTTGCCCATGCCTATTCAGGTAAACTTAAAGCAGAACTTGGGCCTTCAGCTCCCCCTAAGTTCATGCTTCCATCCAAAGAACCAGAGTCATCATCATTAGGATTTACTCCAAATTCTTCAGATGGCTCTCCAGCTTGAGAAGTCATCCTGTTAACAGCAGCTTTATCTCTTTGAAGAGATTCTGTGGTGTGCACCAAATTCAAAGTCTGCTCTGCCTCCATATTGCCCTAAGCAGCCAACAATTGATAGGCTGACACAGGATGAGTAAAAGTGTCAGCATCCAAGGAAATGTTATCAATTTCAGCTTTGTAATGTTGCTGAAATTGTCTTCCCTTTTCAGCATCATCCACAATCATTGACTCACTAGCAATGGCTGGATCCACCCTTATTTCTCTTGTACCTGCCTTTCTCTCATATTCTCTCTTTTGTTGCATCAGGGTCTCACCCTGGCTCCCCACCCTCACCTTCACCTACTAAGGTGGGACTCCTCTCACTCACTTTTGCCAATCCTGAAGAAATGGATTGCTGAGATTCACTCTTTTCCTCTCCTTTTGCCTGGGAGCAACCCAGCCTCTCACTCAAAGCACTCTCCTCTCTCAGTCCTAAGAGTGATTGTATTACCACTAAATCTTCTGCACTAGAAATAACTGAAGTTTAAAGTTGTGCAGAGACACTCGACGGATAAGTGATATCCATCGGGTGAGTGGTAAAGCTATCCGACGGATAACTGCTGTTAAGCTTATCCGTCGGGATACAATCACTACTCGACGGATGAGCAATATCCATCGAGAGAGTAGAAATGAATGAGGTGGGAAGAGAAACTATTGTTGACTTTGTGTTGATTGAAGTTATTTGAGGCACAAATGTCACAATAGTATCTAAAAGAATTGGCAAGTGAGCCAGCAAATCATCTAAAAGATGATGCTCACTTGCACTAGATTTTGGCTTCCCCAACAGAGTTAAAGAAGGGGAATCAGGAATTGAAGTGTTTATCATATCCACTTCCAGTGAGTTAGTTGGTGAGTATGGTGTTTCAGTGGCTTCTATTATAAGAGATTTTGGCTGTGACTCCATATTTATTGGAGCCACATCAATCTGAATTTGAGAAGGTGTAGGGACTGTGTCTTTAGCACCAGTTTGCACTGTGTGTGTGCCCTCTGCATCCCCGGTTGTTTTGGATTTCTTCTTTCTAGTGTAAGTTTGGGGTGAGCTTGTGTCCCTAACCCTTTTGGCCTGTGCTCTTGGATGAGAGCTTTGTTCAATAGCCACATCCTTTTGGGAGGATGCTGCTAGAAGTGAGCTTTTGTCCTTTTTAAGCACTGTAGTTTGTTAGGGAAACTGCAGTGTGGCTAGGCTGGGATTAACTCAACTCTCCAACCTTATCCTTGGGGTTTCTTTGATGTTCACCCCTTCCCTCACCTATCTGACCCTCCTTCACACTCCCCTCTTTGGCTTTGGTAGATTTTTTAACTGGTACCTTTTGAGAGATACCAGAGGGGGTTTTCTTTGATTTGGATTTGGAAATTGCAGTTGTTTTGGCAGCTTTGGTAGGCAACTGTTTGGTCATTGTCACAGTTGCCATAGCTATGCCTGAAGTCAAAGAAACAGAGGAGATTGGAATAGTTGAGGGTAAGGATGAACTTACCTCACTTACCTGAGGTGTCAGCATTACAGGGAAATAGAACATTGGCACATCCCTATGGTGGTTGGCTCTATTCAAATCTGCAATGATTCTTCTCTCTTGAACCCAACAAGCTAATTTGTTGTTTGGGTTCTCAAGTGCAATTTCTTGACAAAGATGGTTAGCCAATAGCATAAAAAATCTAGCATAATATATGTTCTTTCCCCTTTTGGCTAACTCACCTAGTTTAAAACCTAACTCATATATGACAAGGTCACTGAAATTATAAAATTTGTCTGTAACTAGCATGTATAGCATGTTAAGCATGGAAATGTTCACAGAATCAAAATTACTGATTTTTCCAGAGAAAACTTTAGTTATAACATCACACATAAAACTCCATTCCTTTCTAAGACCTAATCTCCTAATATCACTTAGCTTATTAGTAGGAAGTGCATAATGCATGGAATTAAGCATATTGATCAAATCAGTGTCCGTGTGTGGTGAAGTTACATTATCATCAGGAATCTTGAAACATGCTTTTATCACATCACTATTGATACATAATTCATTACCTTTGATGGTCAGAGTGATGGTTTTGTCAGTAGAGTTGTATATTGCAGAGGTCCACATCTCTTCTACAACTTCACAAAAGATTGTGGGTGATTCAAGCATGGCAAAACTTAACTTGCAGTTCTTCACGAAGTCCATCATCTTGTGATAGTCTTCTGATTGCTGAATGCCCTTGTTGACCAAAGCAGTGAAGTTGTTCTTCTCATAAATGAACCCAGTTTGAGACATAATCTTTACTACAGGTGCCATTGTTAGAGAAGGAAAGCTTGAAGAGAAAGAGGATTTTTGCTTGAGAGAGAATGAAATAAACACAGTTGAATTTGAGAATGATAAAAGAAAATGATTAGAATGAAATAAGCTTTTATACTTTGCTAAAAAAACGGATAAAAATAATAAAGAGAAGTAAATTACCCAATAGAAATTGCCTAAATTAGCCATTTTAAAAATAAATTGTAAAAATTCCACTCATTATCCGTCGTGTAATGCTTACAAACTGTAAGTATACTCGATGGATAATGTTCAGGGAATTAACGGTTAAGATTTAGACACTTCGACGGATGAGGATAAACTGTTATCCGTCGAGTTTTAAAAGATTCCAGAAAAATAATTGATTTTTATTTGCACATTGTATATCGACGGATGACTAACTCGATGGATAATGGTCATCCGTCGAGATGTAAATTTTGACTTAGTCAAAATTTCATTCATGGCTAAAAATCAGTTAAATTTCTGGCTACTTTTCAACTTGCAAAATAACTCAGATAGATTCAAGAGTAATTAAGCATACCTAACTCACTTACCAACCTAGAAAAGGTGGATTCATCCAGTGGCTTGGTAAATATGTCTGCAAGTTGCTTCTCACTTGGAACAAAATATAACTCTACAGTACCATTCATTACATGTTCCCTTATGAAATGGTACTTGATGTCTATGTGCTTTGTCCTTGAATGTTGCACCGTATTTTCAGTGATGGCAATTGCACTTGTGTTATCACAGAAAATAGGAATCCTCTCAACTTGCAGACCATAGTCTAGCAATTGATTTTTCATCCATAAAATCTGTGCACAGCAACTGCCAGCAGCAATATATTCAGCTTCAGCTGTAGAAGTAGAAACTGAATTTTGCTTTTTACTGAACCAGGACACAAGCTTGTTTCCTAGAAATTGACAAGTTCATGTTGTGCTTTTTTCTGTCAATTCTGCAACCTACATAGTCTGCATCTGAATAACCAGTTAGATCAAAACCAGAATCTCTAGGATACCAAATGCCAAGTTTTGGTGTTCCCTTGAGATATCTGAAAATTCTCTTAATAACTATTAAATGAGACTCTCTAGGATCAGCCTGAAATCTAGCACATAAACATGTAGCAAACATTATATCTGGCCTACTAGCTGTTAAGTACAGAAGTGAGCCAACCATGCCTCTATAGCTTGAAATATCCACAGACCTTTGAGTAGTGTTTAGTTCAAGCTTAGTTGCAATGGCCATGGGAGTTTTCGCAGATGTGCAATCCATTAGATCAAACTTTTTTAAAAGATAAAAAATATATTTAGTTTGACTAATGAATATTCCATCACTAACTTGCTTAACTTGTAAACCAAGAAAGTAAGTTAGTTCTCCCATCATACTCATTTCATACTTACTTTGCATCAGTTTGGAAAACGTTTTACAAAGTTTCTCATCTGTAGAGCCAAAGATAATATCATCTACATAAATTTGAACAAGTATGCTAGAGCCATTAACATTTCTAAAAAATAAAGTTTTATCTACAGTACCTCTTGTGAAGTGATTTTCCAAAAGGAACTTTGATAATGTGTCATACCAGGCTCTAGGTGCTTGCTTCAGTCCATAAAGTGCTTTCAGTAGATAATAGACATACTCTGGAAAATTTGGATCTTCGAAGCCAGGAGGTTGACTAACATACACTTCTTCCTCCAAATCTCCATTCAGAAAGGCACTTTTGACATCCATTTGATAGACCTTGAAATTGGCATGGGTTGCATAGGCTAAGAAGATTCTGATGGCTTCAAGTCTTGCAACAGGAGCAAATGTTTCATCAAAATCTATTCCTTCTTGCTGGAAATAGCCTTTAGCAACCAATCTGGCTTTGTTCCTTACTACTATGCCATTTTCATCCATCTTGTTTCTGAATACCCAGTTGGTGTCTATTGGATTCTTTCCTTTAGGCTTGGGTACCAGCTTCCAAACTTTATTCCTTTCAAATTGGTTTAGCTCCTCCTGCATAGCTAAAATCCAATCAGGATCTAACAAGGCTTCTTCTACCTTCTTTGGTTCTTCCTTTGACAAAAAGTTGTTGTATAGACATTCTTCTTGAGTTGCTCTCCTGGTTTGAACTCTAGAAGAAACATTACCAATAATCAGTTCAAAGGGGTGATCTTTTGTCCATTTCCTTGGTTGAGGTAGATTAGCTCTAGATGAAGAGACCTCAATGTTGTCTTGATGTGTGATTGAGTTTTGATTGCTAGAAACTCCCCCTGAGTTTGTGGATCTTTGATTTGTGAAAGGGGTACTTTCTATAGGTGACCTTCCTTGATTTCCTGCTCCTTTAGATAACCCGACGGATGGTGAATTTTGAGTACCGACGGATGAGGCAGGTTGTCTTCCGATGGATAACACAGATTGCCTTCCGACGGATGAAGCATTATGTAACTCGACGGATGTTGAGTTATGTGCTTCATTGGTGGTAGATTTGTCTGCATTATCCTTAGACACTGTTTCTTGATCACTCTCATCATCACTTTCATCACTGACCATCTCAACATTGTCGAATTTGAGGCTCTCATGGTAATCTCCATCTTTTAGTCATTCAATCTTTTTATCATCAAACACAACATGTATAGATTCAACAACAATGTTGGTTCTTAGATTGTAGACTCTATATGCTTTACCAAACGCATATCCAACAAAAATTCCTTCATCTGCTTTAGCATCAAACTTCCCATTTTGATCAGTTTGATTTCTCAGAATATAGCATTTACAGCCAAAGACATGAAGAAAGTTTAGAGTTGGCTTCTTGTTCTTGAACAATTGATAAGGTGTCATGCATCTTGCTTGATTAATCAGAGAGATGTTCTGAGTGTAGCATGCAGTGTTTACAGCTTCAGCCCAGAAATATGTTGGTAATTTTGATTCTTCAAGCATTGTCCTTGCAGCTTCAATAAGAGATCTATTCTTTCTTTCCACTACTCCATTCTGTTGTGGAGTCCTTGCTGCTGAAAACTCATGCAAGATCCCATTTTCCTCATAAAATGCTCTCATGACATAGTTCTTGAACTCAGTTCCATTGTCACTCCTGATTCTTTTAACTTTGAAATCAGGATGATTGTTAACTTGCCTTATGTGATTGATGATGATTTCACTAGCCTCATCTTTAGACTTTAGGAAATATGTCCAAGAGAACTTTGAGAAATCATCTACAATTACTAGGCAAAATCTTTTCTTTGAAATTGACAATACATTGACTGGTCCAAACAAATCCATGTGAAGGAGTTGCAGAGGCTCTTCAATTGCTGAATCAAGTTTCTTCCTGAATGATGCTTTAATCTGCTTCCCTTTTTGGCAGCCATCACACAGTCCATCCTTTGTAAAGTCCACTAGAGGAATGCCTCTAACTAGCTCTTTCTTTACCAGCTCATTCATGGTATTGAAGTTTAAATGGGATAGCTTCTTGTGCCATAGCCAACTTTCATCTTGACTTGCTTTACTGAGAAGACAAGTTACAGATTCTGCTTTAGTTGAGTTGAAGTCAGCTAGATACACATTTCCTCTTATCACACCAGTGAGAACCACTTTGTTGTTTTGATTGTTAGTCACAACACAGGCTTCTTTGTTGAAGGTTACTGAGTTGCCTTTGTCATAAAGTTGGCTGATACTCAACAGATTGTGTTTGAGACCATCCACTAAGGCAACCTCTTCAATTATGACATTGTCCTTTGAAATCAAGCCATATCCCACAGTATAGCCTTTGCTGTCATCTCCAAAAGTGATACTTGGGCCAGCTCTCTCCTTAAACTCTGTGAGCAGGGTAGAATCACCAGTCATGTGTCTTGAACATCCACTATCCAAGTACCAAAGATTCTTTCTGTTTCCCTACACACATCAAAATCAAATCAAGTTGATTTTGGTACCCAAGTTTCCTTGGGTCCTGCCTTGTTAGCTTTCTTCTTCTGTTTCTTAGGCCTTATCTAATTTGACTTAGGAATTTCAGATTCTTCCTTAGTCAATTGGGTTGTGCCTTTGAAACCACTAAATGCAACAGAATTATCATGCATGTTATGGCTAACAGGAAATGGCATGCTTGGTGCAAACATGTTATTCCAGTAAGGCATGCTAAATGACATTTGAGGCATATTGTATGCAGCATAATATGGATTAGGTGCAAATGGCATATTAGCAAACTGTGCATTCATGTTCTGTGTAGGCATAGCATTAACAGGCATGGGAGGCATGGCATTCATGTTAGGAAATTGAGGTTGACCAGACATGGGAGTAGGCATGGCAGATTTGTAATTAACAGATAAATGATTTACACTACCACACTTGACACAGATCTTTCTAGGAGTATATTTATCAGGTGTGTAATTATTGTGTTTGTTAATCCCTACTTTACCATTCCTATTGTTTTTCTTCTTAGTCTCTGTTTTTACCTCTATTTTCTCAAGTCTGTCACTTAACTGTTTGACAGTCATGTGACCAACATTAGCCTTTTTCCCTTTCTTAGCTTGACTTGACTCTCCTGAAACAAAGTTCTTGGAAATAGACCCATACTTATCATTTAGCTTAATTAATTTGGCTTTGCTAATGGGTTTGCTTATAGCCGACGGATGAGGATTTTTATCATTCGACGGATAACACTTTTTGTTATCCGACGGATAGTCCTCATCATCCGTCGAGTCTACATCTGTCAGCAACCCATCTACCAAAGTAGGTTCTAGTTTCTCCTTATTCTTTTTCCAGGCTTCATCACAAAAAGACTCAATTCCTTGAACCTTAGTGATTTGAGCGTGAACATCTCTGGATGTTTTCCATGCTTTAATCACCTCTTGTTCACGATCGAGCTGCTTCTTCAAAATTTCTTCCTTTTTCAAGGACTCAGTTAATTCCTCCTTGGCAATCCTACACTCAATTTTTAATTTCTCAAACTCAACAAATTGAGACTCAAGCACATTATTTCTCTCACTTAAAAACAAGTTGTTTTCTTTGATTTTAGCATGTTCCTTAGTGAGAAACTTAAGTGTAACACGCAAATGATACAATTCTGTAGACATGTCATTTATTGCATCATTACACTCAGCTTTAGATAAATGTGCAAGGTTTGTAGTGATTACCTGATTGCTTGAGGAACTTGTCTCTGTTTCATCAGACTTGGCCATAAGGGCTAGATTGACATAGCTGACATCTTCATCTTCATCTAAACCATCAGCTGCCCAGTCATTCTCTTGTGTAATAAAGGCCCTTTCCTTTTGTTTGAGTAGATCAAAGTATTTTTGCTTGTAATCTACAGACTCAAATCTTTTCTTACTGGAATCTGACTTTCTACACTCATTTGCAAAATGCCCTGCCAAGCCACATTTGAAACATTTGAATTTTGACTTATCCACCATGTTTCTATTTGGCTTGGCTGCTCCAAAGTTCTTTTTGAACTTGAGCTTGGCAAATCTTCTTGAAAGGAATGCTAGGTGCTCATCAATGTCCTCCATGTCATCTTGGCTCAATGAATCTTCATTTTCTGCAGCTAGCCCCTTACCCTTGCTTTCACAGACCTTTGAAGTTGATTCCACAGCTTCCATCTTCACTTCCTTCTCCTTTTCCAGATCAACAACTAGTGCAATGGATCCTCCTTTCTTCTTTCCTCTCTCCATTCTTTCATCCTGCTCTATCTCAAGCTCATAGGTTTTCAGAATGCCATACAGTCTCTCTAAAGTAAACTCCTTATAATCTTGTGAGTTTCTCAATGAGACTGTCATTGGTTTCCATTCCTTTGGAAGAGATCTGAGAAATTTCAGATTGGAGTCTTTAGTCTGATAGACTCTTCCATGCAACTTAAGAGTATTTAGTAGTTTTTGGAATCTACTAAAAATGTCAGTGAGTGACTCACTTTCTTCATTGTGAAAATGCTCATATTGCTGAATCAGGAGCTGCATTTTATTTTCTCTTACTTGCTCAGTGCCATCACAAATTATCTGTATTGTGTCCCAAACTTCCTTGGCAGTTTTGCAGTTGATGATGTTATCAAACATGTCTGCATCAACACCATTGAACAGAATGTTCATGGCCTTTTTATCTTTCCTGACTTGTTCAATGTCAGGATCAGACCATTCATGCCTTGGCTTTGGAATAGATGGCTCGTTTCCTATCGCAGCTCTCATTGGAACATGAGGACCTCTTTCTATGCAGTCCACATAGGCCTCATCTTGAGAAAGCATGTGAAGATGCATCTTTACCTTCCAATGATGGTAATTATCTTTATCAAGAAAAGGAATCTTGACTCCAACATCTTTCTTGTTCATCTTGCTGAATTGTTTTGATCTTTAAACTCTTTGTAGATTAAGAGCTTGCTCTGATACCAATTTTTAGTCCCTTGACAATGTAGCAAGAATTACAGAAGGGGGGTTGAATGGAATTCTTGAACCTTTTTCTTGAAATAAAAATGTTCAACTCGATTATTGATATATTTGTTTTGATTAGCACAATGGGAATATAAACTCAAATGAATCAAAACACAAGTAATTAAAAACAAGAGTCTTTAAAAACTTTCTGGTGGATTTAAACAATTCCACCAGAGATATATATAATATATCGAGAGAACTCTGTGTGCAGAAATGCTCACAGCTGCTTACAAAATAGAACTTCTGAGAATACAGGAAATGCTAAAGATTAAGCTTACAAAGATTTCTCTGTTTTTGTGTTTCTCAACTATCTCAGTTGTTTTTCTATTTGCTACTCTCTTGGTTCATATAATACCAAGATTACAAAGTCAAAAAGACTGAACAAATATAAAATCTAACAGTCTTAATCTTTGCTGCTTTTCGTCCTCTATTACCCAGTTAATGGGCTTCCACAATGTGTTTGTATCCAACTTGACGGCTGTGTGTCAGCTTTCACTGTTCAACTGATGTTTGAATTTTTGATATGATCATCCGTCGACTTTTAGATCATCCGTCGATGACTTAATTGATCATCCGTCGACTGCTATGTTAAACATCCGTTGATAGTCATTTGATCATCCGTCGAAGGCTTTGTTAATCATCCGTCGGTAGCTATTTTGGCACTTGACTTCATTTCACTTATACAGAATTACAAGACATTACTTATGTACAATTAATCATCCTATTCTGCATATCTAGTTAAAGTCAACATGACTTATATGCTACTATAGATTCTATACAAAGGTGCATACATCACTGTGCTACAAACTTATTATTACATAAGCTACTCACTCGATGGATAATAAGTTAATCATCCGTCGGGACTATAATGAGTTATCCGTCGGGACTATATTTCTTATCCGTCGAGTGCTACATTATTTCACTAAGAAAAATCTACTTAGATGTTTTGTTTAAGTGATCATCAAGTACAAAACATATTCACAACATACCTAATTACCATACTACCCCTCCCTTGGTAGTATATAACCTCACCCACCTCCTCTTTTCTTTCTTTTTACCCGAGCTTCTCTCTTCTCTTTCTTTTTCTCTCATTTCTTCATCCCTCTCGGGATTTCTCTCTCTCTCACTCTCGGTACACTCTCTCTTCAATCTCTCACTTGTTCTTCACTCTTTTTCGGTTATAGAACCATGGTTGTGCGAGATTTTGTGATATCTACCTATATACATACATGCATGTCACTATCTTCAATTTTTTGAGAAAAACCAAAGTTGGATTTGGTGGTTTTGAATTCGGTTTTCATGAAAACAAAAGGGTTTTTGTTCTTAAATGATTTAGAGTGAAGATATGTGTTTGCATGTGTGTATTACTTGAGAAAATCAGTGGTTGAAGGTTGGAAACCCCCGAATGGGGGCACCACCGTGATGCCACCACCACCGGTGATGAACTCCGGTGAACCGGTGGTGAGCAATGATGTTAAACACTGAGCTCTAGTATTTAATCAATTATTTTGTGTTTGCATGTGGTTTCTTTTGAAAGGCCGAATGGTTTTGTAGTTTACAAGTTGATGAGTTGATTCTTGTTGATTATGAATGTTAATCTAGCTTAATGTTAAGAGATTAGTGTGATTAAAGATGCAAAAGTTTGAAATTGAGTTTGCATGTGAGGATTCTTAGAAGAGGCCGAATTGTTCTTTTTTTTTTGGAAAATCATGTTGATTTGTTGGTGCAAATGATCTATTGATGATTGTTTTATAAATTGTAGAGTAATTGGAATGAGTTATAGTCCAAATTGATGCATGCATGTTATGATTCTTGGAAATTTTGAATGTTTCTACGGTTGAATTATGAGTTTAAATGAGTTATAAGAATGAAATTAAACTAGTTTGGGATGATATACTTGATGCATGTCAAATAAGGGCTTTGCATGTTTGATTCTTGATTGTGATAAGTGTTTAGGCCGAATAGGCCATAGGAAATAAAGGTCAAAACTTGATTTTTGGTAATTGAAAGAATGATCGAGTGTTTATATGTGAAAATATTTGATTTTGCTTTGTTGGATTGTTGTTTTGGTTCGAATTAAGGATAAAAGAAAAAGGGAAATTGAGTTGATTGATTTTAAAAGCTATAAGTGATAGCTATGGTCGTAAATAATTATCTATGAATGAAATTGTGTGTCCGTATGAGTTATAAATGTTTGATTTGGAGAATAGTCAAGATTTAGTGAGTATAAGTTGGTGATCGAGTATATATATAGAGATATAAAGGCTATAAGAAAAGAATGTGTTATGTGCTATGTGCATGTGTGTATATAACCTATACTCGTATAGTTCGAGTCAGAAGTATAATCGAGCTATCGTATTGAGTGAATATTCCAGGAACGAGAGTTGAGAAACTAATTGAGGTTTTGGTTTTGATTGTAGATTCGGAACGTGAGGGCATTCAGGCTAGGAAAGGGAAAGGTATACTAGGTGGCAGTAGTTCAACCTTTGTGAAACAGGAAAGCGAATTCAGGCAAGTAACTCTAATTACTTGTGTAAATGGTTATAGAGAGAATGTTGTTCATACCATGTAGAGTATTGAACTGTTAAAATGATGAACCCCTGATATCGATTTGAGATACCCTGTCTTTGATCTTGTAAAACTGTTACTGATAAGCTTATTGATTCAACCCTTTGATAACCTATCTTTTCTGTTCAACTTATTTGTTATCCCATGAACTGTTATAAACCCTATAATTACCTTTATGAACCCCTTGTAATGATGCCATATTCTTTGATCACCATATCCCCTATTGATCCTTGGAACTGATTATTTTAACTTAAGTACCTTGTTATCATTGATTCAAAACCCCTAGAATTTCATCTTGTTTATCCTTGATTCATTTCCTTAACTTTGATTTCTTGAAATTTGATCTAAGAATGAGTTTCGACTTGAAAGAGTCCGAAAGATTTCATATTCTTGGTAATGATAAAATGAATTTAGAAAACCTACTTTTTTCCAACTCAAGGTTTTCCAAACGAATTCCTGATGGATTGGACTGGACGTAAGAGGCCAGTGGGACTAGTCCAATAATTGTAAGAGGCTAGCGGGGCTAGTCCAGTTTAAGGCTGAAATTATGCCGTATGGTACCTTAAAGACCAGATGGAGGTCGGTACGGCCTGATCACCCGTATTATAATGAAATGAAAAGATAAAGTGGTCCAATCAAGGGTTCTATATTGATTTTAAAAAGGAATTGAAACTTCCTACTCAGTAATTGATTCTTTGAAAAAAATGAAAATGGTTTATATTGCTTTGAAAAGAGTTGATTGTGATATTATGAAGCTTAAAGCTCGTGAACCCTGATTTTAATCTGTTGATCATATAATTGGTTCCATATAGTGAAATATTGTTGCTTTCCTTTCTGAAAGATCTGTTTTGATCCTTTAATGATTTGTGATGAATGTCGGCTTTCACCCTGCTTCGAGCCTTGTTCCTTGAAAGCCCCACATTTTTCCTTCATAACCCTTTCATAACCCGAAAGATGGAAATCTGCCACCTAGAACAAATAAAGTAGAATGCCCTGAGATTGGTAAAGTATATTGTGGATTTTATATCATAGAACTGCTTTATAGTTACTTGCTGAGTTTTATACTCATATGTTTTGTTTTAATCTAACCATGGCAGTTAAGCAAGAAGATGGCCAAGCTTAGGCACACTGCTCGTACGAGCGTACCTGGTGGTCCCTACCGTGTTGAGGGTTTCCGGTTTCCAGAGCAGGTAGTGGTGTTTTTGAGTGAAAAAGCGCTTAGCCAGAAGGTTGTAAAGATACAATGGGTTATCTGTCGGTTCCAAGCCGGAATCGATTATGTTTATTTAATATTATTTTGGGGTTGTAAGTTATATTTTATGGTTGGTAGTTGTAATCTTGTCTCATACTTTATCCTGTTTGATCCTGTTAGTAGTTAATCGGGGTTTATGCTTATTTAATTATTAGATTAAAGATGTGTGGGTCATCATTTCCTAACCCCGAGATTGAGGGCGTCACACTTCCTCGCCATTTAATAAAATAAATACGTGCTAGAATTTAGCGAAAGGTTATAATTTACATAACGCAATTCTCAGAAAATTCAAAAGTTAGTAAAATAAAATTTTCAGGATTTTCGAATCATTCTTGGAATTCACATCAGACCCGTATTTTAGCGAATTAACGAATGCACGCACAAGTGAGTAAAAGCCGTAAAATTACTGGAACAATTTTAAAATTCTCGAAATAATCAGAAAGTAATAAAATAAAGTTTTCAGGAATTCTGAAATTAAATACTTATTTTACAATTAAATGCAATCAGAAAATTATTTAAAGATAAATAATTGATAAAATATTGATTTATGAATTTTACAAACTATTAAAAATAAACATTGAAATTATAAAAGCATAAAAATAATTTTTGAAACAATTTTAACATTTATGAGAATAAATATTCAATAAAATCACTTTAAAATGAACTTTGATGCTCACAACATTCCACACTGAAGTCAACATCAATCATCTATGTTAATACCACCTTTGATATCTAACAACAAAGTAAGTATCAGCATAACCTAGAAACCGAATCAAAACCAGAACTTTAATTTCTAATTTTTCCAATTTCCTTGCCAATTCCTCAGCAACCCTAATGATGTTCACTCTTCTTCGTAGCTCATAATCCATTATGACCCTTCAAGACATCTATCCCTAACTGGACCTTTCTTGGTTAGTAGTTAACCAACCCTTCATAGCTCATAATTCATTATGACCAGAATTCATATCTTTGAAGCTTAGAACGCAGTTGCTACTTTTCAACCCTCCGCAGGCATATTTTTCAACATTTAACTTGGTCTTCCTTAGTTTGTGAATGGGCGAGGATGTTATCAATAAATACCATTACACTATCCAAATACTCCTGATACACTATGTTCATTTAAACCCCATACTTATCACTTCTGATAATCAATGCGTAACTTCATACCTCTATTCTCTTTTTCCCATGATCACTTTTGTGCATAGCGTGAAAGACTTCTTATTTTATTATTCCTTCATTCTACATTCCTGGAGTTTCTTTAACTCATTACTTCATCCTTATTGGGTCATATGATACATGGCTTTTGATATCAGCTCCACTCTGCGCAATAACCAACGAGAAATTTTTACTTCATTCCTTGAGGTAATCTTGGTAAATCATTCATTCGAACCTTCGGAAGTTCACTTTAGTTATAAAGAATTCTGACATGAGATTCATTGTAACATTCTTCTCTAACAGTTTGCCACTAATATCTTTGTTTAATCTTCTTTGTTTACACACATTCTTGAATGAAATTCCCATCTTCAATTATCTGCGTTTCACTTCATTCTCCTATCAGTTCTGGCACAACTGACGTTCACAACTGGCTTATATCCTGGATCATTTTATAAGATTTTTTTATCATCCTTCTGATTCCATTTCTTTTCTTAATTAGTTCTCCATTCTCAGTATTTATTATCTCTTTTAGACATAAGGGATCTCTTTTTTTTGCTGACGATATTAATCTGTTCATTATTAGATAAGCCATTTCCGGACTTCACACTAGAATGAAGGATTTTATTTATAATATTTAAATTCTTATTAACAGAATTATCAAAATTTATCGGTAGCTATTTTCTTAACCTCGCTTAAATCGTCACTGATCGCATATTTGGCTTTGTCCCATTTGCTCAACATTGCTTTTTCTCGAGTTCACATGTGGACTTCATCAATCTCTGTCTTACATCAGATACTTGGATTTGCGAGCCTTCCACTAATTTACAGTAGTTTCCATTAAATCGTCATTCGATATGGGTATCCTTCCAAGTCTTTCCCGGGACGCTATCACAAATGACAAAATCTCTTTGTTTTTGTCTTACATTTTCGGTTCTTGAAAATACTCTTCTTGTTTATCGCAAAGATCTATTTATCTAGATAAAGCCTCGCACATGTCTACAGTAACATCTTGCTAATTATGCTGAACTCTCAATTTCTGCTAATACCATCACTTTCTCCAAATTGCTAATTGCTTTGATTTCGGTTCTGAAAATCATGTCAGAGTTTGACTCAATCTAATTGGAATCGATCTCCATTTAACTAACCATTAGTTGGTGAAGTTGATTAATTAATTCTTTTAACTAATCACTTAAACCAAGTGCTGACTAGCTAACCGGAACCAAATACCAGTTACATAAAGTCGGTTAGATCATAACATTCTTTCTCAAGAACCGAGATCGCAATCATTTGGTGTATTGATGAAAACGATAATATACTCCTTTATTCTTGAATGTAGGGAAATTTATGAAAATTTGGGCAGCAGTTCCCTTACACCATTGACTACCAGTCGGACTCAAGCCGACACTATCAATCAACCAATCATCCACAATCATATCCATCCACTTCCATCAACCAAAATCATCAATTCACCATAATTCATATTTTATCATTTTGATCAGCATCTGACTGGCATAACATATATCTTTTTAATTGGAATTGGGTATTACACCAACAATGATTAATATAACCATACCTTTCTCAGTTCTTTCAGAATATTACGAATTATTATTAATAAACTTAAAATTTGATTTCGCGATTCTTTTAATTTATTTCTGACCATTATTAATCAGGTTATCTTTTAATAACCACACATGGTCTTCATTATTATTGTCGCAATCTGGTGGAAACTTATCGTTATATGATTATTTCTTAAAAGGTTTCACAGTCGAGTCACCATTGCTTCATCTCCACTTATGGTTCCGCATCAAAGTTTTATCACTAGTCCAGTTATGGGTATCCAATTCACCATAACTTATTCACTCAAATTGGAGAACCTCACAGTTCCTTGAAGAACACATTCAAATTTGATTGCAGTAAAGATTCCCTCTATCTTGAATCTTCACAACAAATATCTTCCCGCGACGAAGGGATGCTTCACATATTAATTTCCTGTCTGAATTATTGTTCAGAATTTCCTTGATCTTTGATTGCCATCCCGATACTCGTTCGCTTTATCTGACGCACATAATTTTACTTCCTTATTTTATAACTAATTTATTTGTTACGGTTCGCTAACCATTCATTTCACGTCGAAATCCTCTGATTTGAAGTGCTTGTTAATGTACTCTACCATACTGATGAGATCTTCGTAACACGAACAACTGTCCAATTTGATGTCTTTGCCACAACCGCGTTGTCGGTGTATCCATTCTTCCTTGCTTGCAAATGTCCATCATTTATCGCATTGAAATTATATCCACTTTTGACACGTAATTCTACCTTTCACACATGACTATTCCATTTCTTTTGTAATCGTCAAAGAACAGACTCTACGCAAGAGGAGAGTTTGTGAATATGATTTTGATTGAAAACTGAATAAGGAATAACAATGTCACAAACGATTGGGAGAATTTGTAAATTAGGAAATTGAAGGAAGAAAAATGAGTGAAGAATGAGACAACCATATTCGTACTCAAGATGGTCAGTCTTTCATACTATATGGCATATAGCACATGATTAGATGGCGTCCCACCAGACACTTCGTCATTTCGACAAAGCGTCACATCACACACTGTTTGTCTCAATCAGGAAGCAATTTTTTGCGAAGAAAAATAGTTCAGAAGGTATACAATAAATTTTCTTTCGTTTTCGTCTCCTATAATTTATCAATAGAAGAAGCTCATACGTATTCAAGAATCAAGAAGAATGTATACAATCGTATTTGTAAAAGAATGACATTATAGGTCACCATTGGTCACCGTCTACGCTTCATTTACGTATGCCCTCAGGAATTGTTCGAATGAGAGATTCACCGTTTAGGTCACATTATAACTTCGGAATGGCGTCTGGAAATGCCTCCATATTCAAAGCTTTAATAATTCGATCATATCGCGCCCTTATAAAATTTATAATCATTGCTTCCAGTTTCATTCATGCCACGTAGATTAACCATCGATCATGCAACGTCTCAATTTTGTTGATGATTCTTCTTCAATCATCTGGAAGATTCTTTCATTATCTTCGATCATCCTTTGTCCACTTGAATCACGAATCTCGTTAAATTTTAACAATTTCACAATTAGGTAAATAATGTTTTAACATGTTGATTCAATTGTTGATATTATTAAACAAGGTTTACATTCATCTTTCATGGAAAACTTTAAACTTTTCTCCTGCTAGTGGTTCTACTTGGTCCTCCAAACTTAACAACACTGAGTCTAGATCCATTATCCTTTTAGATCATTTTCTGTTAATAATAACAAGAACTTAAGTAGTAACTCGACAACCAAATTTTAAAACGCATTTTATGCAAAAGATCTTCTGAAAGTTTATTAAGGAAATCTTTTTCGAAAATCACATTTTAAAATTTTGAAACTCAAATATTTGGTCGTCATTACTATATAAGTTACTTGTTATTCTTATAATTTGCTAACGAGATATTCAATTAAAAGAATGCCCATATACGGGTATTTTCACTTCAGTATATTCTCTACTTTTCCTTGGATTCTGCTCGCACTTATTAGTCGACGAAACTTCATTTACCGTTATATATCGTTTTATTCGCAATTCTACCGCCACACTGACATCTGGCACTATCCTTGACATTCTTGTCATCGTCCTTGATGTTATACTTACAACTACACATGCGATTCGACGTTCTGTCTGTAGATAGGGTCGCACCTTCTTACTAGTCTTACCTATATCTAGTAAAGTAAATATCATTCCTTGCGCAACTCCCGATAAGTTATAAGAATCTTCTCGCACGGTGGTGCCTTCAAAATGTGCAATGTTGGTTATTCATCAGCTTCCATCAACTCGTTGCCTCCGATATGGAACTCGTCCTACTACCTAATTCTAAATTTAATCGTAACAAAGCTCACCTAACTTCTCTTTCAGAAATTCTCACAAGAATCAATCACATTTTCTTCAAAATCACATGAAAAGCAGGGTAACATACCCAGTCTCCGTCGATCTGTCGATTCCTCATTATTGTAGGATCGGAGAACACAATATACCTATAGCATTGCGATATTTTCCTTACACTTCCCTCAACAATCCTGGTTTACCAATTCCATATCAGACCTGCTAACCCTAATTCACACTCAACTAAACTTAATATGAGCATGCCTAGCTTTTTCCTATCTTATACGACCTACTACTCATATTGTACCCTCACCTATTCTTATTTCAGTGACCAATAACCTGTAACTCTGATGCCAACTTGTAACAACCCAAATCCAGGGTCAAGATTTGGTGTTACGAAATAATCTTTACATAAGATAAAATAATAATCAATTAACCCCTTGAATCCGGATCGTTTACAGTTTATGGTATGAAACAAGAATCTAACCTTCTACAATTCACAACAACTACAAAATGAGTGTAAATACCTTTATGCTAATGCCATTGTCTTATTATTCTAACATCTTTGTCCTCTCACCGCGGAGATCTCTCTAACTTCTGCTATCTAACGAAAGCTATTCACTTTTATCCTTATCTGCTTCTGAAAGAAATAAGAATTTACAAAACAAGAGTGAGCCAAAAATGCCCAGCAAGTATATAATTTGAATTTCAAGCATTAATTTCAAAGGAAAATTTTCGGACAAAATCGTTAAACAATTTTAAACAGTTTTATTTATTTGAGTGAGTTGAGCGAATCAACGTTGGCTATCACCTGCCTTTAATTATAGATCCAAAAGTGACAAGCGATTCCCCGATTCATTTCCTGAATCAGGGTTTTGTCCGGTTTTGGAATCATAAACTTTCGAGAGAGAATGTCGTTAATGGCAATCAACAACAAATTAGACTGGACACTAGTTCACACTTATATCCTGCTGATCAGTCAGGATACAGTGTAGATTTATACCCAACCGTATAGATCCATTCAAGTACCTAGGCTCTATCGCCCAAGGGTCCGGTCCATCCCGGCCCATAGGATCCAGCTCATCACTGGTCCTCACAATAACTATTCAGCCCGTGGAGTATCTTGAGGTAAAATCATTTTGAATTCAAAACATCCCAATTCAGGGTTCTCAAATAACCCCAAAGAATGGGTATTTGCTCAAGAGAACAATCGAATTATAGGAACAATAATGAAAAGAACATGCATAATAAGAGTAATTGCAGCGAAATGTAAAACAATTAACTATTCTGAACTTAGAATAGGAACGAAGAAATAATTGCAGTATTTTAAAAGAAAGTTCAGGAATACTTGCCTCGATAAGCTTTAACCACTATTATAGGTCGACTTTTGGATTGCCTTGATCGTTTGGCTTTATCGTCAGACCACTATCATATTCTGGTTACGATCTCAGCGCTCAGGTCCTTCGATTGAAACTTCACCGAGCTCAACGTCTAACCACTATATCATTCTTAGTCCGACGTCACTCCTCGGGTCTTCCGACTAGGACCTACAGGGTTGAAATACCCTAATTCAGATAATCGTCTCGCTTAACATAACACCACTATCCTATTCTACCCATACGATTTCATAACCCAACTCATATATATATGTATCATTGAAATACACATAGCAATTATGGTTCACATCTTCGAAACTCGGTTCGGTGTTTATTTTCGGAAAGTACGTATACTCGTCATTTTAAAAAATAGGGTAATCGATTTTTTATAATTTATCTTGTCTCAATCGCAATTAAGTTCATGTGATATAATTATATATGGTTATTCGACGTCTCCGATAATTATAGGGTACGTTCACGTATTTTCAAAATTAATTTCCCGAAAATCGGGCAGCATTTCCTTTGTTTATCGGCCTACCCATCGAATCAGTCTGACATCAATCAAAATCAACAATCACAATCATCCAAACAATTCACAACTCAATTCATCAATCCCATCCATCGACACGAATTCACTTTATTAATTATTATTATTCGTTTTTGTTTCGGAATTTATTTTATAACTAATTTTATTTATTTATAGTTAAGGAATCAGAATTAATCATCATCGTCCACCGTCGACTCGCCGAAGCTCATCGTCGACGGCGGTAAAATTCGTCGGTACCCGATAAATTTTGGGTTTTCATACGAACCTCACCGATTAATTAAATTCTTCCGCACGAAAATCATTTATTTCACGTATATTATTCAATTACTTTCCTACAGAAAACAAATTTAAAATATTAAATTTTCCGAAATACACAGGCCACACGCGCGCCAAATACCACAATCAGAAACCACAGAGCACCGGCGAAAATTGGCCGGAAAAAAAACACAGGCGGCAAAACGAAATGGGACAGGGGAACCAACAACACCCACTTGAATCCACACACACGCACATAGTTCACGCATGCACACACACACAATACACACACAACACACACGGTACACATAAGACACACATATATATAAACATATATATACGATTGAGAAGACGAGAACCGAGTAAACAGGGTACCGGAAGAAACAAAGTTGCGGGACTCGCCAGAAAACTGAGGTGATTGAAAACGAACACGGAGAGCCGAGAAGAAATATGGAAGAAAATAAAATAAGAAAAATAAAAAGAATTAGAGAGAGGAGAGTATTAAGAGAACAGAGAGATGGTAAGAGATTAAGAGAGAGAAGGAGGGACTACGAGAGAGAAGAGAGAGACGGAGAGATTGAGGGGCGCGGGAGAACACAAGGAAAAGAAAATAGAGGCGGTGTGTTGGTTCCTATTTTTTTTGTTTTTATGGTTATCTCCTTATTTTAATTAACTTCTGACCCGCTTCCTCGCCATTTAACGAAATAAATGCGTGCTAGAATTTATCGAAAGGTTATAATTTACATAACACAATTCTCAGAAAATTCAAAAGTTAGTAAAATAAAATTTTCAGGATTTTCGAATCATTCTTGGAATTCACATCAGACCAGTATTTTAGCGAATTAACGAATACACGCACAAGTGAGTAAAAGCCGTAAAATTACCCGAATAATTTTAAAATTCTCGAAATAATCAAAAAGTAATAAAATAAAATTTTCATAAAGTTTGAGGAATTCTGAAATTAAATACTCATTTTACAATTAAATGCAATTAGAAAATTATTTAAAGATAAATAATTGATAAAATATTGATTTATGAATTTTACAAACTATTAAAAATAAACATTGAAATTATAAAAGCATAAAAATAATTTTTGAAACAATTTTAACATTTATGAGAATAAATATTCAATAAAATCACTTTAAAATGAATTAAATTCATACAGTTCGAGCCCGCAAGGGTTGGCTCAGTTGGTTAAAGAGAGGAAAACTAACCTCTTGGTTACAGGTTCGAATCTCACGGGAGGAGAATTTATGATTATGCCTCCTGAGCCAGAGCCTGTCGCTTAAATGCGGTTTACCTTGGTTCACGTGGTTTGCAGGCTATTACGTGAACCCGTAGGGTTTAGCCAGTGCGCACCCGAAGGATAGCGGCTGCGGGTTACCTACGATAAAAAAAATTCATACAGTTCGATAATTAATTATAAAATTAATCTTCGCGTCCAACAAATCACAAACAATTAATAATACAGCAACACATAGCCGACAGATCCATCACATATTTTATTTATTTAATAATTCGATAATTACATTTACATATTGGATCCGAAAATAGGTTACTTAGCTGCTAAGTAACTATATATCGATATAATTTTATAATCAGATTTGGAAAATTATCAAAATAGAGCTTCCTATAAAATACTTTATACAAAAATAAGGTAATAATATCTCGCCTTTTGAGAATATGGATTTTAATCGATATATAAAATGATTTGCGTATCTAAACTTTTACGCTGGGACTTATACGGGTCAAACCGTATCCCGGATCGAAAAAGTCAAAACATGAAAAGTGTTCAGAATTATCAAATTAGGTTAGGAAGGAGTTTTCGGAAGAATTTCGGGTTGTAAAAATGCAAAAACGGTTGAAGTGGGATGATTTCTGATTATAAAAATTAATTTTTATCATTACATAAAAATAATCATTATTAATTTTATAAATTCTTATAAAATCATATAATGATCCAAAAATTACCAGAAAAATACCAAAATTATCTATATTTAATTCTGGATAATTAAAAATTAAAATATCCTAATTTTATCAGAAATAAATATCCAAATATTAATATCAATCATCAAATAATGTTACAAAATTCACATAAAAATTACATAATAATTATTTATTGATAACAATAATTAGTTAATATTTCCCGGACGTTACAGAAGTGAATTATGCTTGGTAGAGATATCTGCATATTTTGACGTTCTTGACTTTTGATTTGAAATTGAACCTTCAGTACATGCAGAAGCTTTGGTGATGTCTCAGTAGTTTGAATTTATTCCCACTATAAGACAAATTCAATAGATTGACTTTTGTTCATGAGTTCTGTGATCATCATCCAGCTTTAGTGTCTTCATTCTCAGTAGTAGAGACTGACACAAATTTAAGCTTATTTGCAATTTCAAGAGTTTAGTTTATCTCCAAGATGGTGATAGCTTCTTGTAGATTCATTCTTGTCATATTTGTCAACTGAACATTTTTTTATCTATACAACCAGTAAGATCAAACTCAGAGTCTCTAGATCATCAATTTTCAGTAATTGATGATCCTTCGAGATATCTTAATATTTACTTTAAAAAGCTTCTGAGTAAGAATATACTGGAAACAAACTAAAAAAAGAGCACAACGATATGTGATAAATATAATATTTGATCTACTATAAGTTTAAATATAAAAAGAACCAACTCAGTTCTTATATCTTGAAATATTTACAAAAACATACATTTTAGACAGATTAAGAGTTGGCATAAGTGATTTTGCATATGTATACTCAATCAGGTCAAACATCTAAAGAGAGATAAGAATACACAGTATTTGACTTAAGCAGATTTCATCACTCACTTATTTACTTGAGAATCAAGAAAATAAGTGAGCTCACTTATCATGCTCATTTTATATTTAATTTTAACAATAATTTGGCACACCCTTTTTAAGAGTCATCAAAAGTAGAGTCAAGGATTGTATTATTCACACAAGTACACAATTATACTAGAAAAAATGCATTCCTGTCAGAGAGAAGTTTAGACATTTGTACCTCTGAAGAAATGATTCCTAGATAAATGTTGACAATTGCAGTCATACCAGACTCTAGATAATTGTATTTGTTCACATAGTGCTTTCAGAAGCTAGTCCTCATGCTCTATCTTCCTTGAATCATTCAGATCCTGAGATTGAGGTACAGAAGCTCTTACCTTAAGATCTTCAGTTAGGAAAGCACTCCATGTTCCAGTTCTGATAGATTGTGTTGCAGGCATGAGCTGAACAGACATGAAAGATATTGATTGCTTCTGTATTTTTCATCATCAAGACAATCATTATCAATCTTCACTTTCTGAAGATAGTCTTCAGCTGTAATGATTTTATTCCATGAAGTAATGCCACTCTTAGCTACCTTGATTCTCAGTGCCCAAATGATTGTTCTGACTGAATTGTCTTCTAATCCAGGCACCAGCTCCTTGACTTTGTTTATTTCAAATTGGTTTTACACTTGTTGATTGAGTGTAAACCAAGTTGATTTTAGATGAAATTTCTACCACTTTCTTGGATTCTTTCTTGAGTAGAAAGTTATTGTTCAAGCTTTCCTCTGAAGTGATTCTTCTGGCTCCTTTCTAATAAATGTATCTCCAGATGATAAGTTGATAAAGTGGCTTATTGTCACTTTTCTTTGATAAGGAAATCTTGCTATTAATAGTTAGCCATTTCTGAGCTTCAGTGAGTCACATTCTCTTGAGAGTTCCACAGAGTTAAAGATATTAGATCTGTCAGCAGTAAATGTCATCCCAATTTTTTTTTACTGAAGACTCATCAATGGCTAGATCTTTTTAATCAATGGTTGTCATGATGAATTGATCAATGGCTATTTTGTTGTTCAACTGCTATTTTCGCATGTCTTGAATTAGTAATTGATAGCTTAAATTTTTTGTATATATCATAACCAATAGCTTTCCAGTCATTCTTCTCATCCTTTAAATTCAGAACATCTTCAAGAATATGATCTATCACTTCTTGAGTCTTTCTTTAATCAGATGCATCATGGTTTGATTCCATAATAATTCTCCTTTTAATTGTTAGATTGTAGATATTAAAGATACTTCTTGATGAGCAAGAAACTGAAGTTTCTTTTTATGCATCAACTTCAATATTGACAGGAATCCCTCCTTGTATCAAGATGAAGTATTTGCAGCCAAAGTCATGAAGAAACCTTCTGATTGATTTTTTTTCAGATACTTGATTGAGCAAAGGCATATTATGAGTTGAGCATATGAAGAAAATGGCTTTTTTTTCCAGAGATATGTGGATATCTTTGATTCTCCAAGTATTGTTCTTCCTGCATCTCTGAATAATCCCTTGTTCCTTTCAATTACTATATTCTTCTGTGAAGTCTTTGAAATAGAATATTCATGAGTAATTCCTTCCCTTGAATAGAATTCCATAATGTCACATATGTTAACTTCATTAGCCCCTATTTTCGAGAGCTTTGAGAATATCCAGGTATACATTGAGATAACATAAGTGATCATAGAGTAAAATTTCTTCAGTTGCAAGACATGAGCTGATCCTTGTGGATTCACATGTAGGAATTACATATGATTGTCAAATAATGACTCTGTCTTCTTCTTCTTGCACATAATGTTCTTCTCTTTATCAGATTGATAAGCATCAAGAAGATGATTCTTGGACATCTTCAATTATGATAATTGTGATGCTCTCTATCTTGGGGTTAAGAATGAGGACCCATGACACTAATAAAATAACTACAATATAACAACATAAATAAAATAAACCCCGAAAAGCTACAAGAATCTACACAGGATAAAATATGAGACAAAATTACAACTATCAACCAGAATAAAATTATTATACAACTTTTTTATAAATTATCCAAAAAAACGATCCCGACTTGAAATCGTCAGATAACCCAAATGTATCTGATTACCAGCTATTACATTTCCACCAAAATACCAACATTTCCTCACACTGCATCTACCTGATCTGGCACCTGGAATCTAACCGTGCGAAAAGGACCTCAAGGAACACTCTTACGAGCGGTGTGCCTAAGTCTGGACATCTTTTTGCTTAACTGCCAAGGTTAGATCAATGAAAACAAATGAGTTAGAAGGGCTCAGCAAGTAACTTCTATAAAAAATTCTAAACATCAAACGAATATGTGGCAGTAACTTATTAACATTAGAAAGGAATATTTGTGGTAAGGGTTCGAGGTTAGAGTTCTGGACAACTCAATTATAGAAACAAGCAACAAAATTCTCGAGTAGATTCTAACAACTTTGGAAAGCTTCAATTAAACTGTTTTTATTTCCGAATCAAAATCCATTATTGGAATACTGCTTAAAGCACATTAAAACATTTTTACTTTCTCTTTTAGCTAATTTAAAATCCTCTATTGGAATATCCATCTTTTCAAGATAATACGGGTGATCAGCCCGTACTGACCTCCATCCGGTCATAAGGTACCTATGGCACTATTTCAGCCTATAATGTTGGACTAGCCCCGGTAGCCTCTTACGCGACTAGACTAGCCCCGCTAGTCTCTTACATTCTTATGCAATCTCTGGGAATTCATTGAAAACCTTTATATTGGAAAAATATAATACTTTAAGACCAACCTTATCTTTAAATCATTACTAGTCTTTGAAATCATTTGGACTCTTTCAAATTGAAAATCATTCTTAGTTTCATTTCAGGGATTTAGGTGGAATAGGTATAGAAAAGAAACGAAAGTTAAGGGAATGATCAAGATCGAGCATATGTATTATTAAATTTACTAAGAAAGGGTATCTCAAAGAAGGTACGTCAACAACCCTTAAGTATTATTAAGGTGGGAATTCAAGTTGACAAATGTATTAATTGGGAAAGCAATTCATCAAAGAATATTGGAAAAGGGTACTTTACGAAACAAGATACCAATGTAAAACAGGGTAAAAGTATATAAAAAGGAACATGTCAGTAATAGAGTTTATCAACAAGATCCAATATTGATATCACTATAATCATTCTCTTTATCCTTTTACAATAAATCAATATCTATGATCAATTCACAAGAAAAGGCAGAGTTACTTGCCTCAAGAGCTTTCCTTTTTCACAGGGGTTGAGTTACTGGCACCTAGAACCTCTTTTCCTTTCCTAGTTCGTATTCCTTTACTTTCCGAATCTACCATACAACAATAAACCCTAATTAGTAATATTATCAACGTTTGACGTTTCTCTGAACGTCTAACTTTTCTACCCCATTCGCATTAAGAAGTTAACTTGTACTTTATGAGAATATTTTAACCATGTAAATCACATAGCACACAATTATACTCATTCGCATATACCTTATACTTTTGTTCTACTCACTCCAACTCGTAAAGTTACATTTAATCGATCATATACACATTTATGTACACGTAATCAAGTACAAGAGTCATACCATTACCTTTCATATGATATTCAATTATAAAACATTTATTAATCACAATTAGCACATAATCAATATAACACCACTAATACGACACTTGGGATTACTCTTTAATAATCTTATCGAAATCCCGACATGACCATTTGCAATTATATTATCCTTTTAATCAACCCAATCAACAATCAACGCTAAATCAATTATTACCACACCTAAACACATATCGATCATTATCAAGTAGCACGCAACCATGCAACACATAAACATCACTCCAGATTGCTTTAATTCGAAACCTTCTTTAAGAACATAAGCTTATAAATATGAAACTTATTATTTTTAGCAATTTATACACCTTATAATCAACCAACAACTAAACACTTATCAATAGGATTAAAATTTATCATCCGTACTCTAGTATTCTTCAAAACCCGAGTAAAAATAAAACTTCTGAATTTACAAAAATCCAAAAACTTATACAACTTAGCATGCGACTTTAGTTTTAATTGTATTATCAGATAACAAGCCATGTTCTCGAATATCAACTACTCATGCATCAATTTACACTAAACTCAAACCAAATATTCATAAGTCTGAATAATAACAATCAAAAATTTACGTATACCTAACATGCAAACAGTGATTTCGAACTTAAATTATTGAAATTGATAAATTCGGACTGAGCGAACATCATAGTCCACTCCACCGGCTCACTGGAGTTCACCGCTGGTGGTGAGGTCGAATGGTGGTGCCCCGAAATGGGGTTTCCAAACTCAATCTTCCCCAATTAAAGCTTTAATTTGAGACCCATTCAATTCTAAGCAAGAACTCATAAAAAACTGGAGAGAAAATAAGAGATTCGAACTTCACTCGAAGTGGGTTTATGAAAATTGAATCTATACATGCATATATAAACACGTGCCATCACAACTATAAACACAAGAGACAAAACCCAACATAAACCCGGTATCCGATCATGAATTAGTCGGAAGAATCGAAGGAACGGAGGAGAGAGACAATACCGAGCACAGAAAGAAACGAGAGAGAAAAGAGAGAGTCCGAGAGAGCACGGGAGGAAAATAGAGAAAGATGAGGGAGTATATGATGAATTGGAAGGGGCATTTTCGCCCTTTGCCAAATAATTTCTATTTCCAAAAATACTGATTTTTACCTTAGCTGAAATCACATTCAAAAATTCAGGTAAGAACGCAAAATGCGATTTTGCATACAAAATAAAATTTTACATTAAAATTCATGAAAATATCTACCTTCCAGTATTTTTAAATAATTTTTGAGCCAAAGGTTTAATTTCTGCGGATTTTGCAAGATAACTCAGAAAATAGAAATACTTTTAAAAAATCATTTTTAAAGACTCATACCTTAAAATATATCTCAATCTCATTTTTAAAAATTCTCTAGGACTATTCTAGAGATAAAAAAACAAGTTTCATCATCTAATCATACTCGAATGATTTTATAAAAATATTTAAAGGTCAAATAATCTCTATTTATTACTCAATAAATCATTTAAAAATATTTCAAAACTTCATAATTATAAATTAAACCACGTAAATGTAAAATAAAATATAATCACATACTACCATCAACCGCATCTCGTATTTATACATTTTCCACTTAAACTCTATTTTATCCTTATTTACGCCTATACAAGATAATCGATATTTTAAATAACGATATGACTTTACAAACTTGAGTCTAAATAAACACAGGCACACAGAGAATTATTTATCTTTCACACACATACTTCACTCATTTCTCTTTTCATAATTTTTCATTAAATCTACTTTTCACATAACGGGTCTCGTCCCAAATGACGGCCCGACAACAAACCGACTCGATGTCATTATATATCGTACCTTAAGTCCTTTACTGACCCACCCAACTGGAATAATATATTTTTAAATATTATTTCACTAATTCACATAAATTACACACAAATCACATAACTTATATTTTATTCGAATAAAGCAATTCACGAAATCCCAGTCATTATAATAATTCTCCTATGGAACTTCTCTTGATTGAAGAATTTAATTAAGACAGCTTCTTGTGATCTAGCCATTCTTCATCCTTGCTTGTCTTGCTAAGTAAACAAACCGTTGCTTCAGCATCATTTGAGGTGAGATCAACTACATACACATTTTCTTTTTTCTTTCCAGATAAAAGGACCTTATTATCATTCTGGTTAATGACAACACATGCTTCTTTTTCAAAAATGACTTCAGAGTCATTATCACATAGTTGGATGAAACTTAGAAAATTATACTTGAGTCCTTGAACTAGTGCTACATCATCAATGATGACATTTCCAAGTGAGATTAAGCCATATCCCATAGTGTGACCTTTGTTGTCATCTCCAAAGGTAATACTTGAGCGAACTCTATCTTCAAACTTGGTGAGCAGGGATGAATCTTCAGTCATATGTTGCATGCCTTATGTTCCTTAAACCCTTCTGCTGCTCTAAAATTGGAAGGGTTAAGGTCCACTTTTACTTTGGGTGATGGCCTTTGAGCAAATGGATCGTGTTGAAGTCAGATGAGCAATTTGAAAAGTGCATCTTATTAAATGAAGATATAGACATGCTATTCTTTCCTTGAATACTTTGTGAAGAGTGATAAGGACTAGAATTGGTTGGCATATTACTGTTGTTCTGACTAAATACTCTACGTATGTTTGGCAAGACATTTATAGGTATGAAGGAAACATACATGGCAGGAGTGGTGATGATATTAAATTTGGTAGATAAGTGATTAACACTGCTACACTTGACACAAGGATTTCTAGGCACAAATCTGTCAGGAGTATGATTGTTCTTCTTGTTAATCCCTACTTTTTCATTCCTGATGTTCCTTCTTCTAAATCCAAATTGAGATTTAAGTTTACCTTTTCATCTCATGTTGGATAAGTGTCCTATATTGCTCTGCTTAGTTTTCTTGGTTTTGCTGACATCTCTTCTTCAAGAGATCTTGCTTACTGGCTCATCATCTTCAATGAACATGTTCAGTTTGCAGGTACCGATACTTTTTTTCAATAAATAATTTTCATCTCTTGATTTTCCTTTTTTTAATGTATAAAAATTATTTGTTGATGAACATTTATCAGTAGAAACATCTTGTTCAAATTTCTTTTTCTCCCTATTTCAAGTATTTTCACAGAAAGCTTCCATACTTTCAAGATATGTGAATTTACTTGCTACATCTCTAGATTTCTTCCATTTGAAAATTACATCTTTTTCAAGATTCAATTGCATCTTAAGAATTTCATCCTTCTTTAATATCCTCAGTAATTGATCTTTAGCAACTTGACAATTTATCTTAACATTTTCATATTCAAGCATCTGCATCTCTAAAAAGTTGTTCCCATTTAAGAGACTTTAGAGTGACATGCAAGTTGTATAGTTCAGAAGATATTTCATTGACAGTTTTTTGACATTCACTTTTACTTAACTTAGAGAGATCAGATATTATTACCTGATTTCTGCTAGAGGATTCTTTTGACTCACCATCTTTAGCCATAAGAGATAAATTGAGAAATTCTTTATTTAGGACTGAAATATGGGCTTCTACCTCCTTCTTAACCGATCTGCTAGCTTCAAGATCTTTAAACCTTTTTTATGTTGAAGGCTTGCTCTGATACCAGTTGTTAATCACTAATAATCAACTTAAGTTAATTTGTAGAAGGGGGCATGTTGAATACAAATTAAAATTTTCAAGTTAATTTGTGCATTGGAAAGAAAATATGAACATATATGTTTATAATTTCAGGTGGGTTGTTTTTTGACTTGACAACTGAAGTTTATTTTTGAAGAAATAATATTTTACAATTACAAATGTAATCTCACATCTGCGGTTTTCAGTATTTCACTCAGAGGAGGATATCTTTCTAGAGCTCTGTGAAAATAAAAAACCTATTTCTTTAGTAAAACATTGGTACCACTTGGTTTATATATCACCAAGTTACAAAGCTTGCTAGACAAAACATATTGCAATCTTTGAGGTCCAGCAAGGTTGCTTCTTCATTCACTTTCCCGTGATGCTTGACAAATGAGGATAGATTTTATCTTAACATACATCCTTGAATATCTCTCCAATTTGCCATGCATGGAAATGGAATGTTTCTTCTTCTTTAGAATTAAAGATCACATGCAAGTTTATCTTGGCTACTCGTCTTCTTTTATTAAGATTCCCATTAGCCCATGTGATGTGACAGTCCTAGGTCTTGACCACTGTCATGTCACTATCAGTAGCTATAGATCTTCATAGTTGTTGATAGCCATACGACCAAAAACTTCATAACCATTGAAGGTCTTTTGCTACAGCCTTCCTTAGCCACTAATAGTCACTTGCTTAGCAGTTGATGGACTAATGTAGATAGTTGTTGATGTTTTGTCTTCACTAGCAGTTGATGACTCACTTTACTTAATCTGAATTACATAGCACCAAATATTTACAATTAGACATCATATTCTAGATTATCCATTGATTCAACATGACTTTTGAATGAATAGTTGTATTAATATATGTTTATTATCTTTCTCACAGAAGCTGTTACAATGACCACATCATTTGATGTGCCAATCCTCCAATGGCTATCCCTTAGGACGGCAATAAATTGAAGGTTACATTTTATCTTAACATAATTATATAAAGGTGGTTTTTTTTATCATCAGGATTTAGGCTTGATTCCTAACAAACAAGGTGTGATGTTTTTTACACCAAAGCATCAAGTGACCAATGCAGGCTTTGACACAAAAATCTCTATCACCTAAACTTCAAGCCAATCAACACTGTTAGGAATATGTTGTGTACTTGATGTTAACTCAAACAAAACACTAAGTAGATTTTGATTAAGTGATTTTGTAGCTTTCAATGGATGATCATTTCAACATCCGTCGAAAGAGTAGCTTATGTACAATAAGATTAGTAGCACTTTTCTGCATATTTAAATGGCTTAGTGAACTAGATGTTGAAGAACATTTAAATCATGTCGACTACTAGATTGATATGCAAGATAGGATGGTGAATTGTAAATATTAGATGACTTGTAATCTTGTATAAATGAAATAGAGTTAACTGCCAAAAAGAGAGTCTCAACTGATGATTCACAAAGCTTCAAAGGATGATCAACATAAGTCTCGACAGGATGATCAACCAGAGTTTCAACGGATGATCAAACAGATTTCCAACGGATGATCAATCTAAGTTCCAATGAATGTTCAAATTCAAAAGAGCAGTTGATAGTGACTTGACAGTCACATGCGTTGGTTGTGTGCAAATGGAAAGTGGCAGCCTGTTTGAAGGATTTAGAGAACAAAGAAGCATTTCCATTTCCATGCTAAACAGATGATATTCAAATATACTGGAAAGAGAAGTGTAGTAGCATGAAATTAGACTAGATACAGTTTGTCTTATTATATTGTCTTTTTATCATGTAACTTGGTGATATATAAACCAAGGGTAGAAAGTTGAATTGTATCCAAGAAAGTAAGCAATTACCTGAGAAATAGATAAGGCAAAATCTGTAAAGAATTTCTCAGTTCTTGTATTTCAACTTGTTAGCAGCTGTGTACAATTTTGTAATACAGAGTTCTCTACTTAATATATATCTCTGGTGGAAAAGTTCAATCCACCAGAAAGTTTTTAAATACTTGTATTTATTTACTTTATGTTTTTATTTCAATATTACTTTCATTCCGCACCTTGCTAAATCAAATACAGTTATATATTTATAGATATTCTTAAAAGTGAAAAGAAGCCAGAATTACATTCAACCCTCCCTTCTGTAATTTTTTTTAGATTGTTTGGGAATAAAAATTGGTATCAGAGCAAGCTCTTGAAGAACAAAGAGTTTAAAGATCACAACAACTAACAAGATGAGCAAAAAGGATGTTAGAGTAAAGATTCCATTTCTGGACAAAGACAACTATCACCATTGAAAGGTGAAGATGCACTTGCATCTCCTATCTCAAGATGAAGCATATGTGGACTGTATTGAGAAAGGTCCATATGTCCCTATGAGAGCTGCTACAGGAAATGAAGCATCTGTCCCAAAGCCTAGAGCAGAATGGTCTGATCCAGACATTGAACAAGTTTGAAAAGATAAAAAGGCCATGAAAATTTTGTTTAATGGTGTTGATGGTGACATGTTTGACAACATCATAAGCTGCAAAACTGCTAAGGATGTTTGGGAAACTATTCAAGTTATATGTGATGGAACTGAGCAGGTAAGGGAAAATAAAATGCAACTCTTGATTCAGCAATATGAGCATTTTCACAGTGAAGAAAGTGAGTCAGTCACTAACATATTTAGTAGATTTCAAAAGCTACTAAATAATCTAAAATTGCATGGTAGAGTCTATCAAATAAAGGACTCAAGGCTCAAATTTCTTAGATCTCTTCCAAAGGATTGGAAACCCATGACAGTCTCTCTAAGAAACTCTCAAGACTATAAGGAATTCACCTTGGATAGACTATATGGAATTCTAAAAACCTATGAGCTTGAAATAGAGCAAGATGAGAGGCTAGAGAAAGGAAGAAAGAAGGGAGGGTCCATTGCACCAGTTGCTGAGCAAGAAAAGGAGAAGGAGTTAAAGGTTGAAGCTGTTGAATCTGCACCAAACCCTAGAGTTTTTAAAGGCAAAGGAAAAGGGCTAGTAGCTGAACATGAAGACCAGCTCAGTAAAGATGACATAGATGACATAGATGAGCATCTTGCTTTTCTATCCAGGAGGTTTTCCAAGCTCAAATTCAAGAGGAATTTTGGAGCAACCAAGTCCAACAGAAACATGGTTGATAAGTCCAAGTTCAAATGTTTCAAGTGTGGCTTGGCTGGTCATTTTGCTACTGAATGCAGAAAGTCTGATCCTACTAAAAAGAAGTTTGAGGCTGTTGATTACAAACATAAATATTTTGAGTTACTCAAACAAAAGGAAAGGGATTTCATCACACAGAAAAATGACTGGGCTGTAGATGGATTAGAAGATAATGAAGATACAAGCTATGTCAATCTAGCACTTATGGCCAAATCAGATGAAACAGAAGTCAGTTCATCAAGTAATCAGGTAATCACCACTAATCTATCACATTTTCTTAAAGCTGAGTGTAATGATGCCATAAATGACATGTCTACTTAATTATATCATCTGCGTGTTAAACTCAAGTCTCTCACTAAAGAAAACACTAATCTTAAAGAGAACGATATGTTTTTAAGTGAAAGAAATATTGTGTTACAAACTCAATTTGTTGAGTATGAAAAACTGAAAATAGAATACAGGATTGCCAAAGATGAATTGACTGAATCCCTAAAGAAAGAGGAGATTTTAAGAAAGCAGCTTGAACGAGAACATGAAGTAATTAAGGCATGGAAATTATCTAGAGATGTTCATGTTCAAATTACTAAGGTTCAAGGAATAGAATCTTTTTGTGATGCATCCTGGAAAAAGAACAAGGAGAAGCTTGATTCCAATCTGGTTGAAGGACTTTCAACGGATGTGGATTCGACGGATGATGAAACTTATCTGTCGAATAATCAAAAGGATTATCCATCGAAAGACAATGAGCCACATCAGTTGAGTGTAAGTAAACCAGTTAGCAAAGCTAAGCTGGCTAAATTAAATGAAAAATATGGATCAGTTTCTAAGAACTTTGTTCCAGGAGAAACAAGTCAAGTGAAACAAAACAAGAGAGTCAATGTAGGGCATCTGTTTATTAAACAATTAAATGACAGATTGGAGAAAATTGAAGTGAGAATAGAGTCAAAAAGGAAAAGTAATAGAAATGGGAAAGTAGGGATTAACAAACATAACAACTACAAACCTGATAAATATGCTGCAAGAAAAGTCTATATTAAGTGTGATAGTGTTAATCATTTGTCTGTTAATTGCAAACTTGCTATGCCTGCTTCCATGTCTGCACCTCCTTAATTTCCCAGTATGCCTACAATGCCTATTAATGTTATGCCCGCACATAATTTGAATGCACAGTTTGCTAATATGCCATTTGCACAAAATCCCTACTATGCTGCATTTAGTATGCCACAAATGCCTTTTAGCATGCCATACTGGAATACCATATTTTCTCAAAATATGCCTTTCCTTGTTAATCAGCCTGTGCATGATAATTCGGCAATGATGAATGGTTTAATGGTTTCTACTCAATTGACTAAGGATAAACTTCAAGTACCTAAGTCAAATGAGGACAAACCTAAAAAACCTAAGAAAAAGGCTAACAAAACAGGACCCAAGGAAACTTGGGTACCAAAATCAACTTGATTCGATTTTGCTGTGTGTAGGGAAACAGAAAGAAACTTTAGTATTTGGATAGTGGGTGCTCAAGTCACATGACTTGAGAATCTACCCTTCTCACTGAGTTCAAGGAAATAGCTGGCCCAAGTATTACTGTTGGAGATGACAACAAGGGTTATACTGAGGGATATGGCTTAATTTCAAAGGATAATGTCATCATTGAAGAAGTTTCTCTAGTGGATGGAGTCAAGCACAATTCGTTGAGTATCAGCCAACTTTGTGACAAGGGCAACTCAGTAACATTTAATTCTGAAGCCTGTGTTGTGACCAACAAGAGAAGCAACAAACTGGTTCTCACTGGAGTGAGAAAAGGGAATGTGTACCTAGATAATTTCAACTCATCAAATGCAGAATCTGTCACCTGTCTATTTAGCAAGGCAAGTCAAGATGAAAGTTGGCTATGGCACAAGAAGCTGTCCCACCTTAACTTCAAGACTATGAATGAGCTAGTCGGGAAAGATTTGGTAAGAGGTATTCCTCAAGTAGAATTCTCAAAGGATGGACTGTGTGATGCATGTCAGAAAGGAAAGAAAATCAAGGCATCATTCAGAAAGAAGCTTGATTCAAAAATTGAAGAACCTCTACAACTATTACACATGGATCTATTTGGACCAATCAATATATTGTCAATCTCAAGAAAAAGATACTGCCTAGTAATTGTGGATGATTTCTCAAAGTACTCTTGGACATTGTTGGATATATTTGAGATGTAATGTCTAATATGTTTCATGTTTAGTTTTCAGATCTTAACTGACAGGAAATATCAGTTCTTACTGGAAGTCAGGACTTAAGGATATCAGGACTTAGATTATCAGAAGATAATATCAGAAGATGGATATCAGAACTTAAGTACTGGAGGACTAACAGTTAAGGAAGGAAGCTGATTTACAGGAAAGAAGATCGAGACTAATACAAGAAGAAGATATGCATGGAAAGAGTTAGAGGACTAGAAGAATTATATAAGATATCTGGTTGATATATTTTAGGAGACATAATTATATTCTATATCAATTAGAAGTTATCTTGTAACTGTGTGTCTATATAAACACAGACATAGGTTTACTCTATAAGAGTTACAATCATCGAGAAGATCATACAATTGTAACCTAGCTGCTCTCGTGATATTTGTTCATCACTGAGAGAGAACAGTATCATTGTAATAGAGTTTATTATATCGAATACATCTGTTTTCTGTTACTTGTGCTTTAAATCGATTTGATTGTATTTTACACTGTATTCAACCCACTTCTACAGTGTTGTGTCACCTAACAAGTGGTATCAAAGCTTCTCTGTTAACACACATACAGTAAAGATCCAAAACAATCATGTCTGAAGAAGCAGAAAATCCAACCAAGCCTGCCAAAATTGAAGAAACTCCAAAGACTCAAACCCATAGTCGATATAAGACTATCAGGGTTCCCGTGTTGAGACCTTGTGAGTATCCCATATGGAAAGTGAAGATGGCTATATTTTTGGAAGCTACAGATCCAGAATACCTTGACAGAATTTATGAAGGACCGCATAAGCCAACCAAGCTCTCTATTGTAGTTGCAGATCAGCCAGCAAAGACCATACCAAAGGAGAAAAGTGAATACACAGCTGAAGATATCTCATCTATTTCCAAGAATGCAAAGGTAAGGCATTTACTACATAGTGCCATTGATAATGTCATGTTAAATAGGGTAATTCAATGCAAGACTACAAAGGAGATATGGGATGTTTTGGAAACAAGGTGTCAGAGAACTAATGCAATCAAGAAAAACAGGAAGACTATACTCACTCAAGAGTATGAGCACTTTGACTCAAAAAGTGATGAGTCATTAACGGACTTATATGACAGGTTTGTCAAACTCCTGAATGATCTGTCACTGGTGGTGTAACACCCCCAGATCCGGGGTCGGGGATCCGGGTCATCACGGTCTTTCTTTCCATAATATCACTTCACTAAATCAATAATAAATAACCTTATGCTGTGACCCCACACTAACACACACCACAACCCGTTATAGTCTCAGAGATGAAATTTAAATAAGTACAAGTCTTTGAATCCACAATTTAAAAGTTATTACAACCCAAAATGATTACTTGATAAATTTACAGTTAATTACCATTATCTGCCACAAGTTATAATTATACATAATTGATTCTCAAAAGTAGATGGTCTGATCTACAATAGATCTACCTCTGCAGCTATAACAGCTACAACATCAACGGGAAGACGCGGGACGCTTCCCACGCGCTTGCGCTGGGTCTGCTGGAGTCTGGCCATCTTTCCTAACTGTTGTTGTGTGATGAAGAAATAAAGCAAGGGTGAGCCTTACAGCTCGCAAGATAATATATAGTGATAACAATAATATAAGTATCTAAATGGATACTTACTAGAATCTTTTATCGTGTGTAAGATAATTACTAGTATATACTTACTAGTATATGAGCCTTCTCATAGTACTCATGAAAGTCTTGGTCAAAAGAAATGAACCAAGTTTGATATCTTAATGCGATGAAGTCGCAAAATATTCAGTATATATACATATATACTTTTCAAAATATTGGAAGTCCTCTTCCATGCATAATATACACAAAATCCCAGTGTATAACTGTATATATAAAAAAAAATATCGTTGCAAGGTGATCTCATACATCTAACCTTGTCTCAACGTTTTTCTGAAAATCTTTGTCATTCATAAGACAATTATTAACTAGATATAAGTTTAAAAGATGAGGTTACCAAATACCCCAATATACTTATATCTTTCCCAATACTACTTGAACTACCACCGTTCAAGTTATAACCAGTTTCAAAAGTTCATCACATAGATGAGACTACAAGACAAGATTTGAATAGATTCAATCTTTGAAATATTATTGAATGAAATAAAGTTACGAGATACTTTATTTAGTCCCGATATATATATATCCACATATATATATCTCTTAAACATTTTCTGGAACCTCTGTTATGTAAAGTATGAACAGAGTTTGAAACATCCAATGAATTTTGGAAAGGAAAAGAATTTTGGCATAAACCCGATATCTCGCTGATCAGGCAAAGATACCAATAAGTAACCTTTTCTACTGTAGATGGATGAATTCCTCACCGGTCATCACCCTGGCCGCATTAGGACCTCGCGCTAGACCGTACCCCGGCCCCTCACGCGTTGATGGACTGCCACCCAGCCACTTACACAATAATAGACCGTACCCCGGCCTGTCGCTTATGCCGACTCAATGAGATGGGCTTACTTCCCGAACGTTGGGCAAGTAATCAATTCATTTACCAAATCTGCAACCTCGTTGCGAATATAAAATACACCACAGAGCCGGATTCCCCAGGTTTTTGAGCGAGTATTTAAATCCCCTTAAAAGGAAGATCTTAAATATAAAAAAAAAGTTTTGGGATCCGCTCTGACTTTTAAAAATCATTTTGAAGACTCGAAAACACTTTAAAGAGTGTTTGGAGTAAAGCTGATTTAATGAAGTAAATCAGTCCCCAGAATATTTAGAAAATGACTGAATATTATTATTTAAATAATATTCCCATAAAGAATAATCTTTATTAAAATAATTGAAGTAGAAGTATTAAAACTTATACTTGAAACGAGTATTAAATAACCCAAGATATACTTATATAAAAGTATTATCTTTAATTGAATAATCGAAAATAAGTTTGATTATTTACACCTTATTCTTTAGTAAAATAAAGAATATATTTCAGCAAATAATCGGAGTCATAGATCCTCAAATGAATATTCAAATAATATTCAATAAATAATATAAACTGAGTCATAAACCCTCGAATGAATATTCAAATAATATTCAATAAATAATATAAAAGGAGTCATAAGCCCTCGAATGAATATTCAAATAATATTCAAATAATAAAATAAAGGTATCGAATAAACCTTATTCGATCCATAGTTTTAAAAACTATATCCATATATATATATATATAAATATATATATATAATATACTCGGGAACATCGACTCCCGGTTTAGAAATATGTTCACCTTTTATCCCCTATACTAAGGGTATACGCAACTACTTGCTTATTTCTAGCATAGGTATTATGCAACTATAAGCATTGAAATCAACAGATAGATAACCAGATTACGAAACAGACATGCATATATACCATATTAGCATGCTCCAATATATCGCAAAATTTGCTAATAACAATCATGCAATATCACAAGATAATGCATATACATATATTTACATCACAACAACAGTATAACGGGTAGAAAACTTGCCTGAGTGCTCCCGGATAGACTTACGCTTAGAGTGGGTCCGATAACCTATGAACAACAACATAAGTCGGAATTAAACCCCGGTCGCTTAAGAAACTAGACTTTAACCATTTAGAGTCCTAATGTTCGCTTTCGCGCTTAACGGTTTACTTAAGTCGCTCGAGTACTCTCGGCTCCACCATTTTTAATAAATTAACCATTAAGGGTTTTATGGAGATTCTTTCGCGAGTACCTTACCAACTACCTAATCCACCTTACATAATTGTTTCATACTCCAATTAGTCCTTTAAGGTCTTTAACCAAGGTTTCAAAGTAAGGCGAGGGGAAATGTTTTGTTCGCGAAACGCCGTTACTTAAAATGGTCGTTTTTCCTAAACCGTACATCGGAATCAAACGAACTACATATCAAAACGAAGCTCGTAACATGAGCTATCTAAACATGGCAGTGGTCATAATCTAGAAGTGGGTTCTCGGGTCCTAATGTTATGCACAAAAAACAGTCCAAAGAAAATCGGACATTACGACGGCTATGTTTACGCGATTTCCCAAAATTTTACCAACCAATTCAACCACCAATCAATCCCAATTCACAACCCAATCAAAACTCCATCCATACTTTATCATAACAGCCCCAACAACTCAACATTAACAATTTATACTATTCTTTATCATGAATTTAAACTACACTTAAGTTCATTAATCAACAACCAAGATTTACAACTCCAAAAACAACCCAAAACCAACTAATCTCTACATACACAACCATCAAGCCTCTCATGAACTATATTACTCATATTATGCTCTTAACATTCAATAACAAATCTTGGTTAAGAGATTATACCTTCCTTGAAGCTTTTAATCCATGAAAGATCCTTGGAATGTCCATGGAAGCCTTAATATATGCTTAAGCTACCTTGACCTTGCAAATAAAATCAAGAATCACAAATTTGTTCTTGAAAGTTACTATTCACCCTAAACTAAAATGATTTGTTTGAGATAGAAAACCTTTGATTCAAGCACTCAAACTACTTGCTCTTCTTAGTTATGAAATATAGGATCCAAAGAAACAAACCTTATAATTTTCCATGGAGTATAGCTTGTGTTTTGAATTTCTAATTCACCATTTTGGTGAAAAATTCGAAATGAAGAAGATGAAAAGGGGGGAGAGAGAAGCTTGCTTTGTTTTCTTGATCTTTGTGCATAAAAAGCTTGGTTGATATCCTTTTGTTTTGTTAATTACCTTTTAACCATGGTAAAATTTGTGTGGCTTGAAATCAACCAACAATACCTTCCCTTTGGTCATGCTTATGTCATCCTCCTATGTCATCTTCCCACACTTGTCATCTTCTTGTTGGTGTGGTGACATCATCATCACTAACCTCTTTGATTAGCTCTTAATTACTTGGCTAATGACCGCTGATCTGTTATACGGTTCACTTAACTTTCGTTCTCGTTTATCGTTTGAGGGATCATACCCGGGATCTTATTACTTGGGTTCCCTTAACCTTTCTAAATACATTATATTCCTTTTATGATCCTCTCTTATAATCCTTGAATTTAAATCCTTTTAATCATGTTACCTTATACTCAATTCTTTCCGTATCTAGTGGATTTTCGGGAAAAATCAAAGTGTTCGGAATTGGATTCTGACGATCTTTACATACACTTATATACCACATAGAGTACTAATAATATCCCATAAGATCAATAACAGAACCCCTACATAGCGTGGCATGAAAAGTTTTCTCGTTCAGCAAAAACACTATTCATAAGGGTTTCAAAATTTCTCAAAAATTGGGGTTATTACAGTCTCCCCTCCTTAAAAGGATTCCGTCCCGGAATCAGATAGAAAACAAATGGGGATACTTTCTTAGCATTACACTTTCTAACTCTCGAGTCAATTTTCCACATTGTGGTTCTACCACCAAACTCTGCCTAGTTTGATAATCCTTCTCCTAAGCACTTGTTCCTTTTCACTCTATAACCCTTCCTGGTGCTCCATATAGGTTACGTCGGGTTGCATATCTATGCGCTCATATGCCCCTATTTATCTGGCATCTGAATTACACTTCCTTAACATTGATACGTGAAACGCGTTATGACTAGCTACATGTTCTGGGTTAGGGCTAGCTCATATGCTAACTTCCCAAACGTCTTAATATATCCAAGGGTCCAACAAATTGTAGACTTAGCCTTCCTTTCTTTCCGAACCTCATCAATCCTTTCCAAGGGATACCTATAACATTACTAGGTCCCCTATTTCATACTCTTTATCCTTTCGTGTCAAATCAACATACTTATCATGACCATCTTGGGCTACTACCAGCCGTCCTCTGATTAGATCTATCATATCCTTGGTCCTTTGGACTACTGCGGGTCCGAGCATCTTGCGCTCTACAACTTCATCCTAACATAAGGGAGATCGACATTGTCTTCCCTCAATGATCTCATAAGGCGACATCTCGATAATGACATATGATCTATTGTCGTAAGATAACTCAATCCGAATTAAGTGATCATTCCAAATTCTTTCAAGTCTATTACACAGACTCTCATCATAGCTTTAATCATTATAGCTTTTGCTTCTCAATACCCATTCTTTTCCAGTTCGTAATCGCTATCACCTTCCGTTTCTAATATTATACTGGTTATACTTTTGCTCGTTAGCGTTCTATAACCTTTTAATGACCATGACAACCTTAGTATCACGAATGTGTTCCCATTCTGCATACTACCACCACTTTATTACTCCTTTTTCAGTTGTTTCTATTTTCCAAAATTTGATCAATCAAATAGAAGTAAAGGAATTTGTTGAGAGATCACTAAGATCATGAACACTTGTTACATCGCATAGTTAGTACAGAAGGTGGCCAGCCTTTAGTACTTGACAAGCAATTAAACAATAGCTGGTATCCTACTAGGCTTCTATCACACAGATAGATAGTCATTCGGCAATACCTCCCCTTTCTGGAAGGGTTGTTCTTCTCAGCTTACATGAAATGAAAAGAAGAGAAAAGAACGAATTGAAGAGAATTGTATATTCATAAAAAAAAAATTTATCGCCATAAAATATCTGGCTTGGAATCTACCTCTGAACTATAGAGGTTTGTCATAGAAGAACAAAACATATATGTATTTATATCAACATCAAGTATTATAGCATCGCATTTCACGTGCCTAAATATTTTCGCTATCCCGTCCATCATTCTATGGACCCATGCTCTTCCTCGAGCTTATACACAATTACCTTTGAAACTCCCTCGACATCGAAAATCGAACCTGGGATCTCATTCTAGACATCATCGTTACTAGAATTCTTATGCTTGCACCGCAACCTTCCTCGTATAATAATACGACTCTCTATTGATAAGAAAGAATAATAATTCACTAGGTAGATACTCTACTTAATTAGTCTATCAATGATAACTTATACACTACCACGACCCGATTAGTGATACTCAATCTCAACACCCATTCCAATACAACCCTCACGGTTGTAATCAGCTCATTACTCGCAGAATCATTGCTGCCTTACTATGGTCCACCACTGTCCTACTGTAGTCATTCATTTCCATGAAGTCTTAATAGCTAACCATACGGAGTCCATACATCTCGTATCTAATTCTCCTAAGGAGTTAACATAACCACCAATCACAATTCATGAAGAACACTCCAAACTCTGACGTACTTTCATGACATGAAGCAGATAAAATTGCAGAAGAGTTTCAATCAAAGCAATGATAGCAGGTTAATACCATTCTTAATCATATGCCTTAAATAGAAGACTTAACTCAAGGGTTCATCTAGTCCTTTTTGAAACATGGACCTGGCTTATCTCAAGATAGGACCTTCTAAGATAGATAGCCCGTTCATGGCGATTACACGAATTAAACCTTTACCAACTACTATTACGGTTGGGTATTGCACAGTCATCAGAAGGAATGTCAATCTTCCAAACCATAATTCAACCTTCACATTTTTTTTTTTACCATCATCACTGTATTCTTTTGGCACACGCGCCTATAATTATCCACTTACCTTTAAAGTGTCGGCCACCTCTTTGGCCTTTCCTGATAGTACAATTTCCTTATAGTCAATGTCATTTTAACCACCTCCAAATAATTTTCTACCTCATTTCAATCACAGCTTATGTGAAGATGTTTTCCTTAAAATCTGATGAGTAAAAAAAAAATCACCATTTTTCCATAAGTTATTGCCTCAGTCTTTAGAGGTTAATCACTGTCATGACTGACTCTCAATTATACTTAGAGCATCTTCTATCTTAAGTCCTAATTGCCCTGAACAATTTCGACCATTACTGGTTCGATCCATACCTTCTCGTGGTTTAACACGTGCCTCACTTGGCATCAATATAATTACGTCATATTTCCTTTATCAACATTTCTATTCTTGAGAATTTTGAATATTACCTTTTTCCTTATAAAACCTCTAGGGTTATCCTTGAATCGTTCCTCCTGTATTCCTTAGATACAAGGCATATCAAAATACCATTTACTACTACTAGAACCATTGTCTATATACTTCTGAAAAAAATTCTCCACTGATTCTTAAAGGTTGTTATTACCTTAATCCTTTCCAATTCATCCTGTCAAAACTCATACTGTCCCTATTAAGGGTGGCATGCCAACCTTTATGCAGTCCCCTAGGATTCATTTTAAGTTACCAATGTTCTATCCTTAATTCCACCTTTAAAAGGTACCTGCATCCTTCTATGGATAACCCAAGTCATATATCCCTGATAAGGGTGTCCTATTCAATCATTCCCACCTCGATAGTCTATACCTAACTTCATAATAGCATCCTTATTCAAGTTAAGGTCAATCCACATGGCCTTCAAAAGATAAAAATGGTTATCCGCTTTTCTTTCCTGATTTGGTAATGATCACATGGATGATCTGGAAGATATTGGTCGTGTTCAACGTGAACTTCTTCTTAATAAATCTTTATTTACTTTTGTTATTTATCTCAACAGTCATCTCAATGTTGGGATATCTTTCATACCTGGCGTCTCCCTTCCTGGGTATTAAGCCACCGGTCTTACACTTCACATTCTTGAAGGTCACTTCCTTCATCCAATTTTTCCTGATTTCTTACTTTCTTGTCTCCTCAGTCTATCCGTGTCTCAATATTTATCCTTCGAACTATCTCAAGGTTTCCTCGAATCCTCCCAACTTAAAGGGGGTACAATATATGTATCTCTTATGCCTTCAACCATCAATTTTAACTCATGGTGGATCATCATCCTGACGATTACATACTTTTCTATTTCTATTGCTATGAGTCTTTAGGGTTTCCTCATACCCAACTCCCTTATCATTCCTCAAACTCTATTGCCTTTATATTCCTTTCCACTTCAATTTCTTTTTATTTTCCTTTCTCTTATCATTATTTCACAAACCAATCACAATATAAGCATTGATTTCAACATCCCGTCATTCTGGATTCGTGTCCTCAAAATGAATCTTGACAACTTTTACACTTTAGATTCATAATTCATCATACTCGTCCACTTTTGTTCTAGCTCCAAAGCTTTTACACTATCTCCTTATCTTTGGGAATTACTTTCCCGAAAACAATTGACTGAACTTAAATCAGTTTATTCTAACCTCTGGCTCCGTGCCTTTCTTGGTCTTTCACCAGCGGGTGGTCTCTCTCTTGGGAGGGTAAGTGACAAAAACAGTCCTTTTGAGATTCGTCAATCATTTAGAATCTCAAATGATTCCTATATTTCCTTTAGCCAGGCTCTTGCCTCGGCTGGTTCAGCTTGTTCCTTGGAACTCTAAGGGCTTAGCGACTTAAAGGCCCTGAAAGAATTTCTCACCGCATTGTTTCCTCAAGGTGGTGGTTGGGGATAGTAGTCTAAGTTCTTTTTAGACAGGTCCATGAATTTCCGTATAGGAGTACCGTCTCGGGTCTCCTTTCCTTACTCGACTTTCTATTTCCTTAGTATGAAATGTTTCATCCTTCTCCCATACTTGGGGTTATCTTATACGTTAAAATCCTCATTTTCCACTCCATTATGTCATGGGTTCCTTCTATCTTGATGGCGACCTCCCTGACTATCACGTTCAGGGTTTGCTCTAAATCTTATTCCTCAAACTATGGCTCTCATCTAAGTTCTCATCCTTATGCTCTTGAACTTTCGGAACCCAAGTTCTATAGGAATACCTCATTATTCCCTTATCATCTTTCTCGATATTAATCTTTTATCTAATTGTTGGCTCTCTGCCTTCATTCATCACTTTTTCTGGAACAATATGTTCTCTTCCAATAATTCGGGCTGTATTGCAATCTCAAACAGCTTTTCGGTACCGGCTCCGGTTACCTTCACTTCTATTTCCATTTTCTCAAAATCTCTTATGAACTCTCCAAAAGACATTATCATCTTGAGTCTCTCCTTTTTACTAAGGGCATCAGCCACCATATTGGCTTTCCCCGAATGATAAAGAATCTCCCAATCATTATTCTTGATTAGCTCTAATTGCCTCCTCTGGCATATATTGAGCTCTTTCTACGTAAAAAGGTACTAGAGCTCCTATGGTTTGTGTAAATCTTGCACTTCTCTCCATACAAGTAGTGCCTCCAATCTTTAGGGTAAAACTATTGCCACGAGCCTAAGCTCATGGGCGGTGATATCAAATTTCATATTACCTTAATTGTCTTGACGCAGACGCGATTATCTTGCTGTGCTAAGAAGCACCCTAATTCCTTATGGGAAGCGTCACTTACAAATCACAAAATCTCCTTTTTCCCTCCGGCAACGCCAACATAGGGGCCGTCACCAACCTTTGCTTCAGTTCTTAAAAGTTGTTCTCGCATTTCTCTGCCTATTCGAACTTCTCAGTCTTATGAGTAAGCCGCGTTAAAGGGGCTACTGTCTTTACAAACTTGAACGAACCTCTGGTAGTGACCGACCAATCCTACCTCTGGTAGTCGACCTAACCATGGTCATCAATTCATCAGTGGTCCTTTATTCATTCTTGTCAGGATCCTCCACAGGATCCTCCTCAGCAATAATCCCTTCTAGGACAACATCCTCAACCGCTACATCCTCAATATCAACATCATCCGGTCCTGCATTAGGACGCTCTATTGGATCCACAATCTGATCTCCAATTAGTAATAAAACATCATCGCGTTGATGTTCCTCAACTTCAGGGTTCGGAGTCCCGCTACCATATACGATAACGAACTACGCTTTTATCGCTACATTTATAAGGGTTCCCATAAGGGTTTTAACTGTCAGTACTACGTTAGGTAGTCCGACTATGAACTTGGCAAGAGTTCTTATTATCTTAGTGAACTTATTATCTTAACGTCCCATCATCTCTGAGGTTTATAACGCTTAGCTCTGATACCACTTCTGTAACACCCCCAGATCCGGGGTCGGGGATCCGGGTCGTCACGGTCTTTCTTTCCATAATATCACTTCACTAAATCAATAATAAATAACCTTATGCTGTGACCCCACACTAACACACACCACAACCCGTTATAGTCTCAGAGATGAAATTTAAATAAGTACAAGTCTTTGAATCCACAATTTAAAAGTTATTACAACCCAAAATGATTACTTGATAAATTTACAGTTAATTGCCATTATCTGCCACAAGTTATAATTATACATAATTGATTCTCAAAAGTAGATGGTCTGATCTACAATAGATCTACCTCTGCAGCTATAACAGCTACAACATCAACGGGAAGACGCGGGACGCTTCCCACGCGCTTGCGCTGGGTCTGCTGGAGTCTGGCCATCTTTCCTAACTGTTGTTGTGTGATGAAGAAATAAAGCAAGGGTGAGCCTTACAGCTCGCAAGATAATATATAGTGATAACAATAATATAAGTATCTAAATGGATACTTACTAGAATCTTTTATCGTGTGTAAGATAATTACTAGTATATACTTACTAGTATATGAGCCTTCTCATAGTACTCATGAAAGTCTTGGTCAAAAGAAATGAACCAAGTTTGATATCTTAATGCGATGAAGTCGCAAAATATTCAGTATATATACATATATACTTTTCAAAATATTGGAAGTCCTCTTCCATGCATAATATACACAAAATCCCAGTGTATAACTGTATATATAAAAAAAATATCGTTGCAAGGTGATCTCATACATCTAACCTTGTCTCAACGTTTTTCTGAAAATCTTTGTCATTCATAAGACAATTATTAACTAGATATAAGTTTAAAAGATGAGGTTACCAAATACCCCAATATACTTATATCTTTCCCAATACTACTTGAACTACCACCGTTCAAGTTATAACCAGTTTCAAAAGTTCATCACATAGATGAGACTACAAGACAAGATTTGAATAGATTCAATCTTTGAAATATTATTGAATGAAATAAAGTTACGAGATACTTTATTTAGTCCCGATATATATATATCCACATATATATATCTCTTAAACATTTCCTGGAACCTCTGTTATGTAAAGTATGAACAGAGTTTGAAACATCCAATGAATTTTGGAAAGGAAAAGAATTTTGGCATAAACCCGATATCTCGCTGATCAGGCAAAGATACCAATAAGTAACCTTTTCTACTGTAGATGGATGAATTCCTCACCGGTCATCACCCTGGCCGCATTAGGACCTCGCGCTAGACCGTACCCCGGCCCCTCACGCGTTGATGGACTGCCACCCAGCCACTTACACAATAATAGACCGTACCCCGGCCTGTCGCTTATGCCGACTCAATGAGATGGGCTTACTTCCCGAACGTTGGGCAAGTAATCAATTCATTTACCAAATCTGCAACCTCGTTGCGAATATAAAATACACCACAGAGCCGGATTCCCCAGGTTTTTGAGCGAGTATTTAAATCCCCTTAAAAGGAAGATCTTAAATATAAAAAAAAAGTTTTGGGATCCGCTCTGACTTTTAAAAATCATTTTGAAGACTCGAAAACACTTTAAAGAGTGTTTGGAGTAAAGCTGATTTAATGAAGTAAATCAGTCCCCAGAATATTTAGAAAATGACTGAATATTATTATTTAAATAATATTCCCATAAAGAATAATCTTTATTAAAATAATTGAAGTAAAAGTATTAAAACTTATACTTGAAACGAGTATTAAATAACCCAAGATATACTTATATAAAAGTATTATCTTTAATTGAATAATCGAAAATAAGTTTGATTATTTACACCTTATTCTTTAGTAAAATAAAGAATATATTTCAGCAAATAATCGGAGTCATAGATCCTCAAATGAATATTCAAATAATATTCAATAAATAATATAAACTGAGTCATAAACCCTCGAATGAATATTCAAATAATATTCAATAAATAATATAAAAGGAGTCATAAGCCCTCGAATGAATATTCAAATAATATTCAAATAATAAAATAAAGGTATCGAATAAACCTTATTCGATCCATAGTTTTAAAAACTATATCCATATATATATATATATATATATAAATATATATATATATATAATATACTCGGGAACATCGACTCCCGGTTTAGAAATATGTTCACCTTTTATCCCCTATACTAAGGGTATACGCAACTACTTGCTTATTTCTAGCATAGGTATTATGCAACTATAAGCATTGAAATCAACAGATAGATAACCAGATTACGAAACAGACATGCATATATACCATATTAGCATGCTCCAATATATCGCAAAATTTGCTAATAACAATCATGCAATATCACAAGATAATGCATATACATATATTTACATCACAACAACAGTATAACGGGTAGAAAACTTGCCTGAGTGCTCCCGGATAGACTTACGCTTAGAGTGGGTCCGATAACCTATGAACAACAACATAAGTCGGAATTAAACCCCGGTCGCTTAAGAAACTAGACTTTAACCATTTAGAGTCCTAATGTTCGCTTTCGCGCTTAACGGTTTACTTAAGTCGCTCGAGTACTCTCGGCTCCACCATTTTTAATAAATTAACCATTAAGGGTTTTATGGAGATTCTTTCGCGAGTACCTTACCAACTACCTAATCCACCTTACATAATTGTTTCATACTCCAATTAGTCCTTTAAGGTCTTTAACCAAGGTTTCAAAGTAAGGCGAGGGGAAATGTTTTGTTCGCGAAACGCCGTTACTTAAAACGGTCGTTTTTCCTAAACCGTACATCGGAATCAAACGAACTACATATCAAAACGAAGCTCGTAACATGAGCTATCTAAACATGGCAGTGGTCATAATCTAGCAGTGGGTTCTCGGGTCCTAATGTTATGCACAAAAAACAGTCCAAAGAAAATCGGACATTACGACAGCTATGTTTACGCGATTTCCCAAAATTTTACCAACCAATTCAACCACCAATCAATCCCAATTCACAACCCAATCAAAACTCCATCCATACTTTATCATAACAGCCCCAACAACTCAACATTAACAATTTATACTATTCTTTATCATGAATTTAAACTACACTTAAGTTCATTAATCAACAACCAAGATTTACAACTCCAAAAACAACCCAAAACCAACTAATCTCTACATACACAACCATCAAGCCTCTCATGAACTATATTACTCATATTATGCTCTTAACATTCAATAACAAATCTTGGTTAAGAGATTATACCTTCCTTGAAGCTTTTAATCCATGAAAGATCCTTGGAATGTCCATGGAAGCCTTAATATATGCTTAAGCTACCTTGACCTTGCAAATAAAATCAAGAATCACAAATTTGTTCTTGAAAGTTACTATTCACCCTAAACTAAAATGATTTGTTTGAGATAGAAAACCTTTGATTCAAGCACTCAAACTACTTGCTCTTCTTAGTTATGAAATATAGGATCCAAAGAAACAAACCTTATAATTTTCCATGGAGTATAGCTTGTGTTTTGAATTTCTAATTCACCATTTTGGTGAAAAATTCGAAATGAAGAAGATGAAAAGGGGGGAGAGAGAAGCTTGCTTTGTTTTCTTGATCTTTGTGCATAAAAAGCTTGGTTGATATCCTTTTGTTTTGTTAATTACCTTTTAACCATGGTAAAATTTGTGTGGCTTGAAATCAACCAACAATACCTTCCCTTTGGTCATGCTTATGTCATCCTCCTATGTCATCTTCCCACACTTGTCATCTTCTTGTTGGTGTGGTGACATCATCATCACTAACCTCTTTGATTAGCTCTTAATTACTTGGCTAATGACCGCTGATCTGTTATACGGTTCACTTAACTTTCGTTCTCGTTTATCGTTTGAGGGATCATACCCGGGATCTTATTACTTGGGTTCCCTTAACCTTTCTCAATACATTATATTCCTTTTATGATCCTCTCTTATAATCCTTGAATTTAAATCCTTTTAATCATGTTACCTTATACTCAATTCTTTCCGTATCTAGTGGATTTTCGGGAAAAATCAAAGTGTTCGGAATTGGATTCTGACGATCTTTACATACACTTATATACCACATAGAGTACTAATAATATCCCATAAGATCAATAACAGAACCCCTACATAGCGTGGCATGAAAAGTTTTCTCGTTCAGCAAAAACACTATTCATAAGGGTTTCAAAATTTCTCAAAAATTGGGGTTATTACAGGTGGACAAGAAATATGACATTGAAGATTCAAATCTAAAATTCCTTTTACCTCTTCCTGAAAGTTGGGATTTGAAAGCTACTATTATAAGAGATAACTATGCTCTTGATGAAATTTATGCAAAGCTCAAGACTTATGAACTTGAGATGGATCAAACAAGCAAGAGACATGGGAGAAAGTCAAGAACAGTTGCTCTTAATGCTGAGGAGGAATCCCCCAAAGTGGCTATCTCAAAGAAAGGAAAAGGAAAAGCTCTCATCATAAAGTCTGATTCAGAATCATCAAGTTCTAATGATGATGATTCAGAAACTGAAGGTCTACCTGAAGTAGATGCTGATGAAGAGATGATGAAGCTGTGTGCTCTTATGGTGAAGGGTATCACAAAGATAGCCTACAGGAAATTCCGAAGGAGAAAGAAGTTTTCAAGGAAAAGAAGGGCTTCAGAAAATCTGAAGGCAAAGGAGGAAAGTCTAAAAGAAGAGATTACTTAAATGTCAAATGCTACAACTGTGGTGGGAAAGGTCACATATCTCCTGACTGCAAGAAAGGAAAGAGTGACAAAGGCAAGGCTCTTGTCATAAAAAAAGAAAAGTTGGACATACACTTCAGATTCTGAAGATGAGGAGAACTATGCCTTGATGGAAAATGATGATAGCAGTTCTGATGCTGCTGAGTTAAAGGTACCTCAAACTACTTATGCCTTTCATACTAGTGATATTACTGAGTTGAGATTATATCTTAAAACCATGTTTATTAGCTATAGAGATCAAACTTTAACATGTGAAAGATTAACTTCTGAAAATCTTGCTTTTAATAAGAGGAATGATTATTTAGAAAAAGAGTTAGTTATGTCCCATCAAACTCAGAAGGATAGAGATGATGCTTTCTATGTTAGAGATGAAGTGCTAAAAATGAATAAATCTCTAAAAACTGAGTTAGAAAAGGAGAGAGAGATTATCAGGACTTGGACTAACTCTGGCAGAATAACTCAGAATATACTAAGTAGTGGGAACTGGAAAGAGGGCTTAGGTTATGAAGATGAGAAAAGTGAAAAAGGAACTGAACAAGTTAAGCCAATTATTGTTAAAGAGACTACTAAGCCAAAGGTAAATCCTGTTAAATTTGTAGCTAAAACTGTAAAGTCTGATTCTGAAAAGATGAAAGATATTGAGATAGAAGTGATAGCAGAGTCAACTTCTGACAAATTAGAACAGGATAAACCAACTGAAGTTAACATAGGCTTAATGACAAAGAAGCAGCTTAAACATAAGCTGAAAGAGATTAACAGTGTAAACAAGGTAAAGGCAGCTAGAAAAAATAGGAATGGAAAGGAAGGAGTAAATAAAAGCAACAAGTATATGCTTGTTCCTAATGCTCCTGGAAAGAAATGCTATAACTATGGAAACTCTAACCATCTGCCTTCTTTTTGCAGGAAGAATAAGAATATAAACTCCTTACCTTTTAAGTCAGGAGTTAAGAGTCATCTGTTAGGTTTAAACCACAAAATCCTTATTTTCATTGTGGTAGTACATGGTATTCCATTTATACTTGTAAGGAATATCATAGTTTGTACTATGATTTTTATCAGATAAAACCTTCTTTGAAGAAAGTTGCTTTAATTCCTTCTAGTTTAAAGTATGATGCAAAGTCTGATACTGTTAATACTAATAAGAAAAATGTTAGCATAAACTCGGATGTTAAATCCGCTGCAAATGTTAATAAACTTAATAAGGCCAAAGGATCCAAGCAAGTCTGGGTCCTTAAAACTAATCATTAGTGGTCTTTGTGATTGCAGGGCAACAGGAAGAACATCCTAGTTCTGGACAGTGGATGTTCAGGACATATGACTGGAAATAAAGCCCTGCTATCAGACTTTGTGGAAAAAGCTGGCCCAGGTATTTCTTATGGAGATGGCAACATTGGAAAAACTCTGGGATATGGCAAGATTAATCTTAGGAATGTCATCATTGAAACAGTAGCTCTTATCTCAGGACTTAAACACAATCTGTTAGTATAATTCAAATCTGTGACAGAGGTTATCATGTGGATTTCTTTGAAGAACACTGTGAAGTTATAAGTAATTCAACATGCAAAGTGGTTCTGAAAGGTTACAGGCATGGTAACATTTATGAAGCCAGACTTTTAACAAGTACTGATAGTTCTGTAATCTGTCTGTTGAGTAGAGCATCAATTGAAGAAAGCTGGAATTGGCATAATAAACTCTCTCATTTAAATTTTAACAATATAAATGAGCTTGTAAAGAAAGATCTTGTGAGAGGACTGCCAAAAACAGTATTTGCTCCTGATGGCCTTTGTGATTCTTGTCAGAAGGCAAAACAAAGAAAATCTTCTTTCAAGAGCAAAACTGAGTCATCAATTCTTGAGCCTTATCACCTACTGCATGTTGATCTATTTGGTCCAGTCAATGTCATATCTATTGCAAAGAAGAAATATGCTATGGTTATAGTGGATGAGTTCACAAGGTACACTTGGGTGTATTTCTTGCAGAAGAAGAATGAAACTGCATTTACTCTAACTGATCATGTCAAACAGCTGGATAAATTGATCAAAGATTCTTTGAAATAATAAGGAGTGATAATGGCACTGAGTTCAAGAATTCAATCATGGAAGAGTTCTGCAAAAATCATGGAATCAAACAGGAATTTTCTACACCTGGAACTCCACATCAAAATGGAGTTGTAGAAAGAAAGAACAGTACTCTAATTGAAGCTGCACGAACAATGCTTGATAAAGCAAAGCTACCAACCTATTTTTGGGCTGAAGCTGTGCAGACTGCTTGTTTTACACAAAATGCTACACTCATAAATAAGCATGGAAAAATACCATATGAGATGGTGAAGAAAAAGAAGCCAAATATGAAATACTTTCATGTATTTGGTTGCAGGTGAATGTTCTTAAGACTAATCCTGAACAACTGTCAAAATTTGATCTAAAAGCTGATGAAGGAATCTTTGTTGGATATCCACTTTCCATAAAAGCCTTCAGAGTCTACAATTTAAGAACAAGAGTTGTCATGGAATCTATCAATGTCTTTTTTGATGATAAGAAGATTACTGGACTTGAAGATTTCGATGATCATGATCAGCTGAGATTTGAGAATGAAGATTTAAATTCTGATTCTGGAAATTCTAATGACTTAAATCCTGATCTTGTAAGTTCTGATGGATTAAGTTCTGATGTCGTTGAAACTGTGGTAATAACTCCAAAGGAAAATGCACCTGTCCAGGGGGAGCAAGCTGAAGAACCTACCACATCTCAAAACTCTCGAGAAGCATAAGTTCAGATTCATCTAGTTCTGATGAGCCAAATTCTGATAATTTTGGAAGTCTGATTCTTCAACTCCTAAAAAATCAAATTCAAATTCTGAAGTCTCAGAGAGCATAACTACAGGGGGGGCATCAGAAAATGCTGATGGAGACAACATGGATCATGGGGAGGATCCAGTTCTAGAGATCAACTTTCATCTGTAAGGAAGTGGACTAAAGCACATACACCTAATTTAATTATTGGAGATCCTGAAGCAGGTGTCAGAACTAGAACTGCAACTTCAAATGAATGTCTCTATCATTCTTTTCTATCTCAGACTGAACCAAAGAAAGTGAAAGAAGCTCTTCAAGATGTTGATTGGGTGCAAGTAATGCAGGAAGAGTTAAATGAATTTGAAAGAAATAAAGTCTGGACCCTAGTGCCAAGACCAAAGAACAGATCAATTGTTGGTACAAAATGGGTGTTCAGAAATAAAACTGACAGTGATGGCATAATTACAAGGAATAAAGCAAGACTGGTTGCTAAAGGCTACTCTCAACATGAGGGTATTGATTATGATGAAACATTTGCACCAGTTGCTAGATTAGAAGCCAGAAGGATCTTTTTGGCTTATGTTGCTCACAAGAAGTTTAAAGTCTTTCAAATGGATGTAAAAAGTGCTTTTCTCAATGGAGAATTGGAAGAAGAGGTATATGTTGAACAACCTCCATGTTTTGTAGATCCTAAATTTCCCAATCATGTCTACAAGCTTGACAAAGCACTTTATGGCCTTAAGCAAGCTCCAAGAGCATGGTATGAGACTTTAGCTCAATTCCTTCTGGAAAGTAGATTTCACAGAGGCACAATTTACAAGACTTTATTCAACCTCAACCATGGAAATGACTTACTTTTGGTACAGATATATGTTGATGATATCATATTTGGTTCTACTAATTCCAAACTGTATGAGAAGTTTGCAAAGCTAATGCAGTCAAGATATCAAATGAGTATGATGGGAGAACTCAGCTATTTTCTGGGCCTTCAAGTCAAGCAAACTGTAGAAGGAAATTTTATATGTCAATCCAAGTATACCGGAAATTTACTGAAGAAATTTGGAATGCAAGATTGTTCAACTGCATCCACTCACATGGCCACTGCAACCAAGTTAGATAAGGATACTGGTAAATCAGTAGATATTACTAACTACAGAGGTATGATTGGCTCCTTACTCTATCTAACTGCAAGTAGACCTGATATCATGTATGTTACTTGTCTTTGTGCAAGATTTCAGGCTGATCCAAGAGAACCTCACTTATTAGCTGTGAAAAGAATTTTCAAGTACCTTAAGGGTACAGCTGATCTAGGATTGTGGTATCCTAGGGAATCAGATTTTACGCTAATTGGTTACTCAGATACAGATTTTGCAGGATGGAAAATAGACAGGAAAAGCACTAGTGGAAGCTGCCAATTTCTTGGAGGCAGATTGGTTTCTTGGTTTAAAAAGAAACAAAAGTCAATTTCCACATCAACTGCAGAAGGTGAATATATTGCTGCAGGAAGCTATTGTGCACAGATTCTTTGGATGAAGAATCAGTTACTGGATTATGGGTTAGAATTTTCTAAAATCCCTATTTACTGTGATAATCAAAATGCTATTGCTATGACAGGTAATCCAGTTCAACACTCAATGACAAAGCACATCAGCATTATGTACCATTTCATAAGGGAACATGTGGATGGGGGTATAGTGGAATTGCATTTTGTTCCAATAGATCAACAGCTAGAAGATATCTTCACAAAACCACTATGTGAAGCTACTTTTATAAGATTGGTAAATAACTTGGAATGGTTTCAGGTTCTTTATCTAAATCTGCTTAGTTTTTGTTCTCATGCATCAGACTTTATGATCAGTGTTTACAGATTGTATTATTTATATGTAATTTGTGCTTAATTTAAAAATTCATTAAATGTTGATTGTTATCTGATGTGGATTTATATACTCTGATAAGTGTTTTGAATGTTTTGTGGTTATTCAATCCAATGAGGATAACTGTGCTAGATGCTGAACTAGAAGTCTTTAACATACTAGAAATCCAATGTTTGAATTAATTGTTTATGTGGAAACTCATTAACACAAGCAGATTCTGATATTGAGCTTAGTCAAGTTTACTTTATGTATCTTATTACTAAGTCACAAACTAGATTCTTGTTTCTTATCTGTCAAATTCTGATGTCAGTAAATCTTAAGAATGAACTAAGTGCTGATAAGCCTCACTTATCAAAAGAAAAGAAAAGAAAAGAATAAAAGTCAGGTACTCCTTTGAGATCTAGAGTAAAAATGTGGAAGGGAAGACCCAAGTGCATTGCTGGTATTAAGTAATATACATTAGAAAAGCAAAAAAAATTCTTGCTGACTTTTCACACTCTATGATTACTGGAGAAATACTCTGATAACATCATAAATTCTGATAAGCAGTCGTGACTCACTTATACTGAGAAGCCACTGTAAAAAAAAAGGAATTTCAAAAGATGCATAAAATGAGCACAAACAGTTGAGGTGGACTCATGCATAAATTTGTTGTATAGTAGACATCATGACTAATGACATATTTTAAGCATTTTTCTGAGTTATGCCTTATTTATAAGATGTACAGAAGTTGATCAGACTTTAATCTTTATCTGATATTTTGCTGAACGCATACACTTTCACTCCATATGAATGATGAAAATTACTGTGGTGATTAAGTTATTTTTGACAAACAGTTAAGTGTCATTTGTATAAATTATGAGGACAAGTTCTGATGGAAGTTCTGATGATTAAACTCTGAAGAAAACAAGTCAGTATTTGTATGATGTATCACAGAAAAAGATATTCACTTTTTAAGTACAAAAGCCATGTTCTGATGACTGTTAAAATATGATATAAGTTAAGTTCTGATATTAAATACTGATGGAATCTTTGATGCTTACGTGGCATTTTTCTTTACTTGACTTATTTGTGGTAAAATCTGAAACAGTCATATTTAAAGCAGGATAAATTTGGGTGAGATAAAAACAGTCATAATCATTATGGGTTAGTGGTTAACGTGTATGTCCTGAAAAACTGCATGTGCAAGGTAATTATTGCTTATTTTACGTGCCCATTAACTCCTGCTCTAACCATTTATTGAATGTTCACACGGTGCCAGATGTAAAGTGTATCCCATGTTTCAAAAAAATATAACTGTTGAGTGGAGAAAGTATACATATGGGAGTTAAAAGATTTTCTAACCTTTTACTTACTTTTCTATTCTTAATCTCTTTTACTTTCTCTCTCGCTCTAATATTCTCTGAAGCATTTTCGTTCAGGACTTTTAACAAACACTTTGCAAACACTCTCTTTCTCACTTAATTTCTTACATAGATGGCACCAAAAGACGTAATTTTCAATGGAGCTAAGTTTGTTCCTTACAACTACTCCGCCATTCTTAGCAAGGCTGAAGCTCCATCGGAACTTCACTTTATTCAGGATTTTCTCGCTAATAATAATATTGGGTACGCTCTGACCCAACCTGATGCAGTCTCTGGAACTCAAGTGCTGGAGTTCTGGAGAAGTGGAGTATATGATGATGGTGGTGCTCAAAGGTCCCCAAGTATTATCTTTTCATCAGGGGAGGATGAGCATGTCGTGACATTGGCCACAGTTCGACAAGCACTACAGCTGCCTGAGAACTGCGTTTACTCTACTGCTGAGGAGCCAGTTCTTCAAAATATGATGGCCAGTCTGGGGTATGAAAAGACATTGGCAAAGCTGGGTCAATTGAAGAGACCTTACATAAGGAGGGAATGGAGTTTCTTCTTGACTGCATTACCAAGGCTTTTGCAAACAAATGTTCTAACTTCAATGCAATCCCCATATTCAGTCAACAAATCGGGTATGCTCTCATTAATCAAACTGATTTTGATTATGCAAGTGTTGTCTTAGGTTTCATTGGGGATAGGATGACAGAAGACAGAAATACTGTTTATTTTGCTAGATTCTGTCAGCTTATTTATAGTTTTTGTTGTGATGATAAGCCTCAATCAGCTAGTGAATTAATTCCATCATTCAGACTAGCTAAAAGAGCTTTTAATGACTTATTATCTACTGATAATAAGAAGGCTGTGTTAAGACCCCTCCGAGTTCCTTTATCTGTCAAACAAGCTTTAATAATCTATGATCCAGTTAAATATACTGCACTATATCCTGATGTCCAACCATCAGAACCTCAACCATCAGCACCTACCACCTCTACACAAACACCTCAGACTTCTCAACCATCAGCACAAACAACCAGACCTTCATCTTCCAAAAATTCTAAGAGGACAAAGTATGTTCCTCAACCTCCACAAAAGAGAAGAAAGAAGATACTCAGAGATGAGTCTGAGAGTGAAGAGGAAATAATTAAAGCACGAGTTCATGCATCTGAACCTGTGATAATTGAAGCTGAGAATGTTACTTCTCAGAAAGAGAAAGCAGCTCAAAGTTCTGACACTTTGAAAAGGAAATCTGTAAATTCTGATGCTGCTGAAGCAACTCCTTCATTGGCAAGGAGATTGAAGAAAATGAAGGCTAGGAGGTATTTGGCTAAGGCTATATCAGAAGATACTGAAGAAGCTGGGGAAGGGGATCAGGAATCTCTGATCTCACAAGAACCAATTATCATTGAAGCCCTTCCAGCTCAAGCCAAAGACACTGCTAATGACACAGTTGTTACCCATCCCGTCTCTCCTATTAAAGCTACAGATGATGCTAAAGAATAAACTGATAATTCTGAAATAGATATTCATAATTTGAATATACCTGAAGTTCTTTATCTGGAAGCTCCATCTACATCAAAGACACCAGCTCTGGAGATAAATTATGCTGATCATAATTTAGATGATGTTTTTCCTGAATATCCAGTTGCTTCACACACTGTTGAGCTATCAGAACAGAATGAGTCTTCCTCAACTTCTAATGATAGTGTTTCTGTTGAGACTCCAGTACCTACTCTGGGCAAGGAAGAATTGGTGAAGAAATTTGTTGAAAAGAAAACACCTATTCCTTGGGAGGATACTCACAGATGTGTTGAGTGGACCAAGAAGTGGAATGAATCAGATTTTATTCAATGTTCTACAATTCTGACAGAGCATATTGCAAAAGCTGATGAGTTGCTCACAAATGCTGATCTCAAGACACAACTCAAGATCACAGCTCTGTCTATAAAACATCTTCAAGGTCTACATACTTCTACTCATGAAAAGGTTGATACACATAGGGAACAAGCTGATAAGTTCAATCTATAGATTAAGCTTGACAAGAACAGGTATATCAGACCTATTTCTGAAAAAGTTATAGCCATTGAGAAAACTCAAGAGAAGCAACAGGCCCAAATTGCTGAGGTACTGGCTAATCAAGCTTCTCAGAAAGCTCAATTGGATGAAATCCAATCTTCAGTTGAACTTCTTCATTCTCTTTTACTTCCTGATGATGCCAAAAAGGGGGAGAAGGTAGTTAAGTCCAAATGCTCACCTACTCAAGAACCGAAGAAAAAGGATGATAAAGGTGATGACCAGGGAAACTCTGAAAAGAGCAGAGGTCAAAGAAAAGTTCAAAAAAAATCTTCTATTCAGAAAAAGTCAAGTTCTGATGCTGTGAATGCTCAAAGATTGAAGTCAAGTGGTGATAAGCAAATTCTGATGTCAAGTTCTGATATTCTGATTAAGTCAGGATCTGAACACTCTCAAAAGTTTTTACAAACTTTGAAGTTCAAGGGGAAGCAGACTACTGTTTATTACAAAGATCCTAAAAATCCAGACACTTGATGAGGAGATAGCAAGAAGATTATTTATGAAACACAATCCAGGAATGGATTTAGAAACTCTCAAGGAGGAAGAAGCTAGATTTGATGCTGAGAAGATAAATCCTAAGTCTAAAGCTTCTATTGCAAAAAAACCTCCAAGGCCTAAGAAAAAGGCATTGTGATCAAGGAAAAGTCAAATTCTGAAACTTTAAAGTTCAAGACTAGATCACAGACTGAGAGTGATCCCAAAGACAAAAGGAAAGGAAAAATTTATGAACCAACCAAGTCACTGGACTTGAAAACTTCTCAAAATCTGATGAAACCAGTGTGTAAAATGGTTCAAGTAAGTGATGATAATGTTGTTGAAGATGAAACTGTTCAAATTTTGAAAAGAAGAAAGATAATTGAAAATTCTAAAACAACCTTTGACACTGCTCAAGTTGTTATTCAGAATAAAGGACATGAAGGTAGAGAAGAAACAACAAATTCTGATCAAGCTATCAAGACATCAGCTACTGACAATGCTCAAGTTGATTTGGATAAAATGACAATTGCTGATAAGATGAAGCTGCTATGGAAGAAAGCTACTCCAGTTGAACCAAAATCCAATCTCATGATTAATCAACTTGCTACATTTGGGTTGAAAGCCAAGCAACCTAGAGATATAGCTGGATTAGGTTCTGACGAAGAGAAGATTCAAACAGGAGTTGAGGTTACTCTAAGAGATCCTTTCATATTGACAGACAAACCATATGAACAAATCAAATAAAGGCACCATGACAAGGTGTTGTCTGATCAAGTTGTGATAGATGCTCATGATAAGGAGAATGTAAAAGAGAAATTGATCTTATTTTTCAATGATGGAAGGACGTATAGATTAGCTTATACTGATGTATAAAAGAAGTCTATCAGAGAACTTCAACATATTCACTATCTTCTGGAAGTAAAATCTGATGTTACAAGAAGATGGTCAGAATACATTTTGAAGGCTATAAGAGATCTATTCAGAATCTCTGGTACAAAGACTTCTCATTATAGTCCAATGATTACTGAAGGTGATGAAAGAGAAATTCCTATGCTGAAGAATTCTACTAAGGTGGAAGTTATTCTGAAAGGAAAATGCTTATGTTATAATGAAAACTCTTCACATCCTAAGGTTATCAAACTTGGTGATGGACTTGAAAGAACATCCATTCAAGCTCTCAGAATAGCCATTTATCAAATTGGTGATAGTAAGGAAGAAGAACTGATGCAGGTCAAAACACACTTAGCTGAAGTTCTAAAGAAAGCTGAAGATAATCTGATAAATGATTTTGTTAAGAATCATTATGGATTCAGATTGATTCAGTAATGTTGGTAAAGCTGGATGTTTTGTAAGTTGTAATTAATATTCTTATTAAACTCTTATTGCATTTGAACTTAAATGTTTTTGACATCATCAAATCTATTAACTTGTATATTCTTGCATAATTTACAAGTTGGGGGCGATTATTGGATATATTTGAGATGTCATGTCTAATATGTTTCATGTTTAGTTTTCAGATCTTAACTAATAGGAAATATCAATTCTTACTGGAATCAAGACTTACTGGAAGTCAGGACTTAAGGATATCAGGACTTAGATTATCAGAAGATGGATATCAAAACTTAAGTACTAGAGGACTAACAGTTAAGGAAGGAAGTTGATTTACAGGAAAGAAGATCGAGACTAATACAAGAAGAAGATATGTATGGAAAGAGTTAAAGGACTAGAATAATTATATAAGATATCTGGTTGATATATTTTAGGAGACAGAATTATATTCTATATCAATTAGAAGTTATCTTGTAACTGTATGTCTATATAAACATAGACATAGGTTTACTCTATAAGAGTTACGATCATCGAGAAGATCTTACAATTGTAACCTAGCAGCTCTCGTGATATTTGTTCATCACTGAGAGAGAACAGTTCCATTGTAACAGAGTTTATTATATCGAATACATCTGTTTTCTGTTACTTGTGCTTTAAATCGATTTGATTGTATTTTACACTGTATTCAACCCCCTTCCACAGTGTTGTGTGACCTAATAGACATATTTTCTAAAATCCAAAGATGAAGCTAGTGAAATCATCATCAATCACATAAGGAAAGTCAACAATCATCTCGACTTCAAAGTAAGAAGAATCAGGAGTGACAATGGAACTGAATTCACGAATTCTGTGATGAGATCATTTTATGAAAAGAATGGGATCATGCATAAATTCTCAGCAGCAAGAACCCCACAACAAAATGGTGTGGTGGAAAGGAAAAACAGATCTCTTATTGAAGCTGCAAGGACAATGCTAGAAGAATCAAAGTTAACAACATATTTTTGGGCTGAAGCTGTAAATACTGCATGTTACACTCAGAATATTTCTTTGGTTAATCAAGCAAAGTGCATGACTCCCTACCAATTGTTCAAGAATAGGAAGCTAACACTAAACTTTCTTCATGTCTTTGGCTGTAAATGTTATATCTTAAGGAATCAAACTGATCAACATGGGAAGTTTGATGCCAAAGCAGATGAAGGCATTTTTGTTGGATATGTTATTGGAAAAACATATAGAGTCTACAATCTCAGAACCAATATTGTTATTGAATCTATACATGTTGTGTTTGATGATAAAAAGATTGAAGGACTGCAAGATGGAGATCTCCATGAAAGCCTCAAGTTTGACAATGTTGAGATGATTTGTGAAGACAGTGATGATGAAAGTGATCAAGAACAAATATCTAGGGACAATGCAGAAAAATCTACTACCAATGAAGCACATAATTCAACATCCATCGAAAGACCAAGTGCATCATTCGTTGCAAGACATTCTGCATCATCCGTCGAAAGGCAAAACTCAACATCCGTTGAACCATCAATAGAAATTGAGGGCCAATACAGATAACAATCAGAAAGGACCCCAACTACAAGTCAAAGATCCACAAACTCAGGGGGAGTTTCTTCTAATCAAAACTCTGTCACAAATCAAGACAACAAAGAGACCTCTTCATCTAGAGCTAATCTACCTCAACAGAGAAAATGGACTAGAGATCACCCTTTTGAACTGATCATTGGTGATGCATCTTCAAGAGTGCAAATAAGAAAAACAACTCAAGAGGAATGTCTATATAGCAGCTTTCTATCTTAGGAAGAGCCTAAAAAGGTAGAGGAACCTCTGTTAGATCCTGATTGGGTTTTAGCTATGCAGGATGAGCTAAACCAGTTTGAAAGGAATAAAGTATGGAAGCAGGTACCCAAGCCTAAAGGAAAGAATCCTATCGACACCAAGTAGATATTCAGAAACAAGATGGATGAAAATGGCATAGTAGTTAGGAATAATGCTAGATTGGTTGTTAAGGGCTACTGTCAACAAGAAGGAATTGATTTTGATGAAACCTTTGCTCCTGTTGCAAGACTTTAAGCCATCAGAATCTTCTTAACATATGCAACCCATGCCAGTTTCAAAGTCTATCAAATGGATGTTAAAAGTGCCTTTCTAAATGGAGATTTGGTGGAGGAAGCCTATGTTAGTCAGCCTTCTGGTTTTGAAGACCCAAATTTTCCAGAATATGTCTACTATCTTTTGAAAGCACTTTATGGATTGAAGTAAACACCTAGAGCTTGGTATGATACTTTGTCAAAGTTTCTCTTAGAAAATTAATTCACTAGAGGTATTGTTGACAAAACTTTACTCTTTAGAAATGTTAATGGCTCTAGTATACTTGTTCAAATTTATGTAGATGATACTATATTTGGCTCTACAGATGGAAAACTTTGCAAAAAGTTTTCCAAATTGATGCAAAGTAAATATGAAATGAGCATGATGGGAGAACTAACTTACTTTCTTGGTTTACAAGTTAAGCAAGTCAGTGATGAAATATTCATTAGTCAAACCAAATATATTTATGATCTTTTGAAGAAGTTTGATATAATGAATTGCACATCTGCAAAAATTCCCATGACCATTGCAACTAAACTTGAATTAAACACAATTGAAAAGTTTGTGGATATTTCAAGCTATAGAGGCATGGTTGGCTCACTTTAATATTTAGCAGCTAGTAGGCCAGATCTAATGTTTGCTACTTGTCTCTGTGCTAGATTTCAGGCTGTTCCTAGAGAATCTCATTTAATAGCTATAAAGAGAATTTTCAGATATCTCAAAGGAACACCAAAACTTGGCATTTGGTATCCTAGAGATTCTGGTTTTGATAAAACTGGTTATTCAGATACAAATTATGCAGGTTGTGGCGCCCACCAAACCCGGCTCAGAAGTTTGAGGTCCACACACACACCTTATTTATAACCTGCTTATAACAATAATAAAGATAATAATAATATCTGCAGTGACCCTACTTACCAACTATCACAGACCGCAACAGGTTAAAGTATGCACACAAGCCAAACACACTAATATATTACAAACCGTTCAAATCCCAATCATTCAAACTCAAACTGAGTATTAAACTTTATTACAACTTTTACAAACTTAAATTATCCCAAAAGAAGCCTACTAGCTTAGCTCAAACAACCTGAACCCCTAGCTCTCGCGCTGGACTGGGGATCCGCGGTACCAACTGGTTCCTTCTTAACTGGAAAAGAATAGAAACAATATTGCACAAATGAGCTAACTAGCTCAGCAAGTCACAATGACAAAACTGAGAATAATGATCATCAGGTGAACATGATTATGATATCAAGTGAACAATGGATTATGATTTAGAATTGGATACTATACTTTTAATTTAAAAAAATCAAGGTTAGGCTGCTGATCAGTCATGCACTAACCCCGAGCAAGGCACACAGCATTGCTCTAACTGCTGGATCCAAGGCACACATTGGCCTAACTTGACCATTATATGGTCTGACCACGAATCTGGTCCACAATTTTATAAAAACAATCCAATTCTAACATAATAACAGAATAAACAATAATAAGCAATAACCAGAATCATTAACAACATTTGATGTTCCATAATGAAATGGTTTTAATCTGCATAAGGATCAACAGAGTATTTTTAAAGTTTGGATGCTAGGTAATGAAAGAATTGGATAAAATGAATCAATGTTTCAGGGTTTCAAGGATTTGGTCTTCCACAGCATAAAATACAAAGATTTGAATGTGTAAGCAATCTGGTTCAGTGTTTAATATTTAGTTTGTATGTATTTGTGGAGAAATATCGTATACTTGAGGTTCGTGTTTGGGTATACAACAATCAAGGGTATAGAAAGAATAAGGTTCATCGCTCAAGAACAATAACTGGAATCAGGGTTTGGGTTTCAGTGCTTCAAAGCACTTGCAATATCAACAAGACTATCAAGTACTACAATATCTCGAGAAAGTTCAGAACACTTGCCTGGTATTAGCTTACTACACTGCACTCGCTTCCAATCACAACCGTTTTACTCCTCAACTACCTGTTTCCCTTTCCTACGCCTTGCCTCTTCTGCTCACATATCATAAGCATCTATCAAAAATCGACTCATAGAGTTCTATTCAACACATACTTCTATCTACCCTTCGTTTTACCCAAATCCGATTAACGGATTGAAAGTTATGCAAAAATCAAGTAAACACCGAATATATAGACTGATAGTCAATCAACATATCACATATAGCACATAATACATCACGTAATCAATGATATATTATTTATAAAGAAGTCTCGGGTCATAAATAGGCTTTCTGGTATTTAAAATGATTTTTATAACATTTTTCGGAATTAAAACGGGTCGATAGATCAATTTCGGGTTAATAAACAGGGTTCGGTTGGCCAATTCTGGCTCCGAAACAATGTTAGAATAATTATCGAGCCTTAAAAATAATTTAGAATAATATTTTAAAGCTCGAAACTATTTTTCAGAATTTTTAAATTATTTTTAAATAATTAAATCTAATTAAATAATTAATTAAAATCAATTAATAATTAATTAAATCAATTAATCAATTAATTTTCGAATTAATTGACCAATTAATCAATTAAAAATTAATTAATTGATTAATTCAGATTTATTTTTGAATTAAAAATAATTTTCGGAATTAAAATAATAATTTTTAGAATTTTCAGAAATTAAAAACAAATTTTTATAATAAAAATAAATAGGAAATATGATTTTAAAACATTTTTAAAACATGAATCCTAAATTTGCAAACTTTGGAAACTTCAGGGACCAAACTGCATCGTTTTCAAAACTATAGGTACTAAACTGTAATTTTCTAGCCCCGTCGCCGGAAAATACAGTGGTGGCCGAAGATCACGTTCCCGGCGTCCTCACCCCACCAACACCTCCAGATCACATCTATATTTCACCAGGAACTCAACCATACCAACAAATCATTCTAATCATCCCTGAGTTGGCCGGAATTTGGCCGTGAAGTTTGCCAGTTTCCGGCGAACTTCGGAAAATTTCAAAAGACAACTCCCTTCTCTACAGACCTCGGTGATTCATGAAACTTATACGACTAGATTGCAAATTTCACAGAGAATACAATCCACTATATCACAACATCAATCTATTCCAGAATAAGAAACCCCAAAATTTCAATTAAGAACATTCATACGGGTTATAAACCCTAATTTTGAAATTCGAAAATTAAACCCACTTTTGAGCATGTTATTGAACTCCAAATCAGACGTATAATAAATCAAAATCATCAGGAAAACAAACTCTACCACATGCAATCATCAAATCATACAAACAATCATCCGAACAAAAATTCATATTTTTAATAAATATAATTCGAAAATAAATAAAATTATAGAAAATAAACCTTGATTTCTGCTGTAAAACGAAGCTCAAAATCTGGTAGAACACTTCAAATCCTTCGTTTTGGTTACTCAAGCTTTGAAAACAGAGATCGGTAACGCCTTCGTTTTACTGTTTGATTCTTAGAACAGTTTATGTAATTAGGGTTTTTCTCTGAAAATTATAAAATTAACTATCTGCAAATAATTTTTATACGAAATAAAATACGGTAAAAGGCTATTTATAATTACGGAAAATTAGTATCCCGTTGGATCATTCCGGATATAAAACGGTACGTATATTTATAAAAACTGATCCAAACGGTATCGGTTTTCGGGATAATTATCCAAACCAGTACAATTTGTACTGCGGTCTTGGTCTCAGCGCCTGGTTACACATACTACGAAGTGATAATTGGGATAGTTTAATAAAAAGCTCCCGTTTATCGAAAATACGGGTTTTATTGATTTATCGGAACGAATATTGTATCGAAAATGTTGCGCCGGGACCCGCGCAGAATAAACCGTACGCCGGATCGAAAAAGTCGAAACATGGAATATGCTCGAAATATTACAATTAGGTTAGGAAGGAGTTCTCGGAAGAGTTTCGGGTTCCAAAAACGTAACAACGGGTGACGTAGGTTGGTTCCCGTTTTTTATAAAATAGGTTTTAAATACTCGGAAAAAGATTTTAGAAATTTCATATGATTCTTATAAATCCATAAATCAACATAAAAATAATTAGGAAGATATGACAATTATCTATGTTTTATTGTGGACATATAACAATTAAAATACTCAATTAATATTATTTTTGAATATCCAAGTACAGATAACACTTAACAATTAACTCACAGAATAGATACTGAATACACATAATAATTATTTAATAGCAAAAAGAATCACACGATATATCCCGGATATTACATCCTTCCCCCCTTAAAAGGATTCTGTCCTCAGAATCTCCTAAGAAAACAAATGAGGGTACTTTTCTCTCATATCATTTTCTAACTCCCAGGTTGACTCTTCAACCTTTGGGTTTCTCCACAATACTCTTACTAACTTTACCATTTTATTTCTCAATACTTTCTCTCTCTCTCTCTCTTCTAGAATCTCTATCGGACTCTCTACATATGATAAATCTACCTGCAACTCTATTGGCTCATATTCTATTACATGCCTGGAGTCTGGATTATATTTCTTGAGCATCGATACATGAAAAACATTGTGAATGTGCTCCATGTGCGGTGGTAACGCCAACTCGTAAGCTACTTTGCCAATGCGCTTTAGGATCTCAAAAAGTCCGACATATCTTGGAATCAGCTTTCCTTTCTTTCCAAACCTCGTTAGTCCTTTCCATGGTGATACTTTCAGTAATACCAAGCTTCCTTCTTCAAATTCCATGTCTTTCCTTGACTAATCTGCATATTTCCTCTGACAATCTTGTGCGGCTATCAATCTCGTCTGGATAATTTCAACAATTTTCTTTGTCTGCTGTACCAGTTCAGGTCCAAGTATCTTGCGTTCTCCTACTTTATCCCAATATATTGGAGATCTACATTTGCGTCCATAAAGGGCTTCATAGGGTGGCATCCCAATGCTGGCATGATAACTGTTGTTGTAAGCAAACTCTACCAGAGGTAAATGTTCATCCCAACTTCCTTTGAAATCAATAGCACAAACACGCAACATGTCCTCGATTGTCTGGATCGTTCTTTTACTTTGGCCATCCGTCTGGGGGTGATAGGCCGTACTCATATTCAGTCTTGTTCCCAAACATTCTTGAAAACTCTTCCAAAATCTTGAATTAAATTTTGGGTCTCGATCAGATACAATAGACACAGGAACTCCATGACGAACTACAATTTCCTTCAAGTACATATAGACCAACTTGTCGAGCGAAAATCTTTCATTTATAGGCAGAAAATGAGCTGACTTGGTAAGTCTATCCACTACCCAAATGGCATCATGATTAGCCCTTGTCCTTGGTAATCCAACTATGAAATCCATGGCAATATGTTCCCATTTCCACTCTGGAATCTCCAATGGCTGTAACAATCCACTTGGTCTCTGATGCTCTGCTTTAACTCTCTGACAAGTATAACATTTTCTAATCCATTCCGCAATTACCCTCTTCATGTCTGGCCATCAATAATTCTTCTTTAAATCTCTGTACATTTTGGTACTCCCTGGATGGATGGAATATCTTGAATTATGTGCCTCCTGTAAAATTTCATTTTCTAGCTCTGTCACTGGTGGAATCCAAATTCTAGATGAAAACCTCAGAATACCTTGATCATCCTTTTGTGTGCATAACTCTTCACCTACCAAATGATTTATATCTTGATCCATTACATCTTCCTGACATTTCTTTATTTTCTCAAATAATTCCGGTTGGAAAGTCATACTGTATACTTTCGCTTCCTCAGGCTTGCAAACTTTAATCTCCGATTCCAATTTCTGAAATTCCTTATATATATCTTCAGGTACTGATAACACATTCAACCTTTCCTTCCGACTCAATGCGTCTGCTACCACGTTCGCTTTACCGGGATGATAATTAATCGAGCAATCATAGTCTTTGATCAACTCTAACCATCTCCTTTGCCTCATATTAAGTTCCTTCTGTGTGAATATGTACTTTAAGCTTTTGTGATCCGTGAAAATCTCGCACTTTTCTCCATACAAATAATGTCTCCAAATCTTCAAAGCAAAAACTATGGCTGCTAGCTCCAAATCATGAGTAGGATACTTCTGTTCGTGTGGTTTCAATTGCCTTGACGCATACACAATCACCTTTTCGTGCTGCATTAAAACACATCCTAGTCCTTTGTGAGAAGCATCACTATAAATTACGAAATTCCCTTGATCGTCTGGAAGTGATAAAATAGGTGATGTGATTAATCTCCGCTTCAACTCCTGAAAACTTTCTTCGCACTTGTCGTTCCATATAAACTTTTCATTCTTTCGTGTAAGCTTTGTCAATGGTGTTGCAATCCTTGAGAAATTCTAAACGAATCGTCGATAATATCCTGCCAATCCCAAGAAACTTCTTACCTCAGTGGGTGTTCTTGGTCTCTCCCAATTCGTAATTGCCTCGATCTTTGCCGGGTCAACTTTAATCCCTTCGTTACTGACTATGTGTCCTAAGAATTGAACTTCCTGTAGCCAAAACTCACACTTCGAGAATTTAGCATATAACTTCTTTTTCCTTAAAATTTCCAAAGTTGTCCTCAAATGTTCTGCATGATGCTCTTCCATTTTTGAATAGATTAAAATATCGTCTATAAACACAATAACAAACTTATCCAAATACTCCTTGAAAATTCTGTTCATCAGGTCCATAAACGCTGCCGGGGCATTGGTCAATCTAAAAGACATCACTAAAAACTCATAATGTCCATACCTTGTTCTAAAAGTTGTCTTTGGTATATCTTCTGGCTTGATCTTCAATTGATGATATCCTGATCTTAAATCAATTTTGGAGAAGTACTTGGCTCCATTTAACTGATCAAACAAATCGTCAATTCTGGGTAACAGATACTTGTTCTTGACGGTCAGCTTGTTGAGCTCCCTATAGTCAATGCACAGTCTCATGCTTCCATCCTTCTTCTTGACGAATAATACCGGGGCTCCCCATGGGGATATACTAAGTCTGATTACTCCTTTCTCTAATAATTCCTGCAATTGCTTCGCTAGCTCTTTCATTTCAACAGGCGCCATTCTGTACGGGGCCTTGGATACTGGTTCTGTTCCAGGTGCTAAGTCGATCGCAAATTCAATTTCTCTATCTGGAGGAAGTCCTGGTAACTCATCGGGAAATACGTCTGGAAATTCATTCACAACTGGAATATCTTCAAGTTTTGTTGGTTCTTGACTTCTGTCAATCACATATGCCATGAAATGCTCACATCCTTGTCCTAGTAACTTCTTGGCTTGAATCATCATTAAGAACTTCTTTACTTGCTTTTGACCCTTGAACGTTACTATCCTTTCGTCTGGCGTTTTCACCATTACCTTCTTACTTCGACAATCTATCTGGGCATCATGCCTAGATAACCAATCCATCCCTAATATAACGTCAAATTCTCCTAACTTAAATGGTATCAAATCTACACAAAACTTACTACCAGAAATCTCAATCTCACAATTCCCACAAACTTGATTAACAGTTACACGTTCTTGATTTGCTAACTCCACAGTCATTATTTCATTTAAACATTCAACTGGACAATTTAACTTACTAACAAAATCTTGTGAAACAAACGATCGAGTTGCTCCCGAATCTATTAACACTTTGGCACATAAAGAATTCACATTAAGCGTACCTGCCACGACATCCGTATCCTGGATAGCATCTTTCACAGACATATCAAAAACTTTAGCCCTTGGAGTCTCATTCACTGTTGGGGTAGATCCCATGATCCTCACTGTATTACTGACTGGGGCTGGTGTCTTGCAATCCTTGGCCATATGTCCTGGCTTTCCATATTTAAAGCACGTAAATCCAATGGCTGGAACCTTTACTGTTGGATTCCGGATAGGCTGATCCTTGTTTGTTGGCTCTCTTGCTGGCTGATTTCGGCACTCCCTCGAATAGTGCCCTTTCTGGTTGCATTTGAAACATACCACATTCAACTTATTACAAACTCCTCCATGCTTCTTTCCACATACTTGACAATCTGGAAAAGTTAGTCTCAACTGATTTGGCTGATTTGTATTAACTGGATGGTTGCTCTGGCCTCCGTCTCCTGCATTCTGTTTCCTGAAATTAAAATTTCTCCCTGGCTAAAACTTGCCCTTCTTAATATTTGGAAACTTCCCTGGTTGTGACTGACCCTCACTTCCCTCAACTTTCCTTTAATTAAATCTTTCTCCTTCTGGAACATCTCACTCTCTGTCTCTGCGATCATAGCCTTCTGTACTACTCCTGCATAGGTATCCAATTCAAAAATGGCTACCTTCCCTCTGATCCATGGTTTCAAACCTTGCTGAAATCTTTTAGCCTTCTTCCTGTCAGTATCCACATACGACGGTACATACCTTGACAATTCCTCAAACTTACCCTCCTAATCTGTTACCGACATGTTCCCTTGCTTTAATTCTAAAAACTTCAGCTCCATTTGATCCTGAACAAACTGAGGAAAATACTTTTCTAAAAACAATTCCTTAAACCATTCCCAAGTAATAACATCTGTACCTTCCAATGTCTTCACCATCTCCTACCAATAGGTGGCTTCATTCTTCAGATAGTAACTTGCAAACTCAACCTTCTGTTCCTCCTTTACTTTCACTAAGGCAAATGCCTTCTCTATTTCCTTTAACCAAACATTTGCTTCAATTGGCTCTAAGAAACCCTTGAATTCTGGTGGGTTTACTGCTTGAAAAGTTTTAAAAGTTACCTGGGGGTTGGTCTGTCTTTGTTGTTGTTGTGCCAGGTGAACTGTTTGTTGGGCCAAGATTTGAAGAATCTGGGCTATTGCGGGGTCCATAGGTCCTGGGTTCACATTCGGGTTTGTATCATCTTGGTTGTTGTTGTTGTTGGTTTCTTCATTCTGGGTGTTGGTGCAGGTATTTCTTCTGGGAGGCATTTTCTGTAAAGAATCAATCAACTTATTTAGCTTTTGAATCAATCTTTTGCATAAAAGAATAGTTTTGTAAAATAGAAATATCTCTTTCTGAAAACAGTTGTAACTAAGTAAATTGCATGCTTCTTTACAGAATATATAAACAGTTATGGAAAACAGGGTAATGGTATCACAGGGGTATAACTGGTGCAATAGATAAGGTAAGGTAAAACATGTGTAATAAAGTAAATGACAGTGCTGGAAAGGAAAAAGGTACTGATGTATATAGAACAAAAGTTTTAGGTAGTACAAGCGTAAAGACGCTTCGGAAGTAAAAGCGAAAAGGGTACAACAACCTACTCACTAGTCAGCATAGCTAGTTTATAAATACAACTCAAAAGTCTACTGATACACACTACACACTACTGTACATACTACATAACCATAACAACACTGCTCAGCATCTCCATCTCTGAATCTCTGGCTCATGGCAAATCTGGACCTCCTATCTCCTCAAGCTCCTCTAGAACCCACTTAGCCCACTCCACTAGGAAATCAGGGGTGATGTCCTCATCTGTAGCCTCAGCAATCCTCACAGCAGCTGCTCTACGAAATGCCTGGAGCCTCTCCCTAAGTCGCCTCTCACCACTCCCCATTTCTCTGGTACGCATGATATGCAATAACTCCTGGATCTGACCCTGTAGGAATCGCTGCTCCATAAGGCAAGCCTCAAACTGATGATATAGGACAGGATAGGAAGAGAACTGGAAAGGTACTCCTGTGACTGAATGACTAGTAAAGCCTGAATCAGCAGGTGGGGGTCCTCTGACAGGTGGCCTCATGCCTGGAAGTGGAATAGCCTGCAATGGTACGGGCTGCAACACAGGTGGAGGTAGTATAGCCAACACTGGTGGAACAACAAGACATGGATCCGAAGACGGCACTCCAACTAAAGGCTCTGAGTGATCAGCTGATACGGGAATAAAAGAGTCGGCCATCGCTGCTATCTGAAATCATATCGCAATATCAGAATCTCGAACCATAACGCGAATTATACTAATACCTGATATACCGAAGCACTCAACCTCTCGACGTTCTATTTTTTTTCTATTCCTTACTTCTAATCCTAACCCTCTACCCATTCCTGTTAACCTAGGCTTGTGTCAGTGACTTATAACCTGTAGCTCTGATACCAAACCTGTGGCGCCCTCCAAACCCGGGTCAGAAGTTTGGGGTCCACACACACACCTTATTTATAACCTGCTTATAACAATAATAAAGATAATAATAATATCTGCAGTGACCCTACTTACCAACTACCATGGACCGCAACAGGTTAAAGTATGCACACAATCCAAACACACTAATATATTACAAACCATTCAAATCCCAATCATTCAAACTCAAACTGAGTATTAAACTTTATTACAACTTTTACAAACTTAAATTATCCCAAAAGAAGCCTACTAGCTTAGCTCAAACAACCTGAACCCCTAGCTCTCGCGCTGGACTGGGGATCCGCGGTACCAACTGGTTCCTTCTTAACTGGAAAAGAACAGAAACAATATCACACAAATGAGCTAACTAGCTCAGCAAGTCACAATGACAAAACTGAGAATAATGATCATCAGGTGAACATGATTATGATATCAAGTGAACAATGGATTATGATTTAGAATTGGATACTATACTTTTAATTTAAAAAAATCAAGGTTAGGCTACTGATCAGTCACGCACTAACCCCGAGCAAGGCATACAACATTGCTCTAACTGCTGGATCCAAGGCACACATTGGCCTAACTTGACCATTATATGGTCTGACCACGAATCTGGTCCACAATTTTATAAAAACAATCCAATTCTAACATAATAACAGAATAAACAATAATAAGCAATAACCAGAATTATTAACAACATTTGATGTTCCATAATGAAATGGTTTTAATCTGCATAAGGATCAACAGAGTATTTTTAAAGTTTGGATGCTAGGTAATGAAAGAATTGGATAAAATGAATCAATGTTTCAGGGTTTCAAGGATTTGGTCTTCCACAGCATAAAATACAAAGATTTGAATGTGTAAGCAATCTGGTTCAGTGTTTAATATTTAGTTTGTATGTATTTGTGGAGAAATATCGTATACTTGAGGTTCGTGTTTGGGTATACAACAATCAAGGGTATAGAAAGAATAAGGTTCATCGCTCAAGAACAATAACTGGAATCAGGGTTTGGGTTTCAGTGCTTCAAAGCACTTGCAATATCAACAAGACTATCAAGTACTACAATATCTCGAGAAAGTTCAGAACACTTGCCTGGTATTAGCTTACTACACTGCACTCGCTTCCAATCACAACCGTTTTACTCCTCAACTACCTGTTTCCCTTTCCTACGCCTTGCCTCTTCTGCTCACATATCATAAGCATCTATCAAAAATCGACTCATAGAGTTCTATTCAACACATACTTCTATCTACCCTTTGTTTTACCCAAATCCGATTAACGGATTGAAAGTTATGCAAAAATCAAGTAAACACCGAATATATAGACTGATAGTCAATCAACATGTCACATATAGCACATAATACATCACGTAATCAATGATATATTATTTATAAAGAAGTCTCAGGTCATAAATAGGCTTTCTGGTATTTAAAATGATTTTTATAATATTTTTCGGAATTAAAACGGGTCGTTAGATCAATTTCGGGTTAATAAACAGGGTTCGGTTGGCCAATTCTGGCTCCGAAACAATGTTAGAATAAATATCGAGCCTTAAAAATAATTTAGAATAATATTTTAAAGCTCGAAACTATTTTTCAGAATTTTTAAATCATTTTTAAATAATTAAATCTAATTAAATAATTAATTAAAATCAATTAATAATTAATTAAATCAATTAATCAATTAATTTTCGAATTAATTGACCAATTAATCAATTAAAAATAACTGAAATTAATTAATTGATTAATTCAGATTTATTTTTGAATTAAAAATAATTTTCAGAATTAAAATAATAATTTTTAGAATTTTCAGAAATTAAAAACAAATTTTTATAATAAAAATAAATAGGAAATATGATTTTTAAACATTTTTAAAATAGGAATCCTAAATTTGGAAACTTTGGAAACTTCAGGGACCACACTGCATCGTTTTCAAAACGATAGGTACTAAACTGTAATTTTCCAGCCCCGTCGCCGGAAAATACAGGGGTGGCCGGAGAACACGTTCTCGGTGTCCTCACCCCACCAACACCTCCAGATCACATCTATATTTCACCAGGAACTCAACCATACCAACAAATCATTCTAATCATCCCTGAGTTGGCCGGAATTTGGCCGTGAAGTTTGCCAGTTTCCGGCGAACTTCGGAAAATTTCAAAAGACAACTCCCTTCTCTACAGACCTCGGTGATTCATGAAACTTATACGACTAGATTGCAAATTTCACAGAGAATATAATCCACTATATCACAACATCAATCTATTCCAGAATAAGAAACCCCCAAATTTCAATTAAGAACATTCATACGGGTTATAAACCCTAATTTTGAAATTCGAAAATTAAACCCACTTTTGAGCATGTTATTGAACTCCAAATCAGACGTATAATAAATCAAAATCATCAGGAAAACAAGCTTTACCACATGCAATCATCAAATCATACAAACAATCATCCGAACAAAAATTCATATTTTTAATAAATTTAATTCGAAAATAAATAAAATTATAGAAAATAAACCTTGATTTCTGCTGTAAAACGAAGCTCAAAATCTGGTAGAACACTTCAAATCCTTCGTTTTGGTTACTCAAGCTTTGAAAATAGAGATCGGTAACGCCTTCGTTTTGCTGTTTGATTCTTAGAACAGTTTATGTAATTAGGGTTTTTCTCTGAAAATTATAAAATTAACTATCTGCAAATGATTTTGATACGAAATAAAATACGGTAAAAGGCTATTTATAATTACGGAAAATTAGTATCCCGTTGGATCATTCCGGATATAAAACGGTATGTTTATTTATAAAAACCGATCCAAACGGTATCGGTTTTCGGGATAATTATCCAAACCAGTACAATTTGTACTGCGGTCTTGGTCTCAGCACCTGGTTACACGTACTACGAAGTGATAATTGGGATAGTTTAATAAAAAGCTCCCGTTTATCGAAAATACGGGTTTTATTGATTTATCGAAACGAATATTGTATCGAAAATGTTGCGCCGGGACCCGCGCAGAATAAACCGTACACCGGATTGAAAAAGTCGAAACATGGAATATGCTCGGAATATTACAATTAGGTTAGGAAGGAGTTCTCGGAAGAGTTTCGGGTTCCAAAAACGTAACAACGGGTGACGTCGGTTGGTTCCCGTTTTTATAAAATAGGTTTTAAATACTCGGAAAAAGATTTTAGAAATTTCATATGATTCTTTTAAATCCATAAATCAACATAAAAATAATTAGGAAGATATGACAATTATCTATGTTTTATTTTGGACATATAACAATTAAAATACTCAATTAATATTATTTTTGAATATCCAAGTACAGATAACACTTAACAATTAACTCATAGAATAGATACTGAATACACATAATAATTATTTAATAACAAAAAGAATCACTCGGTATATCCTGGATATTACATAGGTTGTAAAACTGATAGAAAAAGTACAACAGGAACCTGTCAATTTCTAGGAAACAAACTAGTATCCTGGTTCAGTAAAAAGCAAAATTTAGTTTCTACTTCTACAATTGAAGCTGAATATATTGCTGCTGGTAGTTGTTGTGCACATATTTTATGGATGAAAAATCAACTGTTAGACTATGGTCTTCAGGTGAATAAGATTCCTATTTTCTGTGATAACACAAGTACTATTTCCATCACTGAAAATCCAGTACAACATTCAAGAACCAAGCACATTGACATCAAGTACCACTTCATTAGAGAGCATGCTATAAATGGTACTGTGAAACTTCATTTTGTTCCAAGTGAGAAACAACTTGCAGACATCTTTACCAAACCACTTGATGAATCCACCTTCACTAGGATGGTAAGTAAGTTAGGTATGCTTAATTACTCATAATCTATTTTGATGTCTAAGCAAATTGAATTGCAGCCAGAATAATATTTGATATTTCTTGTCAGTAATGTAAATTTTGGCTAAGTCAGAATTTATATCTCGACGGATGTTCATTATCCGTTGAAAATGAAGATCTGTTGAATTTTATTATCCGTAGAAGTATCAATTATTACTCTGGGTAATTTTATCATCATCCGTCGAATTGTACTCAATCTTAGCCGTTAACTTTGAGCATCATCCGTCGAATTTACTTATAGCCTGTATGTATATTTCAATGGATAATCTTAGAATTTTGATGGATTTCTTTATTTTAAAATGGCTATTTTGGGTTAATTTGATTGGTTTCTTTATTTCACTTTTAATTTTTGACAGTTTACTTCTGAGAAAGTATATAAGCTTATTTCATTTCTATTCTTTACCTTTATCTTTCTCAAGCAATTTCCCTAACTATTTCTTCTTCAAAGAAAAATCATTTTCTCTCTGCAAACTATTCTCATTCTCATCAATGGCACCAGTAGTCAAGATCATGTCCCAATCTGGGTTTGTGTATGAGAAGAACAAATTTGTTGCATTAGTAAACAAGGAGATTGTTGCTTCTGATGATTACAACAAAGTGACGGATTTCATTCGAAGTTGCAAACTGAAGTATGATATGCTCGAGTCTCCTGTTATCTACTGTGAAGTGGTTGAAGAGATATGGACCACTGCTGTTTACAACTCAAGTGACAAAACCATTACCTTTTCTCTCAAAGGTACAAACTATTACATAAACAGTGATATAATTCGTGCATGTTTTCAATTACCTGAGAATAATACACTAAGCCCACACACAAACATAGATGTGAGTTCCATGCTCAGTTCTATGGGCTATGCTCTTGACCCCACCAAGCTAGGTGATGTCAGGAGAAAAGGCCTCAGAAAGGAGTGGAACTTTCTCTGTGACTCTTTTATTAAAGTATTTTATGGGAAAATTAGTAATTTTGATGTAGTAACTATCACTTGTAAACATGTTATATATGTTGCTTAGTGATAAGTATCATAACTTTAGTGAGTATGTTTCGTTTGAATTAGATTTTAAGCTGGAGGCATTAAGAAAAGATCTAAAAACATGTATTATGCTAGATTCTTTATGTTACTGGCTAACTTTGTTTCTGAAGATCTCATTATTGAGAACCCAACCAACAAGCTTGATTGTTATGTTCAAGAAAGAAGGGTTATTGCTGATTTGAACAGGGCAAACCATTACAGTGAGGTTCCCCTGATTTACATGCCAATCATAGAATTATCTCAGGTAAGTGAGGTAAATGTTTCTGTTTCTACTACTTCTCAACCACCTGCTTCTTTGCCATCAACTGTGGTAATGACGTCTGTAAATGTGACCAAACAGATGCCTACCCAAGCCACAAGACCAAAGGTTTCCAAACCCAAATCAAAAAAAGCCCCTTCTAATTTCTCTCAACAAAAGCTAGTTGTAAAATCCACACAAAGCCAAGAGGGGAGTGTGAAGGGAAGTGAGGCTGGTGAGGGACAGGGTGAACATCAAAGAAGCCCTAAGAATAAGGTTGGAGAGGTGAGTGAATCCCACCTAGCCACACTGCATTTTCCTAACAAACTGCAGTGCTTAATAAGGATATTAGCTCATTGCTAGTTGCATCCTCCCAAAAGGATGTAACTATTGAACAAAGCTCTCAGCCAAGTGCACAGGCCAAAAGGGTAAGTGACACAAGATCACCCCAAACTTATGCTAGAAAGAAGAAATTCAAAACCATTAGGGATACACAGGGTGCACACACTGTGCCCACTGCAGTCAAAGACTCAGTATATGCACCTTCTCAAAGTCAGCTTGATGTGGCTCCAATAAATGTGGAGTCACAGCCATTTGTCATTGAGTGTTGAACTGGATTACCTGTCATAGCAATAGCACTTTGATTATCACAGTAAATAGGGATTTTAAAATATGTTAACCCATAATCCAGTAACTGATTCTTCATCCAAAGAATATGTGCACAACAGCTTCCTGCATCAATGTACTCTGCTTCGGCAGTTGATGTGGAAATTTACTTTTGTTTCTTGCTAAACCAAGAAACCAATCTGCCTCCAAGAAATTGGCAGCTTCCACTTGTGCTTTTCCTGTCAATTTTGCAACCTGCAAAATCTGCATCTGAGTAACGTATTAGCTTAAAGTCTGATTCTCTAGGATACCACAATCCCAGATCAGCTGTTACCTTAAGATACTTGAAAATTCTTTTCACAACTGTTAAGTGAGGTTCTCCTGGATCTGCTTGAAATCTTGCACAAAGACAGGTGGCATACATGATATCTGGTCTACTAGCAGTTAGATAGAGTAGAGATCCAATCATACCTCTGTAATCAGTAATATCTACTGATGTACCAGTATCCTTATCCAATTTTGTTGCAGTGGCCATGTGAGTGGATGCACTTGAACAATCTTGCATTCTAAATTTCTTCAGCAAATTTCTGGTGTACTTGGTTTGACAAATAAAAGTGCCTTCTTCATTCTGCTTGACTTGAAGGCCCAGAAAATAGCTAAGTTCTCCTATCATACTCATTTGATAACTTGACTGCATCAGTTTGGCAAACTTCTTGCAAAGTCTGTCATTTGTAGAACCAAAGATGATATCATCAACATATATCTGAACCAAAAGTAAGTCCTTTCCATGGTTGAGGTAGAACAGATTTTTGTCAATAGTTCCTCTGTTAAATTCACTTTCCAGAAGAAACTGAGCTAAAGTCTCATACCATGCTCTTGGAGCTTGCTTAAGGCCATAAAGTGCTTTGTCAAGCCTGTAGACATGATTGGGAAATTTAGGATCTACAAAGCCTGGAGGTTGTTCAACATATACCTTGACTTCCAATTCTCCATTGAGAAACGCACTTTTTACATCCATTTGAAAGACTTTAAACTTCTTGTGAGCAGCATAAGCTAAAAAGATCCTTATGGCTTCTAATCTAGCAACTGGTGCAAATGTTGCATCATAATCAATACCCTCCTGTTGAGAGTAGCCTTTAGCAACCAGTCTTGCTTTATTTCTTGTAATTATGCCATCATTGTCAGTTTTATTTCTGAACACCCATTTTGTACCAACAACTGATATGTTCTTTGGTCTTGGCACTAGGGTCTAGACTTTATTTCTTTCAAATTCATTTAACTCTTCATGCATTGCTTGCACCCAATCAGCATCTTGAAGAGCTTCTTCCACTTTCTTTGGTTTAGTCTGAGATAGAAAAGAATGATAGAGACATTCATTTGAAGTTGCAGTTCTAGTTCTAACATCTGCTTCAGGATCTCCAATAATTAAATTAGGTGTATGTGCTTTAGTCCACTTCCTTGCAGATGAAAGTTGATCTCTAGAACTGGATCCTCCCCCATGATCCATGTTGTTTCCATCAGCATTTTCTGATGCTCCCCCTGTAGTTATGCTCTCTGAGACTTCAGAATTTGAATTTGATTTTTCAGGAGTTGAAGAATCGGAGCTTCCAAAATTATTAGAATTTGGCTCATCAGAACTAGATGAATCTGAACTTGAAGAGCCAGTGACAGGTTCTGATGCTTTTCGAGAGTCTTGAGATGTGGTAGGTTCTTCAGCTTACTCCCCCTGGACAGGTGCATTTTCCTTTGGAGTTATTACCACAGTTTCAACGACATCAGAACTTAATCCATCAGAACTTACAGGATCAGGATTTAAGTCATCAGAATTTCCAGAATTAGAATTTAAATCTTCATTCTCAAATCTCAGCTGATCATGATCATCGAAATCTTCAAGTCCAGTAATCTTCTTATCATCAAAAGAGACATTGATAGATTCCATGACAACTCTTGTTCTTAAATTGTAGACATTGAAGGCTTTTGTGGAAAGTGGGTATCCAACAAAGATTCCTTCATCAGCTTTTAGATCAAATTTTGACAGTTGTTCAGGATGAGTCTTAAGAACAAAACACTTGCAACCAAATACATGAAAGTATTTCATATTTGGCTTCTTTTTCTTCACCATCTCATATGGTGTTTTTCCATGCTTGTTTATGAGTGTAGCATTTTGTGTAAAATAAGCAGTCTGCACAGCTTCAGCCCAAAAATAGGTTGGTAGCTTTGCTTCATCAAGCATTGTTCGTGCAGCTTCAATCAGAGTCCTGTTCTTTCTTTCTACAACTCCATTTTGATGTCGAGTTCCAGGTGTAGAAAATTCCTGTTTGATTCCATGATTTTTGCAGAACTCTTTCATGATTGAATTCTTGAACTCAGTGCCATTATCACTCATTATTTTAACAGAATCTTTGATCAATTTATCCAGCTGTTTGACATGATCAGTTAGAGTAAATGCAGTTTCATTCTTCTTCTGCAAGAAATACACCCAAGTGTACCTTGTGAACTCATCCACTATATCATACTCATTTGATATCTTGACTGCATCAGCTTGGTAAACTTCTTACAAAGTCTGTCATTTGTAGAACCAAAAACGATATCATCAACATATATTTGCACCAAAAGTAAGTCCTTTCCATGGTTGAGGTAGAACAGTGTTTTGTCAATAGTCCCTCTGTTAAATCCATTTTCCAGAAGAAACTGAGCTAATATCTCATACCATGCTCTTGGAGCTTGCTTAAGGCCATAAAGTGCTTTATCAAGCCTGTAGACATGATTTGGAAATTTGGAATCTACAAAGCCTGGAGGTTGTTCAACATATACTTCATCTTCCAATTCTCCATTAAGAAAAGCACTTTTTACATCCATTTGAAAGACAGTAAACTTTTTGTGAGAAGCATAAGCCAAAAATATCCTTATGGCTTCCAATCTAGCAACTGGAGCAAATGTTTCATCATAATCAATTCCCTCCTGTTGAGAATATCGTTTTGCAACCAGCCTTGCTTTATTCCTTGTAATTATGCCATCACTATCAATTTTGTTTCTGAACACCCACTTTGTACCAACAACAGATCTGTTAGGTATTGGCACTAGGGTCCAGACTTTGTTTCTTTCAAATTCATTTAACTCTTCCTGCATTGCTTGCACCCAATCAGCATCTTGAAGAGCTTCTTCCACTTTCTTTAGTTCAGTCTGAGAAAGAAAAGAATTATAGAGACATTCACTTGAAGTAGCTGTTCTAGTTCTTACACCTGCATCAGGATTTCCAATAATTAAGTCAGGTGTATGTAATTTAGTCCACTTCCTTGCAGACGGAAGGTTTTCTCTAGAACTGGATGCTCCCCCATGATCCATGCTATCTTCATCAACACTTTCTGATGCTCCCCCTGAAACTATGCTCTCTGAGTTGGATCCTTCTGAATTTAAGTTATCTGAACTATCAGAACTTGGCTTATCAGAACTTGATGAATCAGAACTTGAAGAGCCAGTTGTATGTTCTGATACTTCTGGAGATGTGGTTGTTTCTTCAGTATGCTCCCCCTGCACAGGTGCATCTTCCTTTGGCGTAGTCACCACAGTTTCAATAACATCAGAGTTTAATCCATCAGAGTTTGTAGTATCAGGATTTAGACTGTCAGGATTTTCAGTATCAATATTTAAGTCTTCATTTTCGAATCTCAGCTGATCATGATCATTGAAATCTTCAAGTCCAGTAATCTTCTTATCATCAAAGGAGACATTGATAGATTCCATGACAACCTTTGTTCTTAGATTGTAGACTCTGAAGGCTTTTGTGGAAAGTGGATATCCAACAAAAATTCCTTAATCAGCTTTTAAATCAAATTTGGATAGCTGTTCAGGGTGAGTCTTAAGAACAAAACACTTGCATCCAAATACATGAAAATACTTCAGATTTGGCTTCTTCTTCTTCACCATCTCATATGGTGTCTTTCCATGCTTATTAATGAGTGTTGCATTCTGAGTAAAATAAGCAGTCTGCACAGCTTCAGCCCAAAGATAGGTTGGTAGCTTTGCTTCATCAAGCATAGTTCGTGCAGCTTCAATAAGAGTTCTATTCTTTCTTTCAACAACTCCATTTTACTGTGGAGTTCCAGGAGCAGAAAATTCCTTCTTGATTCCATGGTCTTTGCAGAACTCTTCCATGATCAAATTCTTGAACTCAGTGCCATTATCATTTCTTATGATCTTCACAGAATCTTTGACCAATTTATCCAGTTGCTTGACATGATCAATCAAGATAGATGCAGTTCCACTTTTTGTGTGCAAGAAATACACCCATGTGTATTGTTGGATTTTAAACGCAGCGGGGGCATGGCAAAACACTTTTACACATACAAAATCCAAATAAAAGCATATAAATCGTGAATAAAAATTCGAGGGATCGAATCTAACCTTTAAAAATAATTCGGAGACAACGATCAGAGATCCTTAGCAGTTGCTCCTGAAGTGTGAAGCACTCCACCGGTATCCACCAAGAAAACGATGTTAAGGAGGAGGAAGGAGGTGGAGAGAATTGGGTTTTCCAAACTTTTTGGGTTTTCGGGTTTGATGTGGTTCAAATAAAATAGGGTCTATAATAGTGTATTTATAGGCAAAATTTTTAGCTGAAATTTTCCCATATATATTATTATTATTATCCCATTTATTATTCTCATTAATAATTAAAACACCTTTTAATCATTAATCCTTTTTCTAAACACTTTAGAAATAATTTTCTCTCTTGATTTAATTTCCAAAAATTAAATCCTTTAATTAATAATATTAAAAACTTTTCTTAATTATTTTATAATCAATTAAATCTCATTTAATCAATTATTAAATTTGCCAATTAATTATTTATTTCACAAATAAATAATTATTAGCCATTATTAATTAATTCCTCCACCATTAAATCATTCTCTTTTTATGGTGTGACCCTGTAGGTTCAATATTAAGCCGGTAGTAAAAATAAATAATAATAAAACTATTTTATCATTATTTATATAAATTCTCTAATTCATTAAATATGATTAATTAATTAATCATATTTATTCTACATCGTGAGGGATACTTCTCAGCATATCGGGACTATCCGGATAATACGAATTCACTGCTTAGAATACCAAGAACCTGTCAGTGAATAGTTACCGTACAATAAACTCCTTCTACCCTACAATATCCCGATTAAATACAAGGCATGGATCTCGTGTCAAGCCTATCTAATTTAATCACTTGCTTACCATTTACTATGCGTAGTTCTATGCAAATTAGAAACTCCTTTCTAATTTCATTCACTCTGGCCAGAGATTCCTGAACTAGCATAAGTGGATCAGCCTTGAACATTCGCTTCCTTCACTGGAAGGGGTAGATCCTTTATTGATCATACACTATCTTCGTGTACAAATTCCTATACCCAGAAGAGCCCTAATAATTGTCCCTGGAGACTAAGAACTAAACCAAAGCATAGTTCAGTGTACACGAGATGACTATGATGACCTCAAGTCTAAGGATACTTGTACAACTATCACTAGGTGAACAACTGCTGACACGTGAGTGAACTCCATCAGTTGTTCAGCTGTGCGAGTTATGTTCAGTGAACTTATTCTATAATAAGCACCTACATACTAGCTATAGTGTCACCACACAAATGTCTATGAGAACAGACATCCTTCATAAAGAAGCAAGCATAGTATGTACCGATCTTTGCGGATTATTAATTACCAGTTAGTAATCCTATGACCAGGAACTATTTAAGTTTAGAGTTATCATCTTTTTAGGTCTCACTATTATGATCTCATCATAATCCATAAAAAACTTTACTCTAAACTATGGTATATCTTATTTAAACACTTAAATAGATAAAGCTCGTAATAAAAACAAAACAAGTCTTTTATTAATATCAATGAAATCAAAACAGATTACATAAAAGTTATTCCTAAATCCTCATACATGATTGGACTTAGGACATATTCCTTTCAATCTCCCACTTGTACTAAAGCCAATCACTCTGGTATCTAATACCCATCATGTCATTATGACGATCAAAGTGACTTTCATAAAGTAGCTTTGTGAGTGGGTCTGCTATGTTGTTATGTGTGTCAACTCTAATTCAATACAATACAAGAAATGTTACCGCGCTAACCCTTTTGTAGACGCATGGTTCATCTTCGTTTTTGATAAAATCAAACTCTTTGATTGTCTCATCAAAACGAATGTTCCATCTTTTGAGAAGCCTGCTTTAAACCACATATGGTTCGCAGCAGCTTACACACTAGGTTTTCATTTCCCTTGGAAAGAAAACCATCTGGCCATCTGCCAGATTTCATAGTCGTAGTAAGCAGCATTCGCAAGCAAAATTCGAACTGATTTTAACAGGGCTACAGGTAAAAAGTTTCATCAAAGTCAATCCATAGCCTTTGTTTGAATCCTTTTGCCACAAGCCTGGCCTTATAGGTCTCCACCTGGCCATCTGCTATAATCTATCTTTTGTATATCATATACATAGATTCCATTCTGGATTTCATGGCACTATGCCATTTCTCTGAGTCAACACTACTCATAGCCTCATTATAGGTCACAGGGTCGTCATCATTAATGATCGACAACTCATTGTCATTCTCAATGACAAGGCCATATTACCTCTCAGGTTGGCGAGACACTCTCCCTGACCTACGAATGGGCTGTTCCACAAAAGGTTGTTCAGTCAGAACAGGTGTTTCCACTTGATCTGAAGTAGTTTGTACTTCTTGAACTTCATCAAGTTCAATTTTGCTCCCACTGTTTCCTTCAAGGATAAACTCCTTTTCCAAGAAGGTAGCTTGTCTGGAGACAAACACCCGATGATCGGTGTAAAAGTAATACCCTAAAGTCTCTTTAGGATATCCCACAAAACCACATTTTACGGATCGATATTCCAGCTTATTTGGGTCAACTTACTTGACATAAGCTGGACATCCCCAAATCTTAACGTGTTTAAGACTCGGTTTCCTTACTTTCCATATCTCATACGAAGTTTGAGGAACAGATTTTGGAAGGCACCATATTCAGTAAATATGTTGAGGTTTCCAATGCATAACCCCATTGGAATACTGGAAGATTTGCATAGCTCATCATGGACCGAACTATGTCTAACAAAGTTCGATTTCTACTTTCAGATACCAATCTGGAGGAGTCCAGTGGGAGACTATACCATTTACTTAGAGATAATCTAGAAACACTCCATTAAAGTATTCACCACCTCGATCTAATCGAAGAATTATAATACTATGTTTAGTTTGTTTCTCCACTTCATACTTATATTCTTTGAACTTTTCAAAGGCCTCAGACTTGTGTTTCATTAAACACATATCCGAATCCAGATCTATCATCTATGAAAGTAATGAAGTATGAAAATCCACCCATGGCTTGCGTAGACATTGGTCCATATATAACTGTGTGTACCATTCCTAGCAAATCTGCAGCCCTCTCTCCATGTCCACTAAATGGAGACTGCAGTGCCTCTATGAAGTGAGATTTTCATCATCCCTTTTCTTTTATTAGTTTGTTCAATCTGAAGTAAATTATGTCACATATATACAGACCATTATTTAAAGTACCACGTCCATAAAAAATATTATCTCTAAGAATAGAACATTCATTATTCTCAATAATAAATGAAAAATCCACCCAAGTCTAACATGGGAATAATATTCCTCACAATCGAGGGAACAAAATAACAATTATTTCAAACAATAGTCTTGCCCGTAGGCCTATGTAAATGAAACAATTCTACATCTACAGCAGCAACTCTTGCTCCATTTCCATCAGTAGAATCACCTCCTCTTCCTCAAGAGTCCTACTTCTCCTTGGTCCCTGTAACAAATTGCAGATATGAGAACCACAGGCGGTATCTAATACCCAAGTAGAAATGACATATTCACTTCTATCATGAACATACCTGAATCAGAAGCGGTAGTCTCACTACCCTTCTTCTTCTTCAATTCTGCAAGGTAAACCTTGCAGTTCCTCTTCCAGTGCCCCACCTTGTTACAGTGAAAGCAAACAACTTTGCTCTTGGGGTCTTCAGCTTTTGGTGGAACCGGCGTTTTCTCACCTACTTTCTTCTTCTTGGAAGAGTTCCTCTTCCTTTTTTTAGGATTGGAACCTTCACCAATTAGAAGAACAGAACTCTTCTTAGGGGAAAAATTCGATTCCGCAGTCTTCAACATGTTGTGGAGTTCAGGCAGGCTGACATCCAACTTATTCATGTGAAAGTTCACAACAAACTGCGAGAACGAACTCGGAAGTGATTGCAAGACCAAGTCTTGGCTCAGCTCCCCATCCATGGCAAAACCAAGTTGTCCAAGACGTTCAATCAAATTGATCATCTTAAGTACATGGTCATTCACAGATGATCCCTCAGACATCCTACACCCGAACAGCTCCTTCGATATCTCATATCGAGCTGTCCTCCCCGCCACATCATACAACTCTTGTAGATGCATGAGGATAGTGTGAGCATCCATATGCTCATGTTGCTTCTATAGCTCAATGTTCATGGAAGCTAGCATGATGCATTGAGCAACATTTGCATCATCTATCCACTTACGATACACAACATGTTCATCATTATGTGCATCACTAGCAGGTTCAGTAGGCTTAGGTGAGTCAATCACGTATTCCAGCTTCTCAATCCTAAGAACAATTCTCAAGTTTCGAAGCCAGTCAGCATAATTAGGACCAGTCAATTTGTGAGCATCTAGTACGCTCCTGAGTGATAGTGCAGAAGATATAACGTACAAAGTAAATCTGTAAATGATAAACACATAACAACACTTAGCAAATATTCGATTTCATTTCAAAACACTATATGAATCGGGTCTTTATTCATAAGTGGCTCCCACTAGTTTTCCTAATTTATTCAACCCCCTACATGAAAAATTAAGCATTCATAATGCTAGTGGGAATAGGGATCCTACATTCCATTACACAACCCCGGCTGTGGCACAAAACGCCATGTAATGTTCAATAGGTAGATTGCAGAACCATCAGTACTTGTTGAAAGCTTGTCTTCATAAATGTTACCATGCATGTATCATTTCAGAACAACTTTGCCTGTAGATTTGCTTACAACTTCACAGTGTTCTTCAAAGAAATCCACATGATAACCTCTGTCACAGATTTGACGAACACTCAGCAGATTGTGTTTAAGTCCTGAGACCAGAGCTACTTCTTTAATGATGACATTCCCAAGATTGATATTGCCATATCCCAATGTTTTTCCAATATTGCCATCTCCATAAGAAACACTTGGGCCAGCTTTCTCCACAAAGTCTGATAGCAGGGCTTTATTTCCAGTCATATGTCCTGAGCATCCACTGTCCAGAACTAGGATGTTTTTCCTGTTGCCCTGCAATCACAAAGACCACTAATGATTAGTTTTAAGGACCCAGACTTGCTTGGATCCTTTGGCCTTATTAAGTTTGTTAACATTTACAGCGGATTTAGCATCAGAGTTTATGTTAACATTTTTCTTATGAATATTTACACTATCAGACTTTGTATCAGAACTTACACTAGAAGGAACAATGCTAACTTTTTTAAAGAAGGTTTTATTTGATAATAATCATAGTACAAACTATGATATTCCTTACAAGTATAAATGGAATGCCATAAGCTACCACAATGAAAACAAGGATTTTATGGCCTATATCTAACATAATGACTCTTAACTCCTGACTTTGAAGGTAAGGAGTTTATGTTATTATTCTTCCTGTAAAAAGAAGCCAGATGGTTAGAACTTCCACAGTTTTGACATGTTTTTTCTAGGAGCATTAGGAACAGGCTTATAATCATTGCTTTTATTCACACCTTCCTTTCCATTCCTATTTTTCCTAGGTGACTTTACCTTGTTTACATTCTTAACATCTTTCAGCTTATGCTTAAGCTATTTCTTTGTCATTAAGCTTACATTAACTTCAGTTGTCTTTTCCTGTTTTAGTTTGTCAGAAATTAATTCCTCTTTAACTTCTGATTTCTCAGTATCAGACTTTTCAGCTACAAACTTAACAGGTTTTAACTTTGGCTTTTGTTTAACAACTATAGGCTTAATTTCTACAGTTCCTTTATCATTCTTATCATCTCCATAACCTAAGCCCTCTTTCCAGTTTCCACTACTTAACAAATTCTGAGTTGTTCTGCCAGAGTTAGTCCAAGTCCTGATAATTTCTCTTTCCTTTTCTAACTCAGTTTTTAGAGATTCATTCATTTTAAGTACTTCATCCCTAACATAGAAAGCATCATCTCTATCTTTCTGAGTTTGATGGAACATGACTAACACTTTTTCTAAATAATCATTCCTCTTTTTACAAGCAAGATTTTCAGAAGTTAATCTTTCACATGTTAAATTTTGATCTCTATAACTAATAAACATGGTTTTAAGATATCTTCTCAACTTATTAATATCATCAGTATGAAAGGCATAAGTAGTTTGAGGTACCTTTAACTCAGCAGCTTCAGAACTGCTATCAGCATTTGCCATATCAGCATTTGCCATCAAGGCATAGTTCTCCTCACTTTTAGAATCTAAAGAGTCTGTCCAGCTTTTCTTCTTTGTGACAAGAGCATTGCTTTTGTCATTCTTCACTTTCTTGCAATCAGGAGATATGTGGCCTTTCTCACCACAGTTGTAGCATTTGACATTTGTGTAATCTCCTCTATCAGACTTCCCTCCTTTGCCTTCAGATTTTCTGAAACTCTTCTTATCAGAACTTGTACCTTTCCTGGAAAACTTCTTTCCCTTCCTGAACTTTCTGTATGCAATCCTTGTGATTCCTTTCACCATAAGAGCACACAGCTTCATCATCTCTTCATCAGCATCCATCTCAGGAAAGCTTTCAGTTCCTGAGTCATCATCACTATCAGAACTTGATGACTCAGTATCAAACTTTGTGATGAGCGCTTTTCCCTTGCCTTTCCTTGAGGTAGCTGCCTTGGGGGATTCTTCTTCAGCCTTAAGAGCAACTGTCCTTGATTTTCCTTCTTTCCTCTTGCTTCTTTGTTCCATCTCAAGTTCATGAGTCTTGAGCATCCCATAAATTTCATCAAGAGTTGTTTCTTCAAGATTATAGTTGTCTCTTATAATTGTTGCCTTCAAATCCCCACTTTCAGGAAGAGCTAACAGGAATTTAAGGTTTGAATCTTCAAGATCATACTCCTTATCAACTAGTGACAAATCATTCAAGAGTTTGACAAATCTATCATATAAATCAGTCAATGACTCATTAGGATTTAAGTCAAAGTATTCATACTCTTGAGTGAGTATTGTCTTCCTGTTCTTCTTAATCGAATCAGTTCCCTGGCACCTTGTCTCCTAGGCATCCCATATCTCCTTTGCAGTCTTGCAATTAATTACCCTGTTTGACATTACATTATCAATGGCACTATGCAGCAAGTGTCGTACCTTAGCATCCTTAGCAATTGATGTGATATCTTCAGCAGTGTAATCACTCTTCTCTTTTGGTACAGACTTTGTTGCTTCACTTGCAACTACAACAGTGAGTTTTATTGGCTTGTGAGGTCCTTCATTGATTTTTTCAAGTTATTCTGGATCTGTAGCTTCCAGAAACATAGTCATCCTCACCTTCCATATGGGATATTCAGATGGTTTCAGTATGGGAACTCTAATAGCCTCATATCGACTATGGATTTGAATCTTTGGGGGTTCTTCAAGACATGATTGTTTTTGGATCTTAAACTGTTTGTGTGTTAACAGATAGGCTCTGATACCACTTGTTAGGTCACACACACTGTAGAAGGGGGTTGAATACAGTGTATAGCACAATCAAATCGAATTCAAAGAACACAAGTAACAGAAAACAAACTTTATTAAACTCTGTTACAGTATAGAACTGTCCTCTCTCAGTGATGAACAAATATCACGAGAGCTGCTAGGGTTACAATGAATAATATTCTCGATAATGATAACACATTTAGTATAAACCCTATGTATGTGTTTATATACTACACAGTTACAAGATAATCACTAATTGATATAAACTATAATTCTGCTTCCTAAAATATATCAATCGGTTATCTTTTCTTCCAAGTATTCCATTCTTCACAGAATTCCTTCTTCATGCATATCTCTTCTTACGTTTGTCTTGATCTTCTTTCCTTTCAATCAGCCGCCTTCCTTATCTGAAAGTTTCCTTTAAGTCCCGATATTATCTCTTGATAAATATCTCCTGAACCTTAAGTACTGATAACTTAAGTTCCGACTTCAGTATAAGTGTTGATTTCAGTTAAGTACTGATTTGTCCTGTTTAAGTACGATCTGAAAACACAAATCATATTAGACATGATATTATCAAATATATCTAACAATGAGGTTTGGAAAGAAAGGGAAGCTGAGTCCCAGATTCATAGGACCCTTTGAAATTTTGAGGAGAATAGGACCTCTAGCTTACGAGCTCGCCTTACCTTCTACTCTGCAATAGGTGCACAATGTGTTCCACGTGTCAATGTTAAGAAAGTACCATGCAGATGCACGACATGTGATAGATAGAATATGAGCAGGTAGATTTATAACCAGACCTGACCTGCGTTGAGCAGTCAGTAAGGGTAATGGACCAAAAAAAACAAGTGCTGAGGAACAAGACTATGAAGCTGGTTAGAATCTTGTAGAGAAATTAAAATGTTGAAGAGTCAACTTGGGAACTAAAAGACGCAATGAGTAATAGATATCCCCACCTATTTCTAATTGATTCCGAGACGGAATCCTTGTTAGAGGGGAAGACTGTAATAACTCAAATTTTTTAGACTTTGTAAAAACGTTTAATGAATAGTAACTCTAACAGACGGGGAAAAATTTTTAGCCCACACTATGTTGTGCATGAGAAAATGAGTTTCGAAGTTGATAATATGATTATACGTACCAAATGAGTATATGTAAACGCTATTAGTTTTCGAAGAAAATGAACTTTGAAAAATTACCATATTTACGAATCATCGAGGATTTCGGGGATCACAATATAATTACGAATTTAAAACCCTACGGATTTATATCCAAGGACGATACTTCCAAACATAAAGAATAAATACGAAAGGATTTACGCCGTGAACCGTTTACGAGAAATTATTACCAAAATGTTTAAGCGACCGAACATGCGCGTAACGATTAAATAAACGTATCGCACTAACTAACCAAGGTAGAAAAGTAACCATGGTTACCTTATCAAATAGTAAGCTAAGTTTGTAGGAATGATCATCTAAGGCTAGAGAATAGTAAGCTAAAGACTAAACTACTAGCTTAGCTTGTAATCTAGAAAGGCTAGCAAGATTTTTCCAAAGATTTGCCAACATAAATCTATTATAGGTTATATACTAGAGAATATACAAGCATATCACAAGAATTATTCAAAGAAGTACCCAAGAAGCAACACAAAAACTCTTTCTCTCCCCCCCACAACATCTTCCATTCGGCTATAGCAAGAAACAAGAAGAAATCATTTTCAAAACATCAAGCTCTAGCCATGGAAAAATTCCCCCATTAATTCTCAAGCTTCATACATCCTAAACTAAGGTAAGATAAATTTTTAAGCTCATTTTATCAAGGTTTGATGGGTGAAATAAATTCAAGAAAGATGATAGTGAATAGTGTGAATAGTAACTCTTCTTTGGTTTCTTGATTTTAATGGTTGTTTTAGGTTCCAAAAACCTACCAAGCACTCCCAAGACTTCACCATCATCATGAATACATCTCAAGATTTCAAGAAAGGTATAAATCTTTGACCAATCCTTACTTAAGATTTAAGTTCAAGAATCTTTTGGAACATAGTTGTAAACCTAGTTTTGGTGAATGTATTATTCTAATCTTAATGTTTAGTTAAGTAGATTTAAGGTTGATGATTTTTGCCTCAAGAACATGATGTTCTTGAGAGGAGTTAGTGTGGTGATGATGATATGATATTTTTGGTGGTAGTATAAAGATTTAAGGCGTAAACGGAACTCCGATCATAACCGTAATCTCGCTAAAATGAACAAAATGTAACATTAAGTTTTTGCAGAAAGTCCCGAAGATGTAAACTGTATTTTCTTGAAAAATGACACTTGATTATAATAGACAATGTTATAAGGGTCATTTAGGCGCTTGAATCGCTTGATTCCGATTTACGGATCAAATAATGCTCTAATAAGCTTTGAATTGATGCCTTTATACTCAAGTTGTTAAGTGTTTTAACGTGTTTTCGAGTGTTTTTGCATTTCAGGCATTATCTCGGTAATCAGGTGCATTAGCATTATTTTGGTACAATTTTGGTGTCAAGGTGGTGTTGGAATAAAAGCTCGTTGAAATCTGGCTCGAAGCTGCAAGAAAAATAAAGAAGTAAGTCTTGGCAGAAGCCCAGCGCGCCCGCACTGATCAAGCGCACGGCCGCGCCGAAGTTCAGAATGCCAGCGCGCCCGGGCTGATCAAGCGCGCGGCTGCGCCGTGTCGGGATACAAAATTCTGATTTTAATCTAATTCGAATTGGGAGAGTTGTATGATGCATGGGGCTCCTATATAAACAACTCTAGGTCGTTTTTAATAAGTAATCAAGCCAGAGACATATCAAGGAGACCGTAAGAAGAGCGATTTAGCACAATTCAACGAAGACGAAGAAGATCTTGTTTTTACTTGTGAACCTTTGTTTTAAGTTGTATTTGGATGCTAGTTTTCTTATTTGTGAACCTTAATCTTGTTTTGTACTTGGTTTTATTTATTCGTTATAAAGATTATGTTTTATATACCATGCTTTCATCGGAACCCATGTTGATGATGAGTCCGATTATCGGCTAATCGTTATTGTGGGGTTCTAGCGGATTTATTTATGAATTTCTTTAGTTGAATTGTTTGATGTCTTACTATGTGGTGATAGTATGATATCCTAGTATTGGTTGTGCGTATTCGTCTTATGAGCGTCGTGAACTTAAAAGATAGTGTGTTAATTCTTAATGAAGCGAAAGTGAATTTAAGGATTTAGAACTTGCCATGCTAGCATAGGTTCATGTTTCGATATGCATGATTCGTAGGTAATTTTAACCATCTTACTTGCCCTGTGTAATCAAGATAGATAACTTGTGCTTAAACAGTTATGTTGTCAAATTCTATAGACATATAGGGTCTCAATATAGTTGGTGTATGTTCAGCTTCTATCTCCTTTGTGGATGTCTGGTAGTATGGTACTCATGCAATGAAAGTTGGCTTTTATCAGTTTCGTGTTGTCTGATTAGTGTCACCACCATTGCATGCTAAGATTAAGAACAATAAGGCTATTGAATGAAGTATTTAATGAAGTTAGAATCCCATGTTTGTCATATATATTAATTAAATCAATCTTATTCTCGTAGTTATAATCATTAGTTAATTCTTACTTATAAACAACCTCAAATTTTCATCATTTAGCATTGGATAATAACCATACATTGTTGCTTAAGTGCGTGAATTAATTAGGTAACCAATATAGTCTCTATGGGAACGAACTAGAAAAGATTCTATACTACTTGTGAACTCGTATACTTGCGTGTATTATTAGCGCGTGTTTAGCGACTAACAAGTTTTTGGCACCGCTGCCGGGGACTGTAGTGTTAATTAATAGTTTATGTGTTTTCCATCAGTGGTCGTGTAACACCCCCAGATCCGGGGTGGGGGGATCCGGGTCGTCACGGTCTTTCTTTCCACAATATCACTTCACTTAATTAATAATAAATAACCTTATGTTGTGACCCCACACTAACACACACCACAACCCGTTATAGTCTCAGAGATGAAATTTAAATAAGTACAAGTCTTTGAATCCACAATTTAAAAGTTATTACAACCCAAAATGATTACTTGATAAATTTACAGTTAATTGCCATTATCTGCCACAAGTTATAATTATACATAATTGATTCTCAAAAGTAGATGGTCTGATCTACAATAGATCTACCTCTGCAGCTATAGCAGCTACAACATCAACGGGAAGACGTGGGACGCTTCCCACGCGCTTGCGCTGGGTCTGCTGGGGTCTGGCCATCTTTCCTAACTGTTGTTGTGTGATGAAGAAATAAAGCAAGGGTGAGCAGCAAGCCCACCAAAATAATATGTATAATGATTTACAATATATGAGCCTACTCATAATACTCATGAAAGTCTTGGTCAAAAGAAATGAACCAAGTTCGATATCTTAATGCGATGAAGTCGCAAAATATTCAGTATATATACATATATACTTTTCAAAATATTGGAAATCCTCTTCCATGCATAATATACACAAAGTCCCAGTGTATAACTGTATATAAAAAAAATATCGTTGCAAGGTGATCTCATATATCTAACCTTGTCTCAACGTTTTTCTGAAAATCTTTGTCATTCATAAGACAATTATTAATTAGATATAAGTTTAAAAGATGAGGTTACCAAATACCCCAATATACTTATATCTTTCCCAATACTACTTGAACTACCACCGTTCAAGTTATAATCAGTTTCAAAAGTTCATCACATAGATGAGACTACAAGACAAGATTTGAATAGATTCAATCTTTGAAATATTATTGAATGAAATAAAGTTACGAGATACTTTATTTAGTTCCGATATATATATATCCACATATATATATCTCTAAAACATTTCCTGGAACCTCTGTTATGTAAAGTATGAACAGAGTTTGAAACATCCAATGAATTTTGGAAAGGAAAAGAATTTTGGCATAAACCCGATATCTCGCTGATCAGGCAAAGATACCAATAAGTAACCTTTTCTACTAGTAGATGGACGAATTCCCCACTGGTCATCACCCTGGTCATAATTAAGACCTATGCTGGACTGCCACTCAGCCACTTATGCATTTGATGGACTCCCACTGAGCCACTTACACAATAATAGACCGTACCCCGGCCTGTCGCTTATGCCGACTCAATGAGAGGGGCTTACTTCCCGAACGTTGGGCAAGTAATCAATTCATTTACCAAATCTGCAACCTTGTTGCGAATATAAAATACACCACAGAGCCGGATTCCCCAGGTTTTGAGCGAGTATTTAAATCCCCTTTAAAAAGGAAGATCTTAAATATAAAATGAGTTTTGGGATCCGCTCTGACTTTTAAAAATCATTTTGAAGACTCGAAAACACTTTAAAGAGTGTTTGGAGTAAGGCTGATTTAATGAAGTAAATCAGTCCCCAGAATATTTAGAAAATGACTGAATATTATTATTTAAATAATATTCCCATAAAGAATAATCTTAATAAAAATAATTGAAGTAGAAGTATTAAAACTTATACTTGAAATAAACATTAAATAACGAAAGATATACTTATATGAAAGTATTATCTTTATTTGAATAATCGAAAATAAGTTTGATTATTGACATCTTATTCTTTAATAAAATAAAGAATATATCTCAGCAAATAATCGGAGTCATAGATCCTCAAATGAATATTCAAATAATATTCAATAAATAAAATACGCTGAGTCATAATACCTCGAATGAATATTATAAATAATATTCATTAAATAAAATAAAGGAGTCATACATCCTCAAATGAATATTCAAATAATATTCAATAAATAAAATACGCTGAGTCATAATACCTCGAATGAATATTATAAATAATATTCATTAAATAAAATAAAGGAGTCATACATCCTCAAATGAATATTCAAATAATATTCAATAAATAAATAAAAGGAGTCATAAGTTCTCGAATGAATATTCAAATAATATTCAATAAATAATAAAGTTTAAAGTTATCGAATAAACCTTATTCGATTAATAGTTTGGAAAACTATAACCATATATAAATAAATATATATATATATATATCCATATCCATATATATACAAAATCTACTCGGGATCCTCGACTCCCGGTTTTAGAAAATATTTTCACCTTTGGGTCCCTATACTAAGGGTATACGCAAATACCGCTTATCTCTAGCATAGGTATTATGCAACGAATAAGCATTTGAACCAACAGATATATATTTTAAGAATATGAAACATGCATACATATATACCATATCACATGCTACAATATATCGCAACATTTGCTAATATAAACATCATGCATCTATCGCAAGATAATGCATATACATATATACATCACAACAACAGTATAACGGATAGAATACTTGCCTGAGCGACTGGGGGTTACGAATGGCTCGGGACGAGTCTGGTAACCTATAAACAACAAGTAAGTTGGAATTAAACCAAAATCACTTGTAATTCTATACTTTAACTAACTTAGACTCTAACGCTTGTTTTGCGCTCACTGATTCGCTTAAGTCACTCGGGTACCCTCGGCTCCACCATTTTTAATAATTTAACCTTTACGAGTTTTAAAGCGATTCCTTCGCGAGTGACTTACCAACTGCCTAAAACACTTACCATAAATGTTTCATGCATTAATTAACCCTTTTTGGTCTTTAACCTACATTTCAAAGTAAGGCGAGGGAAAAAGTTTCGTTCGTGAAACGCCGTTACTTGAAACGGTCGTTTCTCCTAAACCGTAAATCGGAATCGAACGAACTACATATCAAAACGAAGCTCGTAACATGAGCTATCTAAACATGGCAGTGGTCACAATTTAGCAGGGGGTTCTCGGGTCCTAATGCTATGCACAAAAACAGTCCAAAGAAAATCGGACGTTACGACGGCTATGTTTACGCGATTTCCCATTTTTTAAACTATCCACAATCAACACAAACCATCCTCAAATCCAACACACAACAAACACCCATCCTTATCACATCATAACAATCCCAACCAATTCAATTTTAATCATTCATACATATGCTTAAACCTAACTTTAATCATACTTAAGTTTCTTTAAATCAAAACCACAAAATTACCATCTCATTTCACTACCATACCAAACCTCAAACTCTAATCATAACAATAAGATACCATAACATCCTACTCATCAAAATCACTTATAATATATGTGAACCTAGGGTTTGAAAATGGTATACCTTCCTTGGAGTGGTGGGTTGAGCTAGGAAGCCTTAATAAGCTTGGAGAAGCCTTAGGGAAGCTTGGATCTTCAAGAAAAACAAGAAAAGTTCAAGTTAAAAACTTGAAAACACTATTCATTGTCTTCTTCATTGATTAAATGAAGAAGCTAGAGAAAGAATTAATGGCTTAAACTCATGATATAGCCATAACTAAGCATAAAGATGGTTAGGGAATTTTCTTACCAATTAAGGATGCTTGGATCTTGATTTTGGAAATTTTTTTTCTTTGAAAAAGGCAAAAAGCCGAGAGCTAATATGAAGAACAATGCCTTGGCTGATTTTTTTTTGATTTTTGATGAAATGATTTGCTAGTTGGTTGGCTTGGTTTTGTTTTTGATTTAGCAAATTACCACCTTGCCCTTGAATTTGTGTGGTCCTAAATCAACCACACCTCCTTCCTTCCATGTCATGCTTATGTCACCCTTATGATGTCATCCTCCCTTCCTTGTCTCCTTTCTATTGGTTGGATGACATCACTCCCATTAATCCCTTTGATTAACTTCCAAATCGTTTGCCTAATGACCGCTGATCTGTTGTACGGTTCGCTTAACTTTCGTTCTCGTCTATCGTTTGAAGGATCATACCCGGGATCTTATTACTTAGGTTCCCTTAACCTTTCTCAATACATTATATTCCTTTTTATGATCCTCTATTATAATCCTTTAATTTAAATCCTTTTTATTCTGTTACCTTATACTCAATTCTCTCCGTATCTTATTGATTTCCGGGAAAAACCAAAGTGTTCGGAATTGGATTCTGACGATCTTTACATACACTTATATACCACATAGAGTACTAATAATATCCCATAAGATCAATAACAGAACCCCTACATAGCGTGGCATGAAAAGTTTTCTCATTCAGCAAAAACACTATTCATAAGGGTTTTAAAAATTCCCAAAAATTGGGGTTATTACAGTCTCCCCTCCTTAAAAGGATTCCGTCCCGGAATCAGATAGAAAACAAATGGGGATACTTTCTTAGCATTACACTTTCTAACTCTCGAGTCAATTTTCCACATTGTGGTTCTACCACCAAACTCTGCCTAGTTTGATAATCCTTCTCCTAAGCACTTGTTCCTTTTCACTCTATAACCCTTCCTGGTTGCTCCATATAGGTTACGTCGGGTTGCATATCTATGCGCTCATATGCCCCTATTTGACTGGCATCCGAATTACACTTCCTTAACATTGATACGTGGAACACGTTATGAACTTGCTACATATTCGGGGTTAGGGCTAGCTTATATGCTAACTTCCCAAACGTCTTAATATATCCAAGGGTCCAACAAATTGTAGACTTAGCTTTCCTTTCTTTCCGAACCTCATCAATCCTTTCCAAGGGATACCTATAACATTACTAGGTCCCCTATTTCATACTCTTTATCCTTTCGTGTCAAATCAACATACTTATCATGTCCATCTTGGGCTACTACCAGCCGTCCTCTGATTAGATCTATCATATCCTTGGTCCTTTGGACTACTGCGGGTCCGAGCATCTTGCGCTCTACAACTTCATCCTAACATAAGGGAGATCGAAATTGTCTTCCCTCAAGGATCTCATAAGGCGACATCTCGATAATGACATATGATCTATTGTCGTAAGATAACTCAATCCGAATTAAGTGATCATTCCAATTTCTTTCAAGTCTATTGCACAGACTCTCATCATAGCTTCCAATCATTAGAGCTCTTGCTCCTCAATACCCATTCTTTTCCAGTTCGTAATCGCTATCACCTTCCGTTCCTAATATTATACTGGTCATACTTTTGCTCGCTAGCGTTCTATAACCCTTTAATAACCACGTCAACCTTAGTATCACGAATGTATTCCCATTCCGCATACTACCACCACTTTATTACTCCTCTTTTTTTTTCAGCTGTTTCTATTTTCCAAAATTTGATCAATCAAATAGAAGTAAAGGAATTTGTTGAGAGATCACTATGATCATGAACACTTGTTATATCGCATAGTTAGTACAGAAGGTGGCCAGCCTTTAGTACTTGACAAGCAATTAAACAATAGCTGATATCCTACTCGGCTTCTATCACACAGATAGATAGTCATTCGGCAATACCTCCCCTTCTGGAAGGGTTGTTCTTCTCAGCTTACATGAAATGAAAAGAAGAGAAAAGAACGAATTGAAGAGAATTGTATATTCATAAAAAAAAAAATTTTATTTCCATAAAATATCTGGCTTGGAATCTACCTCTGAACTATAGAGGTTTGTCATGGAAGAACAAAACATATATGTATTTATATCAACATCAAGTATTATAGCATCGCATTTCACGTGCCTAAATATTTTCGCTATCCCGTCCATCATTCTATGGACCCATGCTCTTCCTCGAGCTTATACACAATCACCTTTGAAACTCCCTCGACATCGAAAATCGAATCTGGGATCTCATTCTATACATCATCGTTACTAGAATTCTATGCTTGCACCGCAACCTTCCTCGTATATTAATACGACTCTCTATTGATAAGAAAGAATAATAATTCACTAGGTAGATACTCTACTTAATTAGTCTATCAATGATAACTTATACACTACCACGACCCGATTAGTGGTACTCAATCTCAACACCCATTCCAATACAACTCTCACGGTTGTAATCAGCTCGATACTCGCAGAATCATTGCTGCCTTACTATGGTCCACCACTGACCTACTGTCGTCATTCACATTCCATGAAATCTTAATAGCTAACCATACGGAGTCCATACATGTCGTATCAAATCCTTCTAAGGAGGTAACATAATCACCATTCACGATTCATGAAGAACACTCCTGATTCTGACATACATACATGACATGAAGCAGATAAAATTGCAGAAGAGTTTCGCTCAAAGCAACGATAGCAGGCTAATACCATTTTTAATCATATGCCTTCGATAGAAGACTTAACTCAAAGGTTCGTTTAGTCCTTTTGGAAACATGGTCCTGGCTTATCCCCAGATAGGACCTCCTAAGATAGATAGCCCGTTCATGGCGATTACACGAATGAAACGTTTACCTACTACTATTACGGTTGGGTATTGCACAGTCATCAGAAGGAATGTCAATCTTCCAAACCATAATACAACCTTCACAGTTTTAACCATCATCACTGTATTCCTTTGGCACAAGTGCCTATAATTATCCTCTTACCTTTAAAGTGTCGGCCACCTCTTTGGCCTTTCCTGATAGTACAATTTCCTTACAGTCAATGTCATTTTAACCACCTCCAAATAATTTTCTACCTCATTTCAATCACAGCTTATGTGAAGATGTATTCCTTAAAATCTGATGAGTAAAAAAAAAAATCACCATTTTTCCATAAGTTATTGCCTCAGTCTTTAGAGGTTAATCACTGTCACGACTGACTTTCAACTATACTTAGAACATCTTTTATCTTAAGTCCTAATTGCCTAGAACAATTTCAACCTTTACTGGTTTGATCCATACTTTCTCGTGGTTTAACACGTGCCCCACTTGGCATCATTATAATTACGTCATATTTCCTTTATCCCCATTTCCATTCTTGAGAATTTTGAATATTACCTTTTTCCTTATAAAACCTCTAAGGTTATCCTTCAATCGTTCCTCCTGTATTCCCTAGATACAGGGCATATCACAATACCATTTACTAATAGTAGAACCATTGTTTATATACTTCTGAAGAATTTCTCCACTGATCCTTAAAGGTTATTATTACCTTAATCCTTTCCAATTCATACTGTCAAAACTCATACTATCCCTATTAAGGGTGAAATGCCAACCTTTATGCATTCCCCTAGGATTCGTTTTAAGTTACCGATGTTCTATCCTTAATTCCACCTTTAAAAAGGTACAAGCATCCTTCCATGGATAAATAAAGTCATATATCCCTGATATGGGTATCTTATTCAATCATTCCCACCTCAATAGTAAATGCCTAATTTCACAATAACATCTGTATACAAAATGAGGTTAATCAAAATGGCCTCCAAAAGATAACAACGGTTATCCGCTTTTCTTGCCTAATCTGGTAACGATAACATGGATGTTCTGGAAGATATTGGTCGTGTTCAACGTGAACTTCTTCTTAATAATTCCTTATTTACTTTTGTTGTTTATCTCAACAGTCACCTCAATGTTGGGATATCTTTCATATCTGGCGTCTCCCTTTCTGGGTATCATGCCACCGGTCTTACACTTCACCTTCTTGAAGGTCACTTCCTTCATCCAATTTTCTTAATTTCTTACTTTCTTATCCCCTTAGTCTATCCGCGTCTCATTATTTATCCTTCGAATTATCTCAAGGTTTCCTCGAATCCTCCCAACTTACAGGGGATAAACTATATGCATCTCTTATGCCTTCAACCGTCAACTTTAACTCATGGTGAATCACCCTCATCCTGACGATCATATACTTTTCTATTTCTATTAATAGGAGTCTTTAGGGTTTCCTCATACCCAACTCCCTTATCATTCCTCAAACTCTGTTGCCTTTTTATTCCTTTCCACTTCAATTCCTTTTTATTTTCCTTTCTCTTATCATTATTTCATGAACCAACACAACATAAGCATTGATTTCAAATATCCCGTCATTCTGGATTCGCGTCTTCAGAACGAATCTTAACAACTTTTACAGCTTAGATTCATAATTCATCATACTCGTCTGCCTTTGTTCTAGCTCTAAAGCTCTTACACTATTCCATAACCTTGGGAATTACGATCCCGAAAACAATTGGCTGAACTTTAATCAGTTTATTATAATCTCTTGCTCCGTGCCTTCCTTGGCCTTTCACCAGCGGGTGGTCTCTCTCTTGGGAGGGTAAGTGACAAAACAGTCTTTTGTGGTTCGTCAATCATTTAGAATCTCAAATGATTCATCTATTTCCTTTAGCCAGGCTCTTGCCTCGACTGGGTCAGCTTGTTCCTTGGAACTCTGAGAGCTTAGCGACTTAAAGGTCATGAAAGAATTTCCCACCGCACTGTCTCCTCAGAGTGGTGGTTGGGGATAATAGTCTAAGTTCTGTCTAGACAGGTCTATGAATTGCCGTATAGGAGTACCGTCTCGGGTCTCCTTTCCTTACTCGACTTTCTGTTTCCTTATTATGAAATGTTTCATCCTACTCCCCATAATCGGGGTCATCTTTTAATTTAAAATCCTCATTTTCCACTCCATTATGTCATGGGTTCCTTCTATCTTGATGGCGACCTCCCTGACTATCGCGTTCAGGGTTTGCTCTAAATCTTATTCCTCAACTATGGCTCTCATCTAAGTTCTCATCCTTACACTCTTGAACTTTCGGAACCCAAATTCTATAGGAATACCTCATTATTCCCTTATCATCTTTCTCGATATTAATCTTTTATCTAATTGTTGGCTCTCTACCTTCATTCATAACTTTTTCTGGCACAATATGATCTTTTCCAATAATTCGGGCTGTATTGCAATCTCAAACAGCTTTTCGGTACCGGCTCCGGTTACCTTCACTTCTATTTCCATTTTCTCAAAATCTCTTATAAACTCTCCAAAAGGCATTATCATCTTGAGTCTCTCCTTTTTACTAAGGGCATCAGCCACCATATTGGCTTTCCCCGAATGATACAGAATCTCCCAATCATTATTCTTGGTTAGCTCTAACTGCCTCTTCTGGCATATGTTGAGCTCTTTGTGACGTGAAAATGTACTAGAGCACTTATGGCTTAGGTAATTCTCGCACTTCTCTCCATACAATTAGTGCCTCCAATCTTTAGGGTAAAGCTATTGCAACGAGCCTAAGCTCATGGGCGGGGATATCGAATTTCATATTACCTTAATTGTCTTGACGCAGACGCGATTATCTTGCTACGCTAAGAAGCACCCTAATTCCTTATGCGAAGCGTCACTTACAAATCACAAAATCTCCTTTTTCCATCCGGCAACGCCAACATAGGGGCCGTCACCAACCTTTGCTTCAGTTCTTAAAAGCTGTTCTCGCATTTCTCTGTCTATTCGAACTTCTCAGTCTTATGAGTAAGCCGCGTTAAAGGGGGCTACTATCTTTACAAATTTGAACGAACCTCCGGTAGTGATCGACCAATCCTACCTCTGGTAGTTGACCTAACCATGGTCATCAATTCATCAGTGGCCCTTTATCCATTCTTGTTAGGATCCTCCATGGGATCCTCCTCAGCAACTATCCCTTCTAGGACAACATCCTTAATATCAACATCATCCGGTCCTGCATTAGGACACTCTATCGGATCCACAATCCGATCTCCAATTAGTAATAAAATATCATCGCGCTGTTGCTCCTCAACCTCAGGGTTCGGAGTCCCGCTACTCTATACGATAACGAACTACGCTTCTATCGCTACATTTATAAGGGTTCCCATAAGGGTTTTAACTGTCAGTACTACGTTAGGTAGTCCGACTATGAACTTGGCAAGAGTTCTTATTATCTTAGTGAACTTATTATCTTTACGTCCCATCATCTCTGAGGTTTATAACGCTTAGCTCTGATACCATTTCTGTAACACCCCCAGATCCGGGGTCGGGGATCCGGGTCGTCACGGTCTTTCTTTCCACAATATCACTTCACTTAATTAATAATAAATAACCTTATGCTGTGACCCCACACTAACACACACCACAACCCGTTATAGTCTCAGAGATGAAATTTAAATAAGTACAAGTCTTTGAATCCACAATTTAAAAGTTATTACAACCCAAAATGATTACTTGATAAATTTACAGTTAATTGCCATTATCTGCCACAAGTTATAATTATACATAATTGATTCTCAAAAGTAGATGGTCTGATCTACAATAGATCTACCTCTGCAGCTATAGCAGCTACAACATCAACGGGAAGACGCGGGACGCTTCCCACGCGCTTGCGCTGGGTCTGCTGGGGTCTGGCCATCTTTCCTAACTGTTGTTGTGTGATGAAGAAATAAAGCAAGGGTGAGCAGCAAGCCCACCAAAATAATATGTATAATGATTTACAATATATGAGCCTACTCATAATACTCATGAAAGTCTTGGTCAAAAGAAATGAACCAAGTTCGATATCTTAATGCGATGAAGTCGCAAAATATTCAGTATATATACATATATACTTTTCAAAATATTGGAAATCCTCTTCCATGCATAATATACACAAAGTCCCAGTGTATAACTGTATATAAAAAAAATATCGTTGCAAGGTGATCTCATATATCTAACCTTGTCTCAACGTTTTTCTGAAAATCTTTGTCATTCATAAGACAATTATTAATTAGATATAAGTTTAAAAGATGAGGTTACCAAATACCCCAATATACTTATATCTTTCCCAATACTACTTGAACTACCACCGTTCAAGTTATAATCAGTTTCAAAAGTTCATCACATAGATGAGACTACAAGACAAGATTTGAATAGATTCAATCTTTGAAATATTATTGAATGAAATAAAGTTACGAGATACTTTATTTAGTTCCGATATATATATATCCACATATATATATCTCTAAAACATTTCCTGGAACCTCTGTTATGTAAAGTATGAACAGAGTTTGAAACATCCAATGAATTTTGGAAAGGAAAAGAATTTTGGCATAAACCCGATATCTCGCTGATCAGGCAAAGATACCAATAAGTAACCTTTTCTACTAGTAGATGGACGAATTCCCCACTGGTCATCACCCTGGTCATAATTAAGACCTATGCTGGACTGCCACTCAGCCACTTATGCATTTGATGGACTCCCACTGAGCCACTTACACAATAATAGACCGTACCCCGGCCTGTCGCTTATGCCGACTCAATGAGAGGGGCTTACTTCCCGAACGTTGGGCAAGTAATCAATTCATTTACCAAATCTGCAACCTTGTTGCGAATATAAAATACACCACAGAGCCGGATTCCCCAGGTTTTGAGCGAGTATTTAAATCCCCTTTAAAAAGGAAGATCTTAAATATAAAATGAGTTTTGGGATCCGCTCTGACTTTTAAAAATCATTTTGAAGACTCGAAAACACTTTAAAGAGTGTTTGGAGTAAGGCTGATTTAATGAAGTAAATCAGTCCCCAGAATATTTAGAAAATGACTGAATATTATTATTTAAATAATATTCCCATAAAGAATAATCTTTATAAAAATAATTGAAGTAGAAGTATTAAAACTTATACTTGAAATAAACATTAAATAACCAAAGATATACTTATATGAAAGTATTATCTTTATTTGAATAATCGAAAATAAGTTTGATTATTGACATCTTATTCTTTAATAAAATAAAGAATATATCTCAGCAAATAATCGGAGTCATAGATCCTCAAATGAATATTCAAATAATATTCAATAAATAAAATACGCTGAGTCATAATACCTCGAATGAATATTATAAATAATATTCATTAAATAAAATAAAGGAGTCATACATCCTCAAATGAATATTCAAATAATATTCAATAAATAAAATACGCTGAGTCATAATACCTCGAATGAATATTATAAATAATATTCATTAAATAAAATAAAGGAGTCATACATCCTCAAATGAATATTCAAATAATATTCAATAAATAAATAAAAGGAGTCATAAGTCCTCGAATGAATATTCAAATAATATTCAATAAATAATAAAGTTTAAAGTTATCGAATAAACCTTATTCGATTAATAGTTTGGAAAACTATAACCATATATAAATAAATATATATATATATATCCATATCCATATATATACAAAATCTACTCGGGATCCTCGACTCCCGGTTTTAGAAAATATTTTCACCTTTGGGTCCCTATACTAAGGGTATACGCAAATACCGCTTATCTCTAGCATAGGTATTATGCAACGAATAAGCATTTGAACCAACAGATATATATTTCAAGAATATGAAACAGGCATACATATATACCATATCACATGCTACAATATATCGCAACATTTGCTAATATAAACATCATGCATCTATCGCAAGATAATGCATATACATATATACATCACAACAACAGTATAACGGATAGAATACTTGCCTGAGCGACTGGGGGTTACGAATGGCTCGGGACGAGTCTGGTAACCTATAAACAACAAGTAAGTTGGAATTAAACCAAAATCACTTGTAATTCTATACTTTAACTAACTTAGACTCTAACGCTTGTTTTGCGCTCACTGATTCGCTTAAGTCACTCGGGTACCCTCGGCTCCACCATTTTTAATAATTTAACCTTTACGAGTTTTAAAGCGATTCCTTCGCGAGTGACTTACCAACTGCCTAAAACACTTACCATAAATGTTTCATGCATTAATTAACCCTTTTTGGTCTTTAACCTACATTTCAAAGTAAGGCGAGGGAAAAAGTTTCGTTCGTGAAACGCCGTTACTTGAAACGGTCGTTTCTCCTAAACCGTAAATCGGAATCGAACGAACTACATATCAAAACGAAGCTCGTAACATGAGCTATCTAAACATGGCAGTGGTCACAATTTAGCAGGGGGTTCTCGGGTCCTAATGCTATGCACAAAAACAGTCCAAAGAAAATCGGACGTTACGACGGCTATGTTTACGCGATTTCCCATTTTTTAAACTATCCACAATCAACACAAACCATCCTCAAATCCAACACACAACAAACACCCATCCTTATCACATCATAACAATCCCAACCAATTCAATTTTAATCATTCATACATATGCTTAAACCTAACTTTAATCATACTTAAGTTTCTTTAAATCAAAACCACAAAATTACCATCTCATTTCACTACCATACCAAACCTCAAACTCTAATCATAACAATAAGATACCATAACATCCTACTCATCAAAATCACTTATAATATATGTGAACCTAGGGTTTGAAAATGGTATACCTTCCTTGGAGTGGTGGGTTGAGCTAGGAAGCCTTAATAAGCTTGGAGAAGCCTTAGGGAAGCTTGGATCTTCAAGAAAAACAAGAAAAGTTCAAGTTAAAAACTTGAAAACACTATTCATTGTCTTCTTCATTGATTAAATGAAGAAGCTAGAGAAAGAATTAATGGCTTAAACTCATGATATAGCCATAACTAAGCATAAAGATGGTTAGGGAATTTTCTTACCAATTAAGGATGCTTGGATCTTGATTTTGGAAATTTTTTTTCTTTGAAAAAGGCAAAAAGCCGAGAGCTAATATGAAGAACAATGCCTTGGCTGATTTTTTTTTGATTTTTGATGAAATGATTTGCTAGTTGGTTGGCTTGGTTTTGTTTTTGATTTAGCAAATTACCACCTTGCCCTTGAATTTGTGTGGTCCTAAATCAACCACACCTCCTTCCTTCCATGTCATGCTTATGTCACCCTTATGATGTCATCCTCCCTTCCTTGTCTCCTTTCTATTGGTTGGATGACATCACTCCCATTAATCCCTTTGATTAACTTCCTAATCGTTTGCCTAATGACCGCTGATTTGTTGTACGGTTCGCTTAACTTTCGTTCTCGTCTATCGTTTGAAGGATCATACCCGGGATCTTATTACTTAGGTTCCCTTAACCTTTCTCAATACATTATATTCCTTTTTATGATCCTCTATTATAATCCTTTAATTTAAATCCTTTTTATTCTGTTACCTTATACTCAATTCTCTCCGTATCTTATGGATTTCCGGGAAAAACCAAAGTGTTCGGAATTGGATTCTGACGATCTTTACATACACTTATATACCACATAGAGTACTAATAATATCCCATAAGATCAATAACAGAACCCCTACATAGCGTGGCATGAAAAGTTTTCTCATTCAGCAAAAACACTATTCATAAGGGTTTTAAAAATTCCCAAAAATTGGGGTTATTACAGGTCGTTAAAGTTCATTGACTCGGACATTATTACTTTTCTATTTCCTTGTCTTATTTCAGGTACTCTAGCGAGGGTGTATGCATACGCGTTCGCGTACTCATAAGAGAACACTGGATAAAGCCGAGGAAGAAGTTGTGGTAGTTCGTAAGGAAGTTTTTGAGGAAGAAAAAAAAAGTAGAGGGAGAAGAGAAAGTCGAAGAACCAGTTGTAGTAGCGATGGGAGATCAAACAGAAAATACGAAGGCTTTGATAGACTATTCTCAGCCTAAGATTAATGATATTCAGTCAAGCATCATCAGACCAGCCATCAGGGCTAACACTTTTGAGATCAAGTCAAGCATGATTCAGATAATACATAACCCAGTTCAGTTTGGGGGTTCTCCTACTGAAGACCCCAACATGCACATCAGGGATTTCATCGAGATTTGTGACACTTTCAAATTCAATGATGTGACTGAAGACGCTATCAATCTATGCCTTTTCCCATTCTCTCTGAGGGATAAGGCTAAGTGCTGGTTACACTCTATACCAGCAGGATCTATCACCACTTGGGAGGATCTCGCACAAAAGTTTCTCACTAAATTCTTTCCCATGGAGACGACTGCTGCAATCAGGAATGCTCTTACCCAGTTTGCTCAACAAACTGGGGAATCTCTGTGTGAGGCTTGGGATCGATATAAGGAGATACTAAGGATGTGCCCACACCATGGCATGCCTGATTGGATGATTATTAACTGTTTCTATAATGGATTGGGTGCTACTTCTAGACCTATGCTCGATGCAGCATCAGAAGGAGCCTTGTGGGCTAAGAGCTACGATGAAGCTTATGAACTTATTGAACTGATGGCTGCTAATGAGTACCATAATCCTTCCCAGAGACTGACTCAAGGGAAAGTCGCAGGAATTCTGGAGTTGGATGCAGCAACTGCTATCGCTGCCCAACTTAAGGCTTTGACGATGAAGGTGGACACTTTGGCTAAATATGGAGTTAATCAAATCTCCAGTGTCTGTGAACTTTGTGTTGGTGCCCATGAGACTGATCAGTGCACAATTTCTAGTGAATCAGCTCAGTTCGTGAGCAACTTCCAGCGATCGCAGCAACCAGTGCCAGCCACCTATCATCCTAATAACCGCAATCATTCTAATTTTAGTTGAAGCAATGCTCAGAATGCGGTTCAACAACCTTATCAGTAGTACCCACCTAAGCAGTACAACCCCCCTGGTTTTCAGGACCACAGTATGCACCTAGACAGCAACTCCAGTTGCAACAAGCCAATGAAAAATCTAAATTAGAGGAGTTGAAGCTTATGTGCAAGAGTCAAGCCTGGTACACTACCTAGTGACCTTGGAAAATCAAATTGGGATAATTTCCTATGCCTTGATAAATCGTCAGCCTGGTACACTATCTAGTGACACTGAAGTGCCAGGAAAGAGGGAAACTAAAAAACAGGTAAAGGAAATCACTTTAAGGTCTGGAAAGGTTGTAAATCCCGAACAAACTCATGAGTTGACTGAAGAAGCTGAGGCTGAGAAAGAAGTAGAGCAACAGGATAAAGAAGTGGAACCAAGGAAGACTATTGTTGAGCACACTATACCTGAGGGTAATACAGGGGAGAAACATATTTATCCTCCATCACCTTTTCCAAAGCGGCTACAGAAGAAAAAGCTGGACAAGCAATTTAAGAAGTTTCTGGAGGTGTTCAAGAAACTTCATATCAATATACCTTTCGTCGAGGCTCTTGAGCAGATGCCTAGTTATTCAAAGTTTATGAAAGGTATTCTCTCCTGGAAGGTGAAGCTAGATGATTTAGAGACAGTCGCTCTCACGGAGGAATGCAGTTCTGTGCTGCAACAGAAGTTGCCTCCGAAGCTTAAAGATCCAGGAAGCTTCACTATTCCATGTACTATTGGAAAAGTGTCTTTTGACAGATGTTTATGTGACTTGGGAGCTAGCATCAATCTGATGCCCTTGTCAATCTTCAAGCAGTTGGACTTACCTGATCCCAAACATACTTTTATGACCTTACAGTTGGCCGACCGTTCTATTACATATCCACGAGGTATTGTGGAGGATGTCTTGGTCAAGGTTGATAAACTCATCTTCCCTTCCGATTTCATCATTCTTGATTTCGAGGAGGACAAGAAGATTCCCATAATCTTGGGGAGACCTTTTTTTGGTGACTGGCCGAACCTTGATAGATGTACAGAAGGGTGAGCTCACAATACGAGTTCTGGATCATGATGTTACTTTTAATGTGTTCAATGCTATGAAATTTCCTACTGATAATGAGGAGTGCTTAAAGGTGGAGTTGGTCGATTCGGTGGTTAAATCGGAACTTGATCAATTGCTCAGGTCTGATGCCTTAGAGAAAGCCTTGTTGGGGAATTCAGATAGTGAAGATGATGAAGGTGAAGAAAAATTGCAATATTTGAATGTTTCTCCCTGGAAAAGGAAGATAGATATGCCTTTTGAATCTCTTAGAATGGAGGAATTGAACAAAGCTCCTAAACGTCTCAAGCCATCTATTGAGGAAGCTCCCACTCTTGAGCTTAAGCCTTTACCTGAGCATTTGAGGTATGCATTTTTGGGTGATGCATCTACTATGCATGTTATTATTGCATCTGACCTTTCAGGTAGTGATGAGGAAAAACTTTTGAGGATTCTGAGAGAGTTCAAATCGGCAATTGGAAGGACTATAGAAGATATCAAGGGAATCAGCCCTTCTTATTGCATGCATAAAATTCTGCTAGAGGAAGGTAGCAAGCCTATGGTCGAGCAGCAAAGAAGACTTAATCCTATCATGAAGGAAGTAGTAAAGAAGGAAATTCTTAAGTGGTAGACGCAGTGTGGCGCCCTCCAAACCCGGGTCAGAAGTTTGGGGTCCACACATACACCTTATTTATAACCTGCTTATAACAATAATAAAGATAATAATAATATATGCAGTGACCCTACTTACCAACCATCACGGACCGCAACAGGTTAAAGTATGCACACAAGCCAAACACACTAATATATTACAAACCGTTCAAATCCCAACTATTTCAAACTCAAACTGAGTATTAAACATTATTACAAACTTTTACAAACTTAAATTATTCCAAAAGAAGCCTACTAGCTCAGCTTTCTCAACCTGAACCCCTAGCTCTCGCGCTGGACTGGGGATCCTCTTTACCAACTGGTTCCTTTTTAACTGGAAAGAATATAAACAACATCGCACGAATGAGCTAACTAGCTCAGCAAGTCACAATGATAAAACTGAGAATAATGATCATCAGGTGAATATGTTTATGATATCAAGTGAACAATGGATTATGATTTAGAATTGGATATTATACTTTTAATTTAAAAACCAAGGTTAGGCTGCTGATCAGTCACGCACTAACCCCGAGCAAGGCACACAGCATTGCTCTAACTACTGGATCCAAGGCACATATTGGCCTAACTTGACCATTATATGGTCTGACCACGAATCTGGTCCACAATTTTATAAAAACAATCCAATTCTAACATAATAACAGAATATGCAATAATAAACAATAACCGAAATCATTAACAACAATAAATTTAACAATGAAAGGGTTTCAATCCTTGTAAGGATCAACAAGGTACTTTCAAAGCTTGAATGCTGGGTAATGAAAGAATTGGATAACAAAGGAAACAACATTTCAGGGTTTCAAGGATTTGGTCTTTCAAAGCATAAGATATCATAGATTGAGTATATAGTAATCCAGTTTAGTGTCTGGTATTTAGTTTATATCTATTTGTGGAGTAGTATCGTAGATTTGTGGTTCGTGTTTGGGTATACAATAATCAATGGCTTAGAAAGAATATGGTTCATGGCTCAAGAACAATAACTGAAATCAGGATTTAGGTTTCCGTGCTTCAAAGCACTTGCAATGTCAACAAGACTATCAAGAATGACAATATCTCGAGAAAGTTCAGAACACTTGCCTGGTATTAGCTTACTACTCTGCACTCGCTTCCAATCACAACCGTCTTACTCTTCAACTATCTGTTTTCCTTTCCTACGTTTTGCCTATTCTGCTCACATATCATAAGCATCTATCAATCATCAACTCACAAGATTCTATTCAACACATACTTCTATCTACCCTTCGTTTTACCCAAATCCGATTAACGGATTGAAATCTATGCAATAACGAAGTAAACACCGAATATATAGACCGATAGTCAAACAACAGGTCATGTATAACACATAATACATCACGTAATCAATGACATATCATTTATAAACAAGTCTCGGGTCATAAATGTGCTTTCGGGTATTTAAAATAATTTTTAAAACATTTTTCGGAATTAAAACGGGTCGTTGGATCAATTTCGGAATAATAAACAGGGTTCGGTTGGCCAATTCTGGCTCCGAAACAATTTTAGAATAATTATCGAGCCTTGAAAATAATTTAGAATAATATTTTAAAGCTCGAGACTATTTTTTGAAATTTTTAAATCATTTTTAAATAATTAAATCTAATTAAATAATTAATTAAAAATCAATTAATAATTAATTAAATCAATTTATCAATTAATTTTCGAATTAATTGACTAATTAATCAATTAAAAATTAACTGAAATTAATTAACTAATTAATTCAGATTTATTTGTGAATTAAAAATAATTTTCGGAATTAAAATAATAATTTTTAGAATTTTCAGAAATTAAAAACGAATTTTTATAATAAAAATAATAAGGAAATATGATTTTTAAACATTTTTAAAACAGGAATCCAATTTTTGCAAAGTCTGGAAACTTCAGGGACCTAACTGTATCGTCCCCAAAAGTCCAGGGACCAAACTGTAAATTTTACATCCCGTCGCCGGAAAACACAGGGGTGGCCGGAGAACACGATTCTGGCCTCCTCACCTTGCCACAAGCTCCATATCACATCTACAGGTTACCAGGAACACAACCATGCAATCAAAACAACCTAACAATCCCTGAGTTGGCCGGAATTTGGCCGTGAAATTTTCCAGTTTCCGGCGAACATCGGAAAACTTCAAAACACAACTCCCTTCTCTACAGACCTCGTTGGTTCATGAAACTTATACGACTAGATTGCAAATTTCACAGAGAACACAACCCACTATAACACAACATCAATCTATCACAGAATAAGAAACCCCCAAATTTCAATTAAGAACATTCATACGGGTTATAAACCCTAATTTTGAAATTCGAAAATTAAACTCAAATTTGAACATGTTATTGAACTCCAAATCAGACGTATGACATATGAAAATCATCAGGAAAACAAGCTCTACAACATGCAATCATCAAATCATACAAACAATCATCCGAACAAAAATTCATATTTTAATAAAATAAATTTGAAAATAAATAAATTTTTAGAAAAATAACCTTGATTTCTGCAGTGAAACAAAGCTCAGAATCTGATAGAACACCTCAAATTCTTCGTTTTGGTTACTCAAGCTTTGAAAACAGAGATCGGTAACGCCTTCGTTTTGTTGTTTGATTCTTAGAACAGTTTTAAGAAATTAGGGCTTTTCTCTGAAAATTATATAATTAACTATCTGCAAATGATTTTGATACGAAATAAAATACGGTAAAAGGCTATTTATAATTACGGAAAATTAGTATCCCGTTGGATCATTCCGGATATAAAATGGTACGTTTATTTATAAAAACTGATCCAAACGGTATCGGTTTTCGGGATAATTATCCAGATCAGTACAATTTGTATTGCGGTCTTGGTCTCAGCGCCTGGTTACACATATTACGAAGTGATAATTGTGATAGTTTAATAAAAAGCTCCCGTTTATCGAAAATACGGGTTTTATTAATTTACCGAAATGAATATTGTATCGAAAATGTTGCGCCGGGACCCGCGCAGGATAAACCGTACGCCGGATCGAAAAAGTCGAAACATGGAAAATGCTCGGAATATTACAATTAGGTTAGGAAGGAGTTCTCGGAAGAGTTTCAGGTTCCAAAAACGTAACAACGGTTGACGTCGGTTGGTTCCCGTTTTTATAAAATAGATTTTAATTACCCGGAAAAAGATTTTAGAAATTTCATATGATTCTTATAAATCCATAAATCAACATAAAAATAATTAGGAAGATATGACAATTATCTATATTTTATTTTGGACATATAAAAATTAAAATACTCAATTAATATTATTTCTGAATATTCAAGTACAGATAACACTTAACAGTTAACTCACAGAATAGATACTGAGCACACATAATAATTATTTAATATCAAAAATAATTACACGATATATCCCGGATATTACATCCTTCCCCCCTTAAAAGGATTCTGTCCTCAGAATCTCCTAAGAAAACAAATGAGGGTACTTTTCTCTCATATCACTTTCTAACTCCCAGGTTGACTCTTCAACCTTTGGGTTTCTCCACAATACTCTTACTAACTTTACCACTTTATTTCTCAATACTTTCTCTCTTGCCTCTAGAATCTCTTTCGGACTCTCTACATATGATAAATCTGCCTGAAGCTCTATTGGCTCATATTCTATTACATGCCTGGAGTCTGGATTATATTTCTTGAGCATCGATACATGAAAAACATTGTGAATGTGCTCCATGTGCGGAGGTAACGCCAATCGTAAGCTATTTTGCCAACGCGTTTTAGGATCTCAAAAGGTCCGACATATCTTGGGCTTAGCTTCCCTTTCTTTCCAAACCTCGTTAGTCCTTTCCATGGTGATACTTTCAGTAATACCAAGCTTCCTTCTTCAAATTCCATGTCTTTCCTTGACTGGTCTGCATATTTCCTCTGATGATCTTGAGCGGCTGTTAATCTTTTCTGGATAAGTTCAACAACTTCCTTTGTCTGCTGTACCAGTTCAGGTACAAGTATCTTGCGTTCTCCTACTTCGTCCCAATATATTGGAGATCTACATTTGCATCCATAAAGGGCTTCATAGGGTGGCATTCCAATGTTGGCATGATAATTGTTGTTGTAAGCAAACTCTACCAGAGGTAAATATTCGTCCCAACTTCCTTTGAAATCAATCGCACAAACACGTAACATATTCTCGATTGTCTGGATCGTTCTTTCACTTTGGCCATCCGTTTGGGGGTGATAAATTGTACCCATATTCAGTCTTGTTCCCAAACATTCTTGAAAACTCTTCCAGAATCTTGAATTAAACCTTGGATCTCGATCAGATACGATAGACACTGGAACTCCATGACGAACTACAATTTTTTTCAAGTACATATGGACTAACTTGTTGAGCGAAAATCTTTCATTTATAGGCATAAAATGAGCTGACTTGGTAAGTCTATCCACTATAACCCAAATGGCATCATGATTAGCCCTTGTCCTTGGTAATCCGACTATGAAATCCATGGTAATATGTTCCCATTTCCACTCTGGAATTTCCAATGGCTGTAGCAATCCGCTTGATCTCTGATGTTCTGCTTTAACTTTCTGACAAGTATAGCATTTGCTAACCCATTTCACAATTTCCCTCTTCATATCTGGCCACCAATAATTCTTCTTTAAATCTCTGTACATTTTGGTACTCCCTGGATGGATGGAATATCTTGAACTATGTGCTTCTTGTAAAATTTCATTCTTTAACTCCGTCACCGGTGGAATCCAAATTCTAGATGAAAATCACAAAATGCCTTGATCATCCTTCTGCGTGCATAATTCTTCAACTACCAAATGATTTATATCTTGATTCATTACATTTTCCTGACATTTCTTTATTTTCTCCAACAACTCCGGCTGGAAAGTAATACTGTACAATTTCGCTTCCTCAGGTTTGCAAACTTTAATTTCCAATTCCAATTTCTGAAATTCCTTATATATATCTGCAGGTACTGATAACTCATTTAACTTTTCTTTCCGACTTAACGCGTCTGCTACAACGTTCGCCTTACCGGGATGATAATTAATCGAGCAATCATAGTCTTTGATCAACTCTAACCATCTCCTTTGCCTCATATTAAGTTCCTTTTGTGTGAATATGTACTTTAAGCTTTTGTGATCCGTGAAAATCTCGCACTTTTCTCCATACAAATAATGTCTCCAAATCTTCAAAGCAAAAACTATAGCTGCTAGCTCCAAGTCATGAGTAGGATACTTTTGTTCGTGTGGTTTCAATTGCCTTGACGCATAAGCAATCACCTTGTCGTGCTGCATAAGAACACATCCTAATCCTTTATGAGAAGCATCGCTATAAATTACGAAATTCCCTTGATCGTCTGGAAGTGACAAAACAGGTGTCGTAATTAATCTTCGCTTCAACTCCTGAAAACTTTCTTCGCACTTGTCGTTCCATATAAACTTTTCATTCTTTCGTGTAAGCTTTGTTAAGGGTGTGGCAATCCTTGAGAAATTCTAAACGAATCGTCGATAATATCCTGTCAATCCCAAGAAACTTCTTACCTCAGTGGGTGTTCTCGGTCTCTCCCAATTCGTAATTACCTCGATCTTTCTCGGGTCCACTTTGATCCCTTCATTACTGACTATGTGTCCTAAGAACTGAACTTCTTGTAGCCAAAACTCACACTTTGAGAATTTAGCATATAACTTCTTTTTCCTTAAAATCTCCAAAGTCGTTCTCACATGTTTCGCATGATCCTCTTCCGTCTTGGAATAGATTAAAATATCGTCTATAAACACAATAACAAACTTATCCAAATACTCTTTGAAAATTCTGTTCATCAGGTCCATAAACGCTGCTGGGGCGTTGGTCAATCCAAAAGACATCACTAGAAATTCATAATGCCCATACCTTGTTCTGAAAGCTATCTTTGGTATATCTTCTGGCTTGATCTTTAGTTGATGATATCCCGATCTTAAATCAATTTTGGAGAAGTACTTGGCTCCCTTCATTTGGTCAAACAGATCATCGATTCTGGGTAACGGATACTTGTTCTTGATTGTCAGCTTGTTGAGCTCCCTATAGTCGATGCACAGTCTCATGCTTCCATCTTTCTTCTTGACAAATAATACCGGGGCTCCCCACGGGGATACGCTGGGTCTAATTACTCCTTTCTCTAACAATTCCTGCAATTGCTTTGCTAGCTCTTTCATCTCAACAGGCGTCATTCTGTACGGGGACTTGGACACTGGTTCTGTTCCAGGTGCTAAGTCGATCGCAAATTCAATTTCTCTATCTGGAGGAAGTCCTGGTAACTCGTCGGGAAATACGTCTGGAAATTCATTCACTACTGGAATATCTTCAAGTTTTGCTGGCTCCTGACTTCTGTCGATCACATATGCTACGAAATGCTCACATCCTTATCGTAGTAACTTCTTGGCTTGAATCATCGTTAAGAACTTCTTTACTTATTTCTGACCTTTGAACGTTACTATTCTTTCATCTGGCATTTTCACCATTACTTTCTTATTTCGACAATCTATCTGAGCATCATGCTTAGATAACCAATCCATCCCTAATATCACATCAAATTCTCCTAACTTAAATGGTATCAAATCTACACAAAACTTACTACCAGAAATCTCAATCTCACAATTTCCACAAACTCGGTTCACAGTTACACGTTCTTGATTTGCTAATTCCACAGTCATTATTTCATTTAAGCACTCAACTGGACAGTTTAATTTACTAACAAAATCTTATGAAACAAACGATCGAGTTGTTACCGAGTCTATTAACACTTTGGCACATAAAGAATTCACCTTAAGCGTACCTCCCACGACATCCGTATCCTGGATCGCATCCTTCACCGACATGTCAAAAACTCTAGCCCTTGGAGTCTCATTCACTGTTGGGGTAGATCCCATAATTCTCAATGCATTACTAACTGGGGCTGGTGTCTTGCAATCTCTGGCCATATGTCCTGGCTTCCCACATTTAAAGCATGTAAATCCAATGGCTGGAACCTTCACTGCTGGATTCCGGATAGGCTGATCCTTATTTGCTGGCTGATTTCGGCACTCCCTTGAATAGTGTCCTTTCTGGTTGCATTTAAAACATACCACATTCAACTTGTTACAAACTCCTTCATGCTTCTTTCCACAAACTTGACAATCTGGAAAAGTTAATCTCAACTGATTCGGCTGATTCACATTAGCTGGACGGTTGCCCTAGCCTCCGTCTCCTGCATTTTGTTTCCTGAAATTAAAATTTCTCCCTGGCTGAAACTTGCCCTTCTTAAAATTTGGAAACTTCCTTGTTTGTGACTGACCCTCACTTCCTTCAATTTTCCTTTTCTTGCTTTCCTTTTCCTTCTGGAACATCTCACTCTCCGTCTCTGCGATCATAGCCTTCTGTACTACTCCTGCATAAGTCTCCAATTCAAAAATAGCTACTTTCCCCCTGATCCATGGTTTCAAACCCTGCTGAAATCTCTTAGCTTTTTTTCTATCAGTATCAACATACGACGGCACATACCTTGACAATTCCTCAAACTTCCCCTCATAATCTGTTACCGACATATTCCCTTGCTTTAACTCTAAAAACTTCAGCTCCATTTGATCCTGAACAAACTGAGGAAAATACTTTTCTAAAAACAATTCCTTGAACCTTTCCCAACTAATAACATATGTGCCTTCCAATGTCTTCACCATTTTCCACCAATAGGTGGCCTCATTCTTCAAATAGTAACTTGCAAACTCAACCTTCTGTTCTTCCTTTACTTTCACTAAGGCAAATGCCTTCTCTATTTCCTTTAACCAAACATTTGCTTCAATTGGCTCTAAGGAACCTTTGAATTCTGGTGGGTTTATTGCCTGAAAAGTTTTGAAGGTTACCTGGGGATTGGTCTGTCTTTGTTGTTGTTGTGCCAGGTGAACTGTTTGTTGGGCCAAAATTTGAAGAATCTGGGCTATTGCTGGGTCCATAGGTCCTGGGTTCACATTCGGGTTTGTATCATCTTGATTGTTGTTGTTGTTGGTTTCTTCATTCTGGGTGTTGGTACGGGTATTTCTTTTGGGAGGCATTTTCTGTAAAGAATCAATCAATTTATTTAGCTTTTGAATCAAATATTTGCATAAAAGAAAAGTTTTGTAAAACAGGAATATCTCTTTTTGAAAACAGTTGTAACTAAGTAAATTGCATGCTTCTTTACAGAATATAAACAGTTATGGAAAACAGGGTACATGGTATCACAGGGTATAACTGATGCAATAAATAAGGTAAGGTAAAACAGGTGCAATAAAATAAATGACAGTGCTGGAAAGGAAAAAGGTACTGATATATATAGATCAAAAGTTTTAGGGTAGTACAAGAGTAAAGACGCTTCGAAAGTAAAAGCAAAAAGGGTACAATAACCTACTCACTAGTCAGCATCGCTAGTCTATAAATATAACTCAAGAGTCTACTGATACACACTACACACTACTGTCCATACTACATAATCATAACAACACTACTCAGCATCTTCATCTCAAAATCTCTAACTCAGCTCTAAGGAAATTCTGGTCCTGCCAGCCTCTCAAAGTCCTCCATCACCTCAGTAGCCCAGCCCAGCAGTGCATCAGGGCCTCTGCCAGGTAGTGTAGCTCCATGTAACCTAGCCTCAAGAACCCTCCGTGTCACATGAATCTCCTCTCGAAGCTCCCTCACACCACGATCAACATCTGTAGTCCTGATGATATGCTGTAACTCTCTAATCTGAGCCAACAAGGAATCACGCTCCAATAGAAGAGCCTCAAACCGGTAATAAAGAACTGGGGGCAATGTAGACTGGAATGGGGCACTCGCTACTGAATGCCCAGTGGAATCTGAATCAGCTGGTGGGGGTCCTCTGACAGGTGGCCTCATGCCTGGAGGTGGAATCGCCTGCAGTGGTACGGGCTGCAACACAGGTGGAGGTAGAATAGCCAATGCTGGTGGAACAACAGGACATGGATGTGAAAACGGCACTCCAACTGAAGGCTCTGAGTGATCAGCTGATACGGGAATAAAAGAATCGGCCATCACTGTTATCTGAAATCATATCGCAATATAAGAATCTCGTACCATAACACGAACTATATTAATATCTGATATACTGAAACACTCAACCTCTCAACGTTCTATCATCCTATGCCTTACTTCTAATCCTAACCCTCTACCCATTCCCGTTAACCTAGGCTTGTGTCAGTGACTTATAACCTGTAGCTCTGATACCAAACCTGTAGCGCCCTCCAAACCCGGGTCAGAAGTTTGGGGTCCACACATACACCTTATTTATAACCTGCTTATAACAATAATAAAGATAATAAAAATATATGCAGTGACCCTACTTACCAACCACCACGGACCGCAACAGGTTAAAGTATGCACACAAGCCAAACACACTAATATATTACAAACCGTTCAAATCCCAACTATTTCAAACTCAAACTGAGTATTAAACATTATTACAAACTTTTACAAACTTAAATTATTCCAAAAGAAGCCTACTAGCTCAGCTTTCTCAACCTGAACCCCAAGCTCTCGCGCTGGACTGGGGATCCTCTTTACCAACTGGTTCCTTTTTAACTGGAAAGAATATAAACAACATCACACGAATGAGCTAACTAGCTCAGCAAGTCACAATGAAAAAACTGAGAATAATGATCATCAGGTGAATATGTTTATGATATCAAGTGAACAATGGATTATGATTTAGAATTGGATATTATACTTTTAATTTAAAAACCAAGGTTAGACTGCTGATCAGTCACGCACTAAACCCGAGCAAGGCACACAGCATTGCTATAACTACTGGATCCAAGGCACACATTGGCCTAACTTGACCATTATATGGTCTGACCACGAATCTGGTCCATAATTTTATAAAAATAATCTAATTCTAACATAATAACAGAATATGCAATAATAAACAATAACTGAAATCATTAACAACAATAAATGTTTAACAATGAAAGGGTTTCAATCCTTGTAAGGATCAACAAGGTACTTTCAAAGCTTGAATGCTGGGTAATGAAAGAATTGGATAACAAAGGAAATAACGTTTCAGGGTTTCAAGGGTTTGGTCTTTCAAAGCATAAGATATCATGGATTGAGTATATAGTAATCCAGTTCAGTGTCTGGTATTTAGTTTGTATGTATTTGTGGAGTAGTATCGTAGATTTGTGGTTCGTGTTTGGGTATACAATAATCAATGGCTTAGAAAAAATATGGTTCATGGCTCAAGAACAATAACTGAAATCAGGATTTAGGTTTCCGTGCTTCAAAGCACTTGCAATGTCAACAAGACTATCAAGAATTACAATATCTCGAGAAAGTTCAGAACACTTGCCTGGTATTAGCTTACTACTCTGCACTCGCTTCCAATCACAACCGTCTTACTCTTCAACTATCTGTTTTCCTTTCCTACGTCTTGCCTCTTCTGCTCACATATCATAAGCATCTATCAATCATCAACTCACAAGATTCTATTCAACACATACTTCTATCTACCCTTCGTTTTACCCAAATCCGATTAACGGATTGAAATCTATGCAATAACGAAGTAAACACCGAATATATAGACCGATAGTCAAATAACAGGTCACGTATAACACATAATACATCACGTAATCAATGACATATCATTTATAAAGAAGTCTCGGGTCATAAATGTGCTTTCGAGTATTTAAAATAATTTTTAAAACATTTTTCGGAATTAAAACAGGTCGTTGGATCAATTTCAGAATAATAAACAGGGTTCGGTTGGCCAATTCTGGCTCCGAAACAATTTTAGAATAATTATCGAGCCTTGAAAATAATTTAGAATAATATTTTAAAGCTCGAGACTATTTTTCGAAATTTTTAAATCATTTTTAAATAATTAAATCTAATTAAATAATTAATTAAAAATCAATTAATCAATTAATTTTCAAATTAATTGACTAATTAATCAATTAAAAATTAATTAAAATTAATTAACTAATTAATTCAGATTTATTTGTGAATTAAAAATAATTTTCGGAATTAAAATAATAATTTTTAGAATTTTCAGAAATTAAAAACGAATTTTTATAATAAAAATAATTAGGAAATATGATTTTTAAACGTTTTTAAAACAGGAATCCAATTTTTGCAAAGTCTGGAAACTTCAGGGACCTAACTGTATCGTCCCCAAAAGTCCAGGGACCAAACTGTAAATTTTACATCCCGTCGCCGGAAAACACAGGGGTGGCCGGAGAACACGATTCCGGCCTCCTCACCTTGCCACAAGCTCCAGATCACATCTACAGGTTACCAGGAACATAACCATGCAATCAAAACAACCTAACAATCCCTGAGTTGGCCGGAATTTGGCCGTGAAATTTTCCAGTTTCCGGCGAACATCGGAAAACTTCAAAACACAACTCCCTTCTCTACAGACCTCGTTGGTTCATGAAACTTATACGACTAGATTGCAAATTTCACAGAGAACACAACCCACTATAACACAAAATCAATCTATCACAGAATAAGAAACCCCCAAATTTCAATTAAGAACATTCATACGGGTTATAAACCCTAATTTTGAAATTCGAAAATTAAACTCAAATTTGAACATGTTATTGAACTCCAAATCAGACGTATGACATATGAAAATCATCAGGAAAACAAGCTCTACAACATGCAATCATCAAATCATACAAACAATCATCCGAACAAAAATTCATATTTTTAATAAAATAAATTCGAAAATAAATAAATTTTTAGAAAAATAACCTTGATTTCTGCAGTGAAACAAAGCTCAGGATCTGATAGAACACCTCAAATCCTTCGTTTTGGTTACTCAAGCTTTGAAAACAGAGATCGGTAACGCCTTCGTTTTGCTGTTTGATTCTTAGAACAGTTTTAAGAAATTAGGGCTTTTCTCTGAAAATTATATAATTAACTATCTGCAAATGATTTTGATACGAAATAAAATACGATAAAAGGCTATTAATAATTACGGAAAATTAGTATCCCGTTGGATCATTCCGGATATAAAATGGTACGTTTATTTATAAAAACTGATCCAAACGGTATCGGTTTTCGGGATAATTATCCAGATCAGTACAATTTGTACTGCGGTCTTGGTCTCAGCGCCTGGTTACACGTATTATGAAGTGATAATTGTGATAGTTTAATAAAAAGCTCCCGTTTATCGAAAATACGGGTTTTATTAATTTACCGAAATGAATATTGTATCGAAAATGTTGCGCTGGGACCCGCGCAGGACAAACCGTACGCCGGATCGAAAAAGTCGAAACATGAAAAATGCTCAGAATATTACAATTAGGTTAGGAAGGAGTTCTCGGAAGAGTTTCAGGTTCCAAAAACGTAACAACGGTTGACGTCGGTTGGTTCCCGTTTTTATAAAATAGATTTTAATTACCCGGAAAAAGATTTTAGAAATTTCATATGATTCTTATAAATCCATAAATCAACATAAAAATAATTAGGAAGATATGACAATTATCTATATTTTATTTTGGACATATAAAAATTAAAATACTCAATTAATATTATTTCTGAATATTCAAGTACAGATAACACTTAACAATTAACTCAGAGAATAGATACTGAGCACACATAATAATTATTTAATATCAAAAATAATTACACGATATATCCTGGATATTACACGTAGGGATCATCTACCATATATCTGATAGTTCATAGGTAAGCCCGGTTCAATGTGTGCCAAAGAAAGGTGGAATTACTATGGTAGCAAATGAGAAGAATGAGCTTATTCCTACAAGGACAGTCATGCGGTGGAGAGTTTGCATGGACTACAGGAAGCTGAACAAAGCCACTAGGAAGGACTACTTCCTTTTGCCCTTAATTGATCAAATGCTCGACAGGTTGGCTGGTCATGAGTACTATTGTCTTCTGGATGGCTATTCGGGTTATAATCAGATTTGTATCGCTCCATAAGATCAGGTGAAAATGACCTACACTTGTCCATTTGGTACTTTCACCTTCAGATGAGTTTCTTTTGGTCTGTGTGGTGCACTAGCTACATTTCAGAGATGTATGATGACCATCTTTTCTGACATGATTGGCCAAAATGTGGAGGTGTTCATGGACTACTTCTCATTCTTTGGCGATTATTTTGATGAATGCTTGCAAAATCTTCGACATGTTCTCAAAAGGTGCGTTGAGACCAATCTGGTTCTCAATTGGGAGAAATGTCACTTTATGGTGCGTCAGGGCATTATTCTCGGGCACAAGGTTTCTAGTAAAGGTCTAGAGGTGGACAAGGCCAAGGTGGGGGTCATTGAGAATCTTCCAGCACCTATTTCTGTTAAGGGAATTCGCAGTTTTCTTCGTCATGCAGGTTTCTACAGGCGTTTCATCAAAGATTTCTCGAAAATTCAAAGCCTTTGTGTAGTCTGTTAGAGAAAGATGTTCCTTTCAAGTTTGATGACGAGTGTCTTGCAGCTTTTGAGACATTGAAGAAGAGTTTAATCATGGCACCGGTCATAAATGTACCTGATTGGAATAAGCCTTTTGAGATGATGTGCGATGCAAGTGACTATGCAGTTGGAGCAGTTCTTGGGCAGAGGAAGAACAACATATTTTATGTAGTCTACTATGCTATTAAGACAATAAATGGTGCTCAACTGAATTATACTACTACGGAGAAAGAGCTTTTAGCTATTGTCTATGGTTTTGAGAAATTTCGATCTTATTTACTTGGGACTAAGGTGACAGTTTTCACTGATCACGCTGCAATTCGATATCTCGTCTCAAAGAAGGACTCGAAGCCTAGATTAATTAGATTGGTTCTTTTACTCCAAGAATTTGAACTAGAGATCAAGGACAGAAAAGAAACTGAGAATCAAGTCGCTGATCATCTCTCGCGTTTAGAAAATCCTTATGCTACTTTATTGGATAAGATATTGATAAACGAGTCTTTTCCCGACGAGCAGCTATTTGGAGTGCAAGAAGAAGAATCGTGGTTTGTAGACATTGTGAACTACCTTTTGAGTAATAGCATGCCTCCTGACTTATCCTATGCTCAAAGGAAGAAGTTTCTACATGACGTGAAGTGGTATATGTGGGATGAGCCATTTCTTTTTCACCAAGGAGCTGACCAAATTATCAGGAGATGTATTCCTTACAGTGTAACGGGGGAGATCTTGCGAGATTGTCACTTGACATCTTATGGAGGACATTATGGTGGAGAAAAGACAACAGCTAGTGTTCTTCAAGCAGGTTTCTTTTGGCCAACCATGTTTAAAGATGCTTATCAGTTCGTTTTGAAATGTGATCGATGTCAACATGTGGGTAATATGTCTAAGAGGGATGAGATGCCTCTTAATGTGCTTCTCGAGGTTGAGGTCTTCGATATTTGGGGAATTAACTTCATGGGGCCATTTGTCTTATCTTGTAACAATCAGTATATCTTGTTGGCGATTGATTACGTGTTAAAATAGGTTGAAGTTAAGGCGTTGCCAACAAACGATGCGAAAGTGATGCTTAATTTTCTTCACAAACAGATATTCACAAGGTTTGTAACTCCAAGAGTCATAATCAGTGATGAGGGGTCGCATTTTTGCAATCGCAAGTTCACTGCTATGATGAAAAGGTATAATATGAATCATCGCATTGACACGGCTTATCATCCTCAGACAAATGGTCAAGCTGAGGTATCTAACAGAGAGGTCAAACGCATTTTGGAGAAAGTGGTGTGTCCATCAAGGAAAGATTGGTCTTTGAAGCTTGATGAAGCTGTTTGGGCATATAGAACAGCATATAAGACTCCATTGGGAATGTCATCGTATCAGTTGGTCTATGTTAAGGGGTGTCATTTGCCTGTGGAGCTCGAGCATAAGGCATATTGGGCTTTAAAGTAGTTGAATCTGGACTTGGAGGCGGATGGAAAGAAGAGGATGCTTCAATTAAATGAACTCGACGAGTTTCGACTTCAAGCTTATGAGAATAATAAAATATATAAGGAGAAAGTCAAGAGGTGGCACGATCGGGGTTTAGTGCTCAAGTCATTTTTGTCGGGGCCACAAGTTCTTTTGTTCAACTCTCGACTCCGTCTTTTTCCTGGAAAGTTGAAGTGAAGATGGTCAGGGTCGTTTATTGTTAAAACTATGTTTCCACATGGAGCAGTGGAAATTTTTGAGAATGTTCCGGGCCAAGCATTCAAGTGGTCAGAGGTTGAAGCATTACTATGGTGACACGGCAAACCGCGAGGTGGTTAGTGCCGTTTTATTGTCCATTTGATCTCGAGATTCTACGTCAAGCTAGAAACGTAAAAGAAATGCTTCTTGGGAGGCAACCCAAGTATGTTGTATATTAGTAGGTAAAAGAAGCAAGAAGAAAGGAGAAAAAACCAAAAAAATCAGGAAAAAAAATTCAGGGACAACTACAGAAGCTGGGCGCGCCCCCGCGCTAACCACGCGCACGGCCGTGCCATTTTTCCAGTAACCAAGCGCGCCCGTGCTGTCCTAGCGCGCGCCCGCGCCGATTTTCCAGAGAGTGAGCGTGCCGGCACTGTCCTAGCGCGCGGCTGTGCCAGGTCCCTGATAAAAAAATATAAAAACGGCAGTTTTAAGAAAAAATCGGGATTTTTAACCAAAAATCAATTCCAACCCAATTTTTACTCTTCCACATCCCATAATTCCCTCTCCTAATCAATTCCATTATTTCCATGATTCCAATAATCTATTCCTACTTCTATTCCTTATAGAAATCACACCTCTCCACCTATAAATACATACACTTATACACAACTTCTCCACCAATTCACAAACTCTCAAACACAAATTCTCTCTAAGCACTTAAACTTTTATTCTCTCTTCTTCAATCCCGATGGCACCCAAGAGACAAAGAACACAAGTTGGAAGCAGCACCACCGATTCTTCATCTGGAGGTGGTGTGAGGCCCAGGTTTTCTACTCCTGAGGCTGAGGAGGAGTACACGAGGCTTCTCTCGAAGCCTATTGCTAAGGAGCGAGGTTTTCTGCCATCAGGGAAGGATGGTAAACTGTTAGAAATGATTCTCGAGATGGGATGGGTTTCTATTTGTGAGGCACCCGATGTTGTGCCTATGAGTGTTGTGCGGGAGTTCTATGAAAACGTCAAGGCGGAGAAGAATGGTTTCACGGTGGTGAGGGGGTGGACTGTAGAGTACAGTGTTGATGCTATCAGGGCGGTGATTGAGCAGCCCGCGAGGAAGGTAGGTCAGGACACTTAGAACGATAAGACTCCAGAAGACTTTGATTTGGATCTTATCGTGGCTACTCTCTGTATGCCTGAGACTCATTGGAAGTTCAAGAGGGCACTACTGATTACTCCACATTCCCTGCGTCATGCATGAACAGGTTTGCACGGGCTTGGAACTCGTTTATTTGTGATAACATCATACCATCTTCGTATGTGCATGAGATTACTGTGGAGCGTACTCGTCTGCTGTGGGGTATTCTGCAGGGTGATTACATTGACTTGGGGATGGTGATATATCATGGGATTCTGGGATTCTTGAGGGGAGGTACTACATGTGATATTCCGTATACGTCCATTGTGACGAAGTTGTGCATGGCAGTTGGTGTTCATTGGCCAGCACATGAGCAGCAAGAGCAGAGATGGGAGCTGGTTTGAGTTCGACACAGAATAGGTGTCTCGCGAGAAGGATGGATGCGATGCACGACATCCATAGTCTGTTTACACACGATCTCATTGGGACACCTTTCAGAGCCACTAGTGTTGGCATCCAGTGGCCAGTATTTGGTGAGGATTCCGTGTATCCGCCTCCGGACATGCCTGACATTCCACCCGTTGAGGGTGAGGATTCTGATTCACAGTAGGTATGCCTGATTCCTTACTATTACCTTCACTGAGGACAGTGAATATTTTAAGTTTGGGGGTAGTAGTTGAAGGAATATAGTTTGTGTGAGTCTCATATAGTTTGCATATTCATGATAGTTTTGTCTCATATAGTTGCATATTTTTCCATATAGTTTTTTTTATAGTTTCATGCATTTACATTATAACATGATCCCTTAGATAATTTTCCGATTGATTTGTGATATTGATGCTAGTGTAGTGATGTCGTATTTAGTAATGTTGAGTCTTATTGGATTGATTTGCATGCTAGAGACACTTATATTTCACTAAGTCTAATAGGTTGCTAGAGTGCCAGATCATAGTCATGGTTTGTTTGTTTGTCAAGGTTTAATCACTTGTTTATATTTGGAATTTAGGATATTCCCTTAGTAATAAACGACATAGATATTTAAAAACTGCAGAAAATTGGATTTCATCGCTAGTTGTGTGGCTAGGTGTCAAATGGCTAGTAGCGGCTCATATTTTTATGAGTAGTCTAGGATCGAATGAGATGGAGTGAAACACACTCATTCAGAAATGGTTGAAAAAAGGAAAAAAACAAAAAAAACAAAAAAAACAAAAGAATAAGTGTATGAATAATTGATCACGAGTGGGCTCTTTAGTACTCGAGTTATTAAGTTCTTAGGGGACTTTGTGCCCAGTGACCTAAGGCTTTTATAGTCTGGGATCCGCTAACCTAACGCTCGCTACATGGGTACTATTGTATAAGTCTTTTGTGGACCCCACTTATTGCACGATCGAATTAGCATACTTGTGTTGTTTTATTGTGAATAAAAGCATAAATCCATACAAAAATCTAATATAAGAATTGAAGTGTTATAAGTTATTTTGAGTTTAGCTTTTATTTTATTTATAAACTTGTGATTATCTTGATAAGTAGTGAATCATGATTGTCGATCTAGTTGCGATAGTATATCTGTAAGCATTTGCACACACGCACGTCTCTAGTTTGTAGGTTGATTTGTGCGATTTGGTTTATCTTTATGCGAATAATTGCATTTGCTGAGATGTTGCTCGTTGATTGGTTTAGTTACTCTATGGGGATCGTTGCATTCATGCATTTTTATTTCTTGTTCTTTGAGTCTGTTTATACTTGAGGACAAGCATCGATTCAAGTTTGGGGGTATGTTGAGTGGCATTTATGACACTTTATAATGCTCTAATAAGCTTTGAATTGATGCCTTTGTACTCAAGTTGTTAAGTGTTTTAACGTGTTTTCGAGTGTTTTTGCATTTTAGGAATTATCTCGGTAATCAGGTGCATTAGCATTATTTTGGTGCTAATTTGGTGTCAAGGTGGTGTTGTAATAAAAGCTCGTTGAAATCCGGCTCGAAGCTGCAAGAAAAATAAAGAAGTTAGTCTTGGCAGAAGCCCAGCACGCCCGCGCTGATCAAGTGCGCGACCGCGCCGAAGTTCAGAATTCCAGCGCGCCCGCGCTGATCAAGCGCGCGCCCGCGTCGTGTCGGGATGCAGAATTCTGATTTTATTCTAATTCGAATTGGGAGACTATTATGCTGCATGGGGCTTCTATATAAACAACTCTAGGTCATTTTTAATAAGTAATCAAGCCAAAGACATATCAAGAAGAGTGTAAGAAGACCGATTTAGCACGATTCAACGAAGACGAAGAAGATCTTATTTTTACTTGTGAACCTTTGTTCTAAGTTGTATTTGGATGCTAGTTTTCTTATTTGAGAACCTTAATCTTGTTTTGTACTTGGTTTTATTTATTTGTTATAAAGACTACGTTTTATATACCATGCTTTCATCGGAACCCACGTTGATGATGAGTCTGATTATGGGTTAATCGTTATCGTGGGGTTCTAGCGGATTTATTTATGGATTTCTTTAGTTGAATTGTTTGATGCCTTAGTATGTGGTGATTGTATGATATCCTAGTATTGGTTGTGCGTATTCATCTTATGAGTGTCGCGAACTTATAAGATAGTGTGTTAATTCTTAATGAAGCAAAAGTGAATTTAAGGATTTAGAACTTGCCATGTTAGGTCACACACCCTGTAAAAGGGAGTTGAATACAGTGTTTACTACAATCAAATCGAATTAAAGAAAACAAGTAGCAGAACACAGATTTTATTCAACACAATAAACTCTATTACAATATGGAATTGTTCTCTCTCAGTGATGAACAAATTATCACGAGAGCTGCTAGGGTTACAAAGAATAATAAATTCGATTAAGATAACACATATAGTGTAAACCCTATGTCTGTGTTTATATACTACACAGTTACAAGATAAGTTCTAATTGATATTGAATATAATTCTGCTTCCTAAAATATATCAATCAGATATCTTCTCTTCCAAGTATTCTATTCTTCATAAAATTCTTCTCCATGCATATTTCTTACTGTCTTAGTCTCGATCTTCTTTCCTTTCAATCAGCCGCCTGCCTTATCTGAAAGTCACTTTAAGTCCTGATATTATCTCCTGATAAATATTTTCTGATAACTTAAGTTCTGATATCTTAAGTTCTGTCTTCAGTATAAGTGTTGATTTCCAGTTAAAAACTGATTTGTCATGTTAAGTAAGATCTGAAAACTAAACACAAATCATATTAGTCATGACATCACAAATATATCTAACAATCTCCCCCAACTTGTAAATTAGCATAATATATAAGTTCAACAGATATTTGATGATGTCTAAAATATTAAGTACAAATGCATGAGAATTTGACTAGATAACTACAACTTACAGTCCTTTTAGCTTTACCATCCTTAAAGTCTGATTTCAGCTTCAGTCTGTATATTCTTCAGAATTTAAGCAGTTGTAGAACCTTAACTTGGCTTCAATTTCTAATCTCTTTGATATCAGGAGTTGTTCTGAGATAATTCCTTAAAAGACTTCTCTCAGCATATTCAAGTTCATTAACCATTCTCCTTTTTGCATCTTTCAATTCAGCTGTATCTTCACCAGTTTGAAAAATAACTGCTCTGAGATCATTTATCTTAGCTTTTCTTATCCCCTGATCTAGTCTGATCAAATATGCCTTGTCAGACTCTAGATTAAATTCCACAGCCTTATAACCCAGAAAAGTAGTTATGATCTTAGCAGAGTTAGGCTTCATTTCGACAATATCACCTTTGTGATCTCTGTACTTTGGACAGTATGTGATGTCAGACTTTACAGAATAAAGCTTCTTCTATCTTTGAATTTGTGACTTTAAATAACCTGCAGCACTATCTGTTAATCTGTCTTTCACTTGAAGTAGGAATAGAACATGTTCCAGTTCCTCAAAATACTTCAGTGGTATAGCATTCTGCCTGATATGATATACCCTTCCATCTGTCATAAAATATAACAAGATATGTTCTTTCAGAAAGGTATGGTAAACCATTTGTACGGATTCAAGTCGATTTAATCATTCAGGAGTTGCTCCAACACCTGGTTCACTTAAGAAAGTTGGATCATTGGTAGTGTTATGTACTCTTCTTTCATCAGAACTGCCCAATCCAGATTTATCTGTTGCTTCCTTTCCTGTAACAACTCTTTCTTCAAAACCACTTGTTACAGTCTTCAAAGATTGAGTCTGTTTAGCTTTGGTGAATCCTGGTAGGAGTATCTTTGAAGGTTTAACATGAGCAATGTCAGAGGTTTCCTTTTCCTTATCTTCTGATATCAAGCCAACTTGAGCTATGTCATAGGTTGCTTGCTTCACTGTCATATCAGAACTTACTACATCTTGACTCTGAACAACATGAGCCATGTCAGAGGTTGTTTGAAAAATCTTCTTTGAAATCAGAGTAAGACTAGCATCTTCTTCATCATCAGTTATTTCTTCATCCATGACTGGCATATAAACCTTTACAGGTTCATCAACTTTTTCTTTGCCCTTGGACCTTGGATCAATTTCCACTTGTGATTTGGCTTTGGCTGCCTCATAATTTGTTCTTTCCTTTATCACAATACCCTTAGGCTTTGGAAATTTCTTTTAAACAACAGAAGCTTTAGATTTTGTCTTAACACCTTCTGCTTTAATTCTAGCTTCTTCTTCCTTTAGACTCTCAAATTACATTCCTGTATTTTCTTTAAGAAATAACTCCTTTGAAATTTTTTCATCAAGTTCCAGATGTTCACCAGAACTTATCCTTTTACCAGTATCAGAACTTATTCTTCTCCCAGTATCAGAACTTGTTCCTTGACTTGTAATTCTAGCTTTACTTGATGAAAATCCTTTGCCTTGACCTTGACCTCTACCCTTATTAGATTTTCCCTGGTCATTATTTCCATCATCCTTTCCCTTCAGTGTCTGAATAGATTTGCATTTGGACTTAATCACTTTCTCCCCCTTTTAGGCATCAGCAGGTAAAAGAAGAGAGACAAGCAATTCCACTGAGGATTGGATCTCATTGAGTTAAGTTTGCTGAGGCTTGATTCTTTAGAATTTTAGAAATCTGAGCTTGTTGCTTCTCCTGAGTTTTCTCAATGTTGGCAATTATGTCAAAGGCAGGCTTGAAAAATCTATTCTTTTCAAGTTTGGTATTCATATATTGCTGGATCAAGGTTTCTTGAATTTTATTCACCTTGGCATGAGTTGTTGAGTGTTGACCTTGAAGGTGCCTAGTACTCAATGCAGTAACTCTCAGTTGTGCCTTGAAATCATCATTTAACAGCATTTCATCAGCTTTTGCCAGATGCTCAGCAAGAATCTTTTCAGAAGGAACAAAACTAACTGTGTTCCATTCCTTAGTCCACTCCTTTCCTCTAGGAGTTTCACTACAAGTACTGGTGATTCCTTAACAAACTTCTTGATTAGATCAGTTTTATTAACTGTTTGTTGAGGTGCATGTCCTGATGGACCAGCTGTATCAGCATCTAAATTAGCAGCAGCTTCACCAGTAATATCTTCATTGGCAGCATCAGAACTTGTAGATCCTGCAGGATCAGCATCCTCTGATAAAATAGCAGTATGTAAGGCTATAGAGGCTTCAACATCATCCTCTAAATTCTGATCTACAGTCAGGTTCTGATCAACATCCAAAATTGGTATTGTTGGTGGAGTGAGTTGAATTGGTGGAGCTTCCAAGTACAAAACCTCAGGCACAATCAAGTTATGAATATCAATTTCAGCACTTGTACCTGGTTCTTTAGTATGTACTGGATCAACTATAGGTGACATAGGAGGTGTAGGTATTCTATCTTGAGTAGTTTCTGGTTGTGCAGAAGGAAGTGATTCAATAACAATTGGTTCTGTTGAGATCAGAGATTTCTGATCCTCTTCCTTAGCTGCTTCCACTACATCCCCTGAATCTGACTCAACTATGTCCCTGTGAGCTCTCTGTTTCTTTAATTTCTTCAAAGGTGGAGACACTGTAGGAGCTTTATCATCAGAATTTAACTTTCTAAGCCTTTTGAGGGGCCTAGAACTCCCAATTACGGTATCTTTCTGAGAAGAGACCTTCTCAGCTTCTACAACAACAGGTTCTGATATTGGAACCTGTTCCTCAGTTGTTTTCTCAAAACATCAAAATTAAATCAAAACATTCATCACAAAATAAAATAAAAAATCGATGAAGTAAAGATTAATAAATTGCAATTAAACATGCACAGTCACATAATTTGAGAAACAAAGAACAAATCTTGCAATTAAAGAAAATTTCATTGATATATCAGATGAGTACATTTCATGAAATTTATCAATTACATGCAAAAATGACAAGATAGTCCTTGTCTAAGAAGACCTAACGACTACTTCTTCTGCTACTAACGAAGAGCACTGCAAGACGAATGATTCATTCTTGCTGACGGAGAGCTTCTCTCCTTTCCTCTTTCAACCTATCAAGATGGAGGTGATACTCCATTGATAAGAACAAGAGTTATGTGTGAACCTCTTGTGGAACTGAGTTCCAAAGCTCTTCAGTAATGGCGGTGACATGCCACTCTTGTTGCCATTCATCACAACTCAACTCGATGTTAAAGGTTTCATAGTTCAGGAACAAGTTGAAACAGACCATTTTTGTTGATGTGAATAAAAAGAGAGTGAGTTTGTGAGAAAATGAAAGATGTTTTGGATGGAATGAATAGTCGGTTTAAATAGTCAATTGAATACCAAGGGACGCGAGGACTGGTTAAAAATTACAAGTAAAAATAAGGACCCCTCGACTCCCTAGACTGATGTGTAATAATAATAGTCAGTAAAAGATCTAAAGCCATAGTTAATGGACACGGGAAATAATAACAATTACTGTGCGCATGCAGGTTTTCAAGACATACATGTTAACCACTAACCCATAATGATTATGACTGTTTTATCTCACATTAACCAATATTCTGCAGCAATGTATTCTGCTTCTGCAGTTGATGTGGAAATTGACTTCTGTTTCTTGCTAAACCAAGAAACCAATCTGCCTCCAAGAAATTGGCAGCTTCCACTTGTGCTTTTCCTGTCAATTTTGAATCCTGCAAAATCTGCATCTGAGTAACCTATTAGCTTAAAGTCTGATTCTCTAGGATACCACAATCCCAGATCAGCTGTACCATTAAGGTACTTGAAAATTCTTTTCACAGCTGTCAAGTGAGGTTCTTTTGGGTCTGCTTGAAATCTTGCACAGAGACAGGTAGCATACATGATATCAGGTCTACTTGCAGTTAGATAGAGTAGAGAGCCAATCATACCTCTGTAATCAGTAATATCTACTGATTTACCAGTATCCTTATCCAACTTTATTGCAGTGGCCATAGGAGTGGATGCACTTGAACAATCTTGCATTCCAAACTTTTTCAACAAATTTCTGGTGTACTTAGATTGATAAATAAAAGTTCCTTCTTCATTCTGCTTGACTTGAAGGCCCAGAAAATAGTTAAGTTCTCCCATCATACTCATTAGATATCTTGACTGCATCAGCTTGGTAAACTTCTTACAAAGTCTGTCATTTGTAGAACCAAAAATGATATCATCAACATATATTTGCACCAAAAGTAAGTCTTTTCCATGGTTGAGGTAGAACAGTGTTTTGTCAATAGTCCCTCTGTTAAATCCACTTTCCAGAAGAAACTGAGCTAATGTCTCATACCATGCTCTTGGAGCTTGCTTAAGGCCAGAAAGTGCTTTATCAAGCCTGTAGACATGATTGGGAGATTTAGGATCTACAAAGCCTAGAGGTTGTTCAACATATACTTCCTCTTCCAATTTTCCATTAAGAAAAGCACTTTTCACATCCATTTGAAAGGCTTTAAACTTCTTGTGAGCAGCATAAGCCAAAAATATCCTTATGGCTTCCAATCTAGCAACTGGAGCAAATGTTTCATCATAATCGATTCCCTCCTGTTGAGAATATCCTTTTGCAACCAGCCTTGCTTTATTCCTTGTAATTATGCCATCACTATCAGTTTTATTTCTGAACACCCACTTTGTACCAACAACAGACCTGTTCTTTGGTCTTGGCACTAGGGTTCAGACTTCATTTCTTTCAAATTCATTTAACTCTTCCTGCATTGCTTGCACCCAATGTGACGACTGAGAATTTTGTGACATAATTAAGTCAATAAAGTATACTTTATTTGATGTGATTATAATTATGTGACTAAACACTGATTAATTGTCTTTTCTGTATAATAGAATATAGGAGCGTAAATAAAAACGTTCCAATTTAAAGAGTCAGCTTAGGAGTTAAGTTGTGTCGTCGGGCCGTCAGGTAGAACGGAACCCTTCCTAATAAGGAATTGAAGAATATAAAATGTGAATTATGTGTGATTGAATGAAATGAATGTTTAATTAAAGTATTTCGTCCTAAGTGACGTGTTAATTGGTAAAGATAATGAGAAGCGTAATCGAAACGCTGAGCGTCGGGCCGTCAGGCTGAACGTGAACCGGTACGCGTAGAAAAGGATAAAGATTAAAGAAGGATAAATTCTATGATCAGACCTGAGTCGTTATGTGATTATATATGTGAGATTGTTGTTTGTGTACATGACTATGTGTTCTGTGACATTTTTATGAATTTTTAAGGGATTAAGTGATTTAAATAAAGATTTAAATAACCTTCGCGCATTTTTATAAAATCATCCGAGTAAGATAAAAATATGGGATTTGTTTTGTTATCTTCATAGTGGTCCTAGAGACTTTTTAAAAATGATGAGTGGATTTATTTGGTGGTCTTTGCATTTTTAAATTGATTTTATGTGGAAAAATATTATTATTAAGGCGAGATTGTGAAATTCATATAAAATCAACCGTACGCTCGAAATCTTATTATGAGTAATGGTTAGAAAGCTAATTTCGAGGCCTATGTATTAAAATTGTCATTTTCAATAATTCTTGACTTCCCGAGAGAGATATATTTTATATTTAATTCTTGTTACATTTGAGTAAAAAGGAAGGAGCAAATAAGAATAAAAAGGGGAATTAGTAATGTACTAAAATGCCCTTGATTTTGATTGAGTATAAAACTCATTCTCTCCCCCCTTTTCTTTCTTTTTCCCGAGCACATCAATCTCTCTTCTCTCTTTCTTTCTCACACTCTCTCTCTCTCTCGGCTACTCTCTCTCTCTCTCTCGGTTTTTATTCTTTTCTCTTGGTAAACCACTTGTTTCTTTGATAACTCTCACCAATCCTTCTCAAAATCTCTTGTTAAACATACATAAATGGTTATTGGAGTGTGCATGTGTGAATATCTTGGTGCATGCAAGCTCGATGTGTGTGTGTGTGTGTTCATGCTTGATGCGTATGTACGTGTGTGTATATGGTCTAATATGTGCTTAAGGAGGTGATTTTATGATTGAAAAATGATTTTCAAAGCCAAGTGAGTCTTGCATGTGCCTTGTGTGTACATAAATCGAAGGTTTCAAGGTTGGAAACCCCGAAATGGGGCACCACCGAGAAACCACCGCCACCGGTGATGAACTCCGGTGAACCGGTGGTGAGCAATGATGTTAAAAACTGAGCTCTAGAATCTTTAAATCAAATATTTGTGTTTGCATGTGATATTTTGATATAAAGGCCGAATGGTTTTGTAGATTGCAAGTTGATAGATTGATTCTTGTTGGTTGTAATGTTAATTTAGTTTGATGTTAAGAGATTAGTAGGATTAAAGATGTAAAAGCTTAAAAGTTGAGTTGCATGTGTGTTTTCTTGAGGAAAGGCCGAATAGCCCTTGCTTTTTTTTTTAGAAAATCATGTTGATTTTGTTAAAATGAATGAGTTGTTGATTTGATGTTTGATTATGGGTTGATGTGTGATTTACGGATTAAGAAGATCATTTGCATGTGTTGTTTTGGAAAAACCTGAATGGAATCTTGGTTTTAAAAGATCAAAAATGATTTTAATGATCATGACTTGTTAATGTTCATTCTTGGAAATTAGTAAAGATTGGATGATAAAAATTTCTTAATGTTTGCATGTACCAAAAAGGGCTATGTTCTTTTATGATTTAAGTATGATTCTATGATAATTGGACTTGTACATTTGTTTGGATGCAAAATTTGGGAATGCATGGTGAAGGTTTTGGTTCGACCTTGTGTTAGTAAAAAAAAAGAAGAATTGACTTTTGTGACTTGATTTTTGGTATAATTAAGGTTTAACTAGAAAGTAATAAGATTGCATGTTGATTTAGAAAAGGACTTGTTAATGCATGATTTGATTTGATTTTGATTGTGATTGTGGTTAAGGCTGAATAGGCCAAAGAAATTCAAAGTCAAAAATCTGATTTTTGGTAAATGATAGAATGATTGAATGTTTATGTGTGAAAACCTTTGAATTTTGCTTGTTGGATTGTGTTTTGGTTCGAATTATGGATACAAGAAAAGGGAATTGAGTTAATAGAGGTTAAAATCTATAAGTAATAGTCGTGCATATCATTGTGTGTTTATGCGAGTTATAAATATTTGATTTGGGGAAAATAGTCAAGGTTTAGCGAGTATATGTAAAGTAATTTAAGGCTATGAGTAAAGAATGTGCTATGTGTTGTGTGTATATAAGCTATACTCATATAGTTCGAGTCAAATGTATAATCGAGTTATCATATTGAGTGATCGTTCTGGTAACGAGAGTTGAGAAACTGATTAAGGTTTTGGTTTTATTGTAGATTCGGAGTGTGAGGGCATTCAGACTAGGAAAGGAAAGGATATACTAGGTGGTAGTAGTTCAACCTTCAGGAAAGCAAATTCAGGCAAGTAACTCTGATTACTTGTGTAAATGGTTATAAAGAGAATGTTGTTCATGCCATGTAGAGTATTGAACTGTTGAATTGTGAAACCCTGATATTGATTTGAGATACCCTGCCTTTGTTCTTGATAAACTGTTATTGATAAGCATAATGATTCAACCCTTTGATAATATGTCCTTTCTGTTCCAGTTATTTATTAAGCCATAAATTGTATTGAACCCTCTAATTATCCTTGTGAACCATGTTTAATGATACTTTATTTCCTGATCACCCTATTGATCCCTAAACAAATGTTGATCCTTTTAACTTAAATGCCTTGTTATCCTTGATCCAGAATCCTTAAGAATTGTTCCTTGTTTATCCTTGAATCATTCCCTGAACTTTGTTTTTCTTAAAATCTGACTTAAGAATGAGTTTCGACTCGAAAGAGTCTGAATGATTTCATATTCTTGGTAATGATAAAATGGATTTTAGAAAACCTATTTGTTTTTCCAACTCGAGGTTTTCCAAACGAATTCCTGGTGGATTGGATTGGGACGTAAGAGGCTAGTGGGACTAGTCCAGTCATGGTAAGAGGCTAGCGGGGCTAGTCAAATTGAAGGCTGAAATTATGCCGATTGGTACCTTAAAGACAGGAATGGAGGTCGGTACGGGCTGATCACCCGTATTATAATGAAATGGAAAGATAAAGTGATCCAATCAAGGGTTCTAAATGATTATTTAAAAGGAAACTGAAACTTCTTGTTCAGTAAATTGATTCTTGAAAATGAGAATGGTTTATATTGTTTTGAAAAGAGTTGATATGAAGCTTAAAGCTCGAGAACCCTGATTCTTAAATCTGTTGATCATATGATTGATTCCATATATTGAAATATTGTTGCTTTCCTCTTTTTGAAAAATCTATCCTGATCCTTTGATGATTTGTGATGAATGTCGGCTTTCGACCTACATTGAGCCTTGTTCCTTAAAAGCTCCATATTGTTCCTTCAAAACCTTTCCTTAACCCAAAAGCTGGAAATCTGCCACCTAGAACAAATAAAGTAGAATGCCCAGAGTTTGGTAAAGTATATTGTGAAATGATATCGTAGAAACTGCTTTATAGTTACTTGCTGAGTTTTATACTCATATGTTTTGTTTTAATCTAACCATGGCAATTAAGCAAGAAGATGGCCAGGCTTAGGCGCACTGCTCGTAAGAGCGTACCTGGTGGTCCCTACCGTGTTGAGGGCTTCCGGTTTCCAGAGCAGGTAGTGGTATTTTTGAGTGAGCACGCGCTTAGAAGGAAATGTTTAAAGATACAATGGGTTATCTGTCGATTCCCAGCCGAAATCGATATTGTTTATTTAATAATATTTTGGGTTTGTAGGTTATATTTTATGATTGGTAGTTGTATTCTTGTCTCATACTTTATCATGTTGATCCTGTTAGTAGTTAATCGGGGTTTATGCATATTTAATTTTTAGATTAGAGGTGTGTGAGTCCTCATTTCCTAACCCCGAGATTGAGGGCGTCACAAGTTGGTATCAGAGCTACAGGATCTAGTCCCTGACACAAGTTAGGATTAAAAAGGGTATTTTGGGTATATATCTATATCGCGAGAGAGTTTGACTCATATATAGTTGAGTTAGACTATTAGGTATAGTCTAAGGAAAGTGTTTATTGGTGAAGTGGAAACTAGAGTTAGGGTGTGAGTTAGCTGGAAGCTTTATTTAACCCTAACATTGTTTCTTGGTTGTTGTTTTGTGTTTTCTCTCAGGATCTTAGTAGTGGTAGTGACTCAAACTCAGAGATTAGTTTGACTGGTACCCCAGTGGACCCCATTCCACCCTCTCCAGAGGAGCCTGTGTATGTTAGTTCAGACCCAGAGGAGGACCCTTCTGAGAGTAGCGAGATCCCTATGCAGATTTCACCCTTGAGGCCAGATTCAGAGACCCCTGCCCCTGAGCCAGAGTCCGAAATGCCTAAGACTGTACCTGTCAGTGTTGGTGGCAAGTTAGCCCAGGATCGAGACTTTGTGTACTCCCGTATTCCTGAGTTGGGAGCTTTGGTAGATAGGTTGATTCGAGATTCTAGGCAGAGGACTTCAGTAGTGATGGAGGAGTGGAGAGCTAGGATTCGATTGGTGGAGCAGGTTGCCAGGAGGAGATTGGATGAGGGACCATCCACTAGTGATGCTGATGCTGAGGCTCGGAGGCTGCATAATATCATTCGTTGGATGTTGGTTGTGTTGAGAGAGATTCCAGATGATTAGACGGGATTGTTGGTTGAGCCCGTAGATTGTTGTTTTTCAGCGCCGGTAGGCTTCGGGATACTTGGTCAGATGCCGGGATCCCATTTTTCATTTATCTTGTTGTATTGCAGAATTGTGTTGTAGTAGTAATTGTTAGAAGTTAGGGGTAGATAGGGGGATATTTTCCAGTTTTTCCTCTGTTTAACCCTGTTATATTATTGTACCATATTTCAGAACCTGTGATATCCAGAACTATCATTATGTACCCTTGTTTAAATAAATCCATTGTCTTGCTTTCCATTGTGCACCTTAAATATCTCATAAACCGTTCTCAATATTATGTTTCTATACAACCATATTTTCGTATAACCATGTTTAAAGATCATAAAACCCTATTCTGTGCCATGATAAAACAACACTGATATGAGAATTATGTAGTAATAGGATTGCATGTGCAAATTGGGTAAAACTTAAAACCCACAAAAGAGATTTTATAGAAACTATTGTTATGCCATGCTATCATATTGCTAAATAATTGCTCAATCAGGTTTGTAAGAAATGGCCAACTCATCAGATCACCAAAAAGAAGAAATTCCCACCCAAGACCCAGAAGTAAATCCAGAAACCACCATGATGAGCAGACTTGCTCAGCTTTTGCAACAACCTGTGGCCCCTAAAGTTGGAAATTTCAAACACTTTCAATCTGTTCATCCCCCAGAATTCTTAGGTTTGCCAGACCCGATTAAAGCTCAGTCTTGGTTGAGAGAAATGGAAAAAGCTTTTGAGTTAGCAGAAGTTAAGGACGACAAGAAAGCTCAGTATGCAAGTTATTACCTGAAAGATGAAGCAAGTTTCTGGTGGGAGTCTTCTAAGGCGTTATTGGAAGGCAAAGACTTAACATGGGAGAAGTTCACTGAGATGTTTCTGGAGAAGTATTTTCCAAGCTATATACAAGACCAGTTGGAAATGAAATTTCTGGACCTTAGACAGGAGGATATGTCCGTAGCGGAGTATGAAGTGAAATTCTCGGAGTTGTCTAGATTCGTACCTGAGTACGTGAATACGGAAGCGAAGAAGGCCAAGAGGTTCCAACAGGGACTTAAGCCGTGGATTAGGAGTCAAATAGCAATGTTGGAGATTAAGAATTATGCTGCTTTGGTTCAAAAAGCGATGATAGTGGAAGGTGAGCGAGAAGCTGCAAGAAGAGAAAATGAAGGAAGAAAAAGAAAATTTGAAAGCTCTGGGCAAGAGCAAGGGAGCTCAAAGTTTAGAGGAAGGTTTGGAAAGAATGGTGGAGGTCAGAACCAAAAGTTCCAGAAGTTTAAACCCGATAACGGAGCTTAGAAGAACCGTTTCCAGAAAACTGGACAACCGGGGAAGGACAGCAGACCCCAGATTCAAGAGTGCAGGAATTGTGGAAAGAGACACCCGGGAAGGTGTAATAAGCTGGATATAACGTGTTTTAAGTGCAACCAGAAGGGACATTACTCTTCAGAATGCCCAAGTGGAGCGAGGAAGCCTGATTTGGCTTGTTTCAAGTGTGGTAAAGTGGGCCATATGGCCAGGAATTGTAAAGAGCCTGTTCAGAAGGCTAATGTTCTCAGGATTGCTGGACCGCCGTCTCTCCCAGCACCATCAGCTCAACCCAGAGCTAGAACCTTTAACATGACAATGAAAGATGCGGTGCAAGATGTGGATGTGATAGCAGGTATGCTTGTTATTAACTCAGTAGAAGTAAGAGTTTTGATGGATTCTGGAGCAACTAGATCTTTTATCTCTGAAAGTATTCTTGCTAAGTTAAATTGTGTTGCGTACCTTCTAGAACTTAATTTAATTATAGAGGTAGCAAATCAAAAGAAAGTTATTGCTAGCAAGATTTGTCCTGATTGTGAGGTGACTATAGAAGGTCGGCACTTTTCTGCTGACTTAATTCCCTTTAAGTTAGGAGAATTTGAGGTCATACTAGGAATGGATTGGTTGTCAAACCATGAAGCACAAATAGACTGTAGAAGTAAGAAGGCGAAATTAAGAACCAAGGATGGTGAAGAAGTGATATTCAAAGGAAAGAGGCAAGAGAAGAAATTCCTAACGGCTATTGAGGCAAGAAGATTATTACGTCAAGGATCCGAAATTTATTTGGCTCATGTCGTGGATGTGGAGAAAGAATCTGTGAAGATCGAGGATATTCCGGTAGTAAGAGATTTTCTGGATGTGTTTCCTGATGAATTGCCTGGACTACCTCCAGACAGAGAGATCGAGTTTACGATTGATTTGGCTCCTGGAACGGAACCAGTGTCAAAAGCTCCCTATCGCATGGTGCCGGTCGAGATGAAGGAATTGGCAGCTCAGTTGCAAGAATTGTTGGACAAAGGAGTGATCCGACCAAGTGTATCCCCGTGGGGCGCACCGGTGTTGTTTGTAAAGAAAAAGGATGGAAGTATGAGGTTGTGTATTGATTACCGCAAACTGAATAAGTTGACGATTAAGAATAAGTACCCTCTACCGCGGATCGATGACTTGTTTGACCAGTTAAAAGGAGCTTCGTGTTTCTCAAAGATTGATTTAAGATCTGGGTATCATCAATTAAAGACTAAAGTGGAAGATATACCCAAGACAACGTTCCGAACGAGATATGGACACTATGAGTTTTTGGTAATGGCGTTTGGCTTGACGAATGCGCCAGCCGCATTTATGGATCTTATGAACCGAGTGTTCAAGCAATATTTGGATAAGTTCGTTATTGTATTTATCGACGATATACTAATTTACTCCAAGACGGAAGAAGATCATAAGGAGCATTTGAGGATTTCCTTGGAAATTCTGAGAAAAGAGAAACTGTATGCTATGTTTTCAAAGTGCGAATTTTGGCTAAAGGAAGTGCAATTTCTTGGTCATGTAGTTAATAAAGAAGGAATCAAAGTGGACCCAGTCAAGATAGAAGCTGTAATGAATTGGGAAAGACCCAAGACTCCTACGGAAGTCAGAAGTTTTCTGGGATTAACCGGTTATTACAGGAGATTTGTGCAAGATTTCTCTAAGATTGTCGTTCTGTTAACAAAGTTGACAAGAAAGAACGAGAAGTTTGTTTGGACAGAAAAGTGTGAGGAAAGTTTTCAAGAGTTAAAGAGGAGGTTGGTAACCGCCCCAGTGTTGGTATTACCAGATGAAAAAGGGGAATTTGTGATATTCAGTGATGCTTCATATGAAGGACTTGGATGTGTGTTAATGCAACACGGGAAGGTAATAGCATATGCGTCAAGGCAACTCAAGCCGCACGAGCAAAAGTATCCAACGCATGATTTGGAATTGGCAGCAATCATGTTTGCCCTTAAGATTTGGAGGCATCATTTGTACGGGGAAAAGTGCAAGATTTATACGGATCATAAGAGTTTAAAGTATATCTTTACTCAGAAAGAATTGAATATGCGACAAAGAAGGTGGTTGGAATTGATCAAAGATTATGATTGTGCGATAAACTATCATCCTGGAAAGGCAAATGTGGTAGCAGGTGCTTTAAGTCGAAAGGAAAGATTGAATCTGTTAACATCATCAGAAGAATTAATCAAGGATTTTGAAAAGATGGAAATAGAGGTGCAGACTCCAGAATTTGGAGGTGAAGCTATATATGCAATGTCATTTCAACCTGAAATTTTGGAAAAGATTCGATGTTGTCAAGAGCAAGTGATGAATCACGAAAAGGATAAGTTGACGGGAAAAGAAATTAAAGCTCAAAGGGATGGAAAAGGGATATACCGTGTTAACTCACGTATTTAGATACCTAATATCGTGGAACTAAAGTATGAAATTTTGCAAGAAACGCATAACTCGAGATTTTCAATTCACCCTGGAAGTACGAAAATGTACCAGGATTTAAAAGAAAGTTATTGGTGGCCAAATATGAAGAAGGAAATTGCGGAATGGATAAGTAAATGTTATACGTGCCAAAGAGTCAAAGCGGAACATCAAAGGCTGAGCGGATTGCTTCAGCCACTGGACATACTCGAATGGAAATGGGAACATATCGCGATGGATTTCGTGGTAGGATTACCTAAAACCAAGTCAAATCATGATGCGATTTGGGTGGTAATCGATCGGTTGACAAAGTCAGCACATTTCTTGCCGATAAATGAAAGGTTTTCATTGGAAAAGTTGGTCAAATTATATTTGGATGAGATTGTGATGCGTCATGGAGTTCTTGTGTCTATCATGTCCGATAGAGACCCAAGGTTTAACTCGAGGATTTGGCAACAATTCCATGATCATTTGGGAATTAAATTGAAAATGAGTACGGCATATCATCCGCAGACAGATGGACAAAGTGAAAGGACAATTCATACAATTGAAGATATGCTGCGAACCTGCGCAATAGATTTCAAGGGAAATTGGGACAATCATTTGCCCTTAATTGAGTTTTCCTATAACAACAGTTATCACGCGAGTATTGGCATGCCGCCTTATGAAGCGTAGTACGGAAGAAAGTGTAGGTCCCCTACCTATTGGGACGAAGTTGGTGAGCGCAAATTAATTGGCCAAGAGCTAGTTCAACAAACGAAAGAAAAGGTAGAAATGATTCGAAAGAGATTAATTGCAGCTCAAGATCGCCAAGCAAAGTACGCAAATCAAGAACGGAAAGACATGCAATTTGAATCTGGAGACAAAGTCTTGTTAAAAAATATCTCCTTGGAAAGGTTTGACCCGATTCGGAAAGAAAGGAAAGTTGAGTCCTGGGTACATTGGACCATTTGAAGTATTGCGTCGAGTTGGGAAAGTGGCATATGAGTTGGCGCTACCTCCGCAAATGCAACATCTGCACAATGTATTTCATGTATCTCTTCTAAAAAAGTATAAAGCTGATGCGAGCCATGTGATCGAGTTGGAACCAGTGGAGATCCAACCAGATTTGTCCTATATGGAACAGCCAGTTCGAATTTTGGACCGAAAACAGAGGACGCTTAGAAATAAAGATGTACCTCTAGTTAGAGTGTTATGGAGAAATCCATTAGTCGAAGAATCAACCTGGGAATTAGAAAGCGAAATGAAAGAAAAGTATCCCCATCTATTTGCTTAGATTAGATTCTGGGGACATAATCCTTTTAAGGAGGGTAGATTGTGATGACTGAGAATTTTGTGACGTAATTAAGTCAATAAAGTATGCTTTATGTGATGTGATTATAATTATGTGACTAAGTGCTGATTAATTGTCTTTTCTGTATAATAAAATATAGGAGCGTAAATAAAAATGTTCCAATTTAAAGAGTCAGCTTAGGAGTTAAGCTGTGTCGTCGGGCCGTCAGGTAGAACGGAACCCGTCCTAATAAGGAATTGAATAATATAAAATGTGAATTATGTGTGACTGAATGAAATAAATGTTTAAATAAATTATTTCTTCCTAAGTGACGTGTTAATTGGTAAAGATAATGAGAAGCATAATCGAAACGCTGAGCATCGGGCCGTCAGGCTGAACGTGACCCGGTACGCGTAGAAAAGGATAAAGATTAAAGAAGGATAAATTCTATGATCAGACATGAGTCGTTATGTAATTCTATATGTGAGATTGTTATCTGTGTACATGACTATGTGTTCTGTGACATTTTTATGAATTTTTAAGGGATTATGTGATTTAAATAAAGGTTTAATTAACCTTCGTGCATTTTTATAAAATCATCCGAGTAAGATAAAAACATGGGATTTGTTTTGTTATCTTCATAGTGGTCCTAGAGACTTTTTAAAAATGATGAGTGGATTTATTTGGTGGTCTTTTCATTTTTAAATTGATTTTATGTGGAAAAATGTTATTATTAAGGCGAGATTGCGAAATTCATATAAAATCAACCGTACGCTCAAAATCTTATTATGAGTAATGGTTAGAAAGCTAATTTCGAGGCCTACATATTAAAATTATCATTTTCAATAATTCTTGACTTCCTGAGAGAGATATATTTTATATTTAATTCTTGTTACATTTGAGTAAAAAGGAAGGAGCAAATAAGAATAAAAAGGGGAATTAGTAATGTACTAAAATGCCCTTGATTTTGATTGAGTATAAAACTCATTCTCTCCCCCCTTTTCTTTCTTTTTCCCGAGCACATCAATCTCTCTTCTCTCTTTCTTTCTCACACTCTCTCTCTCTCTCGACTACTCTCTCTCGCTCTCGGTTCTTCTTCTTTTCTCTTGGTAAACCACTTGTTTCTTTGATAACTCTCACCAATCCTTCTCAAATTCTCTTCTTAAACATATATAAGTGGTTATTGGAGTGTGCATGTGTGAATATCTTGTTGTATGCAAGCTCGATGTGTGTGTGTGTGTGTTCATGCTTGATGCATGTGTACGTGTGTGTATATGGTCTAATATGTGCTTAAGGAGGTGATTTTATGATTGAAAAATGATTTTCAAAGCCAAGTGAGTCTTGCATATGCCTTGTGTGTACATAAATCGGAGGTTTCAAGGTTGGAAACCCCGAAATGGGGCATCACCGAGAAACCACCACCACCGGTGATGAACTTCGGTGAACCGGTGGTGAGCAATGATGTTAAAAACTGAGCTCTAGAATCTTTAAATCAAATATTTGTGTTTGCATGTGATATTTTGATAAAAAGGCCGAATGGTTTTGTAGATTGCAAGTTGATAGATTGATTCTTGTTGGTTGTAATGTTAATTTAGTTTGATGTTAAGAGATTAGTAGGATTAAAGATGTAAAAGCTTAAAAGTTGAGTTCCATGTGTGTTTTCTTGAGGAAAGGCCGAATGGCCCTTGCTATTTTTTTTTAGAAAATCATGTTGATTTTGTTAAAATGAATGAGTTGTTGATTTGATGTTTGATTATGGGTTGATGTGTGATTTAAGGATTAAGAAGATCATTTGCATGTGTTGTTTATGAAAAACTCGAATGGAATCTTGGTTTTAAAAGATCAAAAATGATTTTAATGGTCATGACTTGTTAATGTTCATTCTTGGAAATTAGTAAAGATTGGATGATAAAAATTTCTTAATGTTTGCATGTACCAAAAAGGGCTATGTTCTTTTATGATTTAAGTATGATTCTATGATAATTGGACTTGTACATTTGTTTGGATGCAAAATTTGGGAATGCATGGTGAAGGTTTTGGTTCGACCTTGTGTTAGTAAAAAAAAATTTGACTTTTGTGACTTGATTTTTTGTATAATTAAGGTTTAACTAGAAAGTAATAAGATTGCATGTTGATTTAGAAAAGGACTTGTTAATGCATGATTTGATTTGATTGTGATTGTGGTTAAGGCTGAATAGGCCAAAGAAATTCAAAGTCAAAAATCTGATTTTTGGTAAATGATAGAATGATAGAATGTTTATGTGTGAAAACCTTTGAATTTTGCTTGTTGGATTGTGTTTTGGTTCGAATTATGGATAAAAGAAAAGGGAATTGAGTTAATAGAGGTTAAAAGCTATAAGTAATAGCCGTGCATATCATTGTGTGTTTATGCGAGTTATAAATATTTGATTTGGGGAAAATAGTCAAGGTTTGGCGAGTATATGTAAAGTGATATAAGGCTATGAGTAAAGAATGTGCTATGTGCTGTGGTTATATAAGCTATACTCATATAGTTCGAGTCAAAAGTATAATCGAGTTATCGTATTGAGTGATCGTTCTGGGAACGAGAGTTGAGAAACTGATTAAGGTTTTGGTTTTATTGTAGATTCGGAGCGTGAGGGCATTCAGGCTAGGAAAGGAAAGGATATACTAGGTGGCAGTAGTTCAACCTTCAGGAAAGCAAATTCAGGCAAGTAACTTTGATTACTTGTGTAAATAGTTATAAAGAGAATGTTGTTCATGCCATGTAGAGTATTGAACTGTTGAATTGTGAAACCTTGATATTGATTTGAGATACCCTGCCTTTGTTCTTGATAAACTGTTATTGATAAGCATAATGATTCAACCCTTTGATAATCTGTCCTTTCTGTTCCATTTATTTATTAAGCCATGAATTGTATTGAACCCTCTAATTATCCTTGTGAACCATGTTTAATGATACTTTATTTTCTGATCACCCTATTGATCCCTAAACAAATGTTGATCCTTTTAACTTAAATGCCTTGTTATCCTTGATCAAGAATCCTTAAGAATTGTTCCTTGTTTATCCTTGAATCATTCCCTGAACTTTGTTTTTCTTAAAATCTGACTTAAGAATGAGTTTCGACTCGAAAGAGTCTGAATGATTTCATATTCTTGGTAATGATAAAATGGATTTTAGAAAACCTATTTGTTTTTCCAACTCGAGGTTTTCCAAACGAATTCCTGATGAATTGGATTGGGACGTAAGAGGCTAGTGGGACTAGTCCAGTCATGGTAAGAGGCTAGCGGGGCTAGTCCAATTTAAGGCTGAAATTATGCCGATTGGTACCTTAAAGACAGGAATGGAGGTCGGTACGGGCTGATCACCCGTATTATAATAAAATGGAAAGATAAAGTGATCCAATCAAGGGTTCTAAATGATTATTTAAAAGGAAACTGAAACTTCTTGTTCAGTAAATTGATTCTTGAAAATGAGAATGGTTTATATTGTTTTGAAAAGAGTTGATATGAAGCTTAAAGCTCAAGAACCCTGATTCTTAAATCTGTTGATCATATGATTGATTCCATATATTGAAATACTGTTGTTTTCCTCTTTTTGAAAGATCTATTCTGATCCTTTGATGATTTGTGATGAATGTCGGCTTTCGACCTACGTTGAGCCTTGTTCCTTAAAAGCTCCATATTGTTCCTTCAAAACCTTTCCTTAACCCAAAAGCTGGAAATCTGCCACCTAGAACAAATAAAGTAGAATGCCCTGAGTTTGGTAAAGTATATTGTGAAATGACTGCTTTATAGTTACTTACTGAGTTTTATACTCATATGTTTTGTTTTAATCTAACCGTGGCAATTAAGCAAGAAGATGGCCAGGCTTAGGTGCACTGCTCGTAAGAGCGTACCTAGTGGTCCCTACCGTGTTGAGGGCTTCCGGTTGCCAGAGCAGGTAGTGGTATTTTTGGGTGAGCACGCGCCTAGAAGGAAATGTTTAAAGATACAATGGGTTATCTTTCGGTTCCCAGCCGGAATCGATATTGTTTATTTAATAATATTTTGGGTTTGTAAGTTATATTTTATGATTGGTAGTTGTAATCTTGTCTCATACTTTGTCCTGTTGATCCTGTTAGTAGTTAATAGGGGTTTATGCATATTTAATTATTAGATTAGAGGTGTGTGAGTCCTCATTTCCTAACCCTGAGATTGAGGGAGTCACACCCAATCAGCATCTTGAAGAGCTTCTTCCACTTTCTTTGGTTCAATCTAAGATAGAAAAGAATGATAGAGACATTCATTTGATTTAGCTGTTCTAGTTCTGACACCTGCATCAGGATTTCCAATAATTAAGTCAGGTGTATGTGCTTTAGTCCACTTCCTTGCAGATGGAAGGTTATCTCTAGAACTGGATGCTCCCCCATGATCCATGTTGTCTCCATCAACATTTTCTGATGTTCCCCCTGAAATTATGCTCTCTGAGTTGGATCCTTCAGAATTTGAGTTTCCAAAAATATCAGAACATGAGTTTCCAGAATTATCAGAACTTGGCCCATCAGAACTTGAAGAGCCTGTTGTAGGTTCTGATGCTTCTTGAGACGTGGTTGGATCTTCAATATGCTCCCCCTGCACAGGTGAATTTTCCTTAGGCGTAGTCACCACAGTTTCAATAACATCAGAGTTTAATCCATCAGAGTTTGCAGTATCAGGATTTACAGAATCAGAATTTAAAACTTCGTTTTCGAATCTCAGCTGATCATGTTCATTGAAATCTTCAAGTCCAGTAATTTTCTTATCATCAAAAGAGACATTGATAGATTCCATGACAACCCTTGTTCTTAAATTGTAGACTCTGAAGGCTTTTTTGGAAAGTGGATATCCAACAAAAATTCCTTCATCAGCTTTTAGATCAAATTTGGATAGCTGTTTAGGATCAATCTTAAGGACAAAATACTTGCATCCAAATACATGAAAATACTTCAGATTTGGCTTCTTTTTCTTCACCATCTTATATGGTGTTTTTCCATGCTTGTTAATGAGTGTAGCATTCTGAGTAAAATAAGCAGTCTGTACAGCTTCAGCCCAAAAGTAGGTTGGTAACTTTGCTTCATCAAGCATAGTTCATGCAGCTTCAATAAGAGTTCTATTCTTTCTTTCAACAACTCCATTTTGCTGTGGAGTTCCAGGAGCAGAGAATTCCTGCTTTATTCCATGGTTTTTGCAGAATTCTTCCATAATCAAATTCTTGAACTCAGTGTCATTATCACTCCTTATGATTTTCACAGAGTCTTTGACCAATTTATCCAGTTGTTTGACATGATCAATCAAGATAGATGCAGTTTCACTTTTTATGTGCAAGAAATACACCTATGTGTATCTGGTGAACTCATCCACTATGACCATAGCATATTTCTTCTTTGCAATAGACATGACATTTGATAAGTGGCATTTTATACCACTTAGAACGTCTTAAAATGGCTTAAATTGGTGTCTTGAAATCAAGTATTTTGTGTATTTGATGCGTTTTTCTAGTGTTTATGCATTTCAGGGTATTAGTTGCATTTCGGGGGAGGAATCATCAAGAATAAGCCTTGGCATGTGTTCACCATTGCGAGAGGAAAGGAATGGGCAGATTACGGCGAAGAAACGGAGCAAGCTTGGAATTTTTCCAGTAGGGTCCTGCGCGCCCGCGCAGCAATGCTGAGCGGCCGCGCAGCAGCCTGCGCGCCCGCGCAGAAATGCTGAGCGGCTGCGCAAGGTCGGGGAAAAAGCTGAATTATTTTAGACTTCTACTTCTGTGTAGCTTCCAACTTCTATGTAATCTGAGTTTTATGGGACTATTATATAGGTAGATTTGAGACGTTTTCATAGAGATTATTAAGGGGATTATGTTTTAGATTGTGTTTTACGCAAGAAGCAAAGGAGATAAGGAAGAAGACCGATTTAGCACACTGTAACGAAGAGGAAGCATATATTCTTGTGATTCTTGTTTCGTTGTAACGTTGGATGCTAGTTTTCTTGCTTTGACTTATTTACTCTTGTGACGTACTCTGTTTTAATATAATTAGTGTAGTTATTATTTTCTTGTGTTGATTGTCATGATTTCATATGAACCCATGATGGCGATAAGTTCTATTATGGGCTAATCGTGATCATGGGGTTACAACGGATTTATTATGGAATTCTTTAGTTAATTGTTTAATACTTTAGTGTGTGATGATTGCATGATATCTAGTATTGGTTGTGCGTATTCGTCTTATGTGCGTCGCGAACATATAAGATAGGGTGTTAATCTCTTGTGAAGCGACGGTGGATCTTGAGATTTAGAACTTGCCATGCTAGCATAGGTTCATGTACATTGTGCATGATTAGTGGGTAACTCTAACAGTTTTATTTGCCCTATGTAATCAAAAGGGATAACTTGTGCTTAAATCGTTGTGTTGTCAATTTCTGTAGACATATAGGAACTCAACATAATTGATGACTATTCAACTTCTATCTTAATTATGGATGTTTGGTAGAATGGTATTAGTACAATGAAAGTTGGCTTTTATCAGTTTTGTGTTATTCGATTAATATCATCACTGTCACATGCTAAAGGTAATAACAATGGCTATAGAAGGAAGTAATAATGAAGTTGTGATCTCATGAGTGTTTTATTATTGATAAATTGAAGTGTTAGTTAAGTGGTTAATTGAGTAGTTAATTATAGTTAATATTTAATCAACAATTTTAAGTGTTATTATCTTAACATTGAGAAGTAATCATACATTGGTGAGTGAGTTTAATTAGACAATAAATTAGTCTGAGTCTCTGAGGGAACGAACTAGAAAGTATTCTATATTACTTGCGAACGCGTATACTTGCGTGAATATTAGTGCGTGTTTTTGCCCTAACAAGTTTTTGGCGCCGCTGCCGGGGAACTCGGCGTATTTGTTTAGTTTATGTACTTACCATCATTGGTCATTAGGACTCAGTGATTAGGACGTAGTAGTTACTTACTCTTTTCGGTTGTGTTTCAGGTACTTTAGCAAGCGTTTATGCAAACTCGTTCTCATGCTCGTAAGAGGACTTTAGATACAGCTGAGGATACAGACGAAGTTCTTGATATTCCGGAGAAGTTAGATTTTGAGGATTCGGATTCAGAAGCTAAGCAGAAAGAACCAGTAAACATGGGAGATCGTATTGTTCAAGCTGATCCAGCTCTTATGGATTTTTCTCGGCCTAAAATTGATGATATTCAGTCAAGCATCCTTCATCCGGCTATTCAAGCTAACACCTTTGAAATCAAGCCGGGCACTATTCAGATGGTGCAGAATTCTGTTTCTTTTGGAGGAGCGGCAACTGAAGACCCCAACATGCACATAAGAAATTTTGTCGACATCTGCAGCACTTTTAAGTATAATGGCGTGACTGATGAGGCTATCAAGTTGAGGCTTTTCCCATTCTCACTGAGGGATAAGGCTAAAGACTGGTTACATTCTGAACCAGCTGGGTCCATCACTACGTGGCAAGATCTTGCGCAAAAGTTTCTGGTGAAGTTTTATCCAATGGCAAAGACTGCTGCTATGAGGAGTGCTCTTACTCAGTTTGCGCAGCAACCTACAGAATCTATGTGCGAGGCTTGGGAACGCTACAAGGAAATGTTGAGAAAATGTCCACATCATGGAATGCCGGATTGGATGGTGATCACTGGTTTTTATAATGGTTTGGGGGCCCAATCTCGGCCCATGCTCGATGCAGCAGCTGGAGGAGCCTTATGGGCTAAAAGCTATACTGAGGCGTATAATCTTATAGAGACGATGGTTGCAAATGAGCATCAAAACCCAACTCAGAGGATGACGTCAGGCAAGGTAGCAGGTATTCTGGAAGTTGATGCAGCCACTGCTATTGCAGCCCAGCTCCAAGCGCTATCAATGAAGGTCGATTCTCTGGCTACGTATGGAGTTAATCAAATAGCTATGGTTTGTGAGCTTTGTGCAGGTTCTCATGCTACGGATCAGTGTTCTCTTGTCAACGAATCTGTTCAGTATGTGAATAATTATCAGCGACAACAGCAGCCTGTGCCAGCGACCTATCATCCTAATAACAGAAATCATCCAAATTTCAGCTGGGGGAATAATCAGAATGCGATTCAGCCAACATATCAGCAAGGAGTGAGTAAACAGTTTAACCCACCTGGATTCCAGCAACCACAGCAGTATGCTACAAGGCAATCATATCCTCAACAGGGAAGTGCAGCTGCACCTACTAGTGCTAATTTTGAGGAACTTAAGCTGTTGTGCAAGAGTCAGGCGGTTTCTATCAAGACCTTGGAAAATCAAATCGGTCAATTAGCCAATGCAGTGCTCAATCGTCAACCTGGCACTCTTCCCAGTGACACGGAAGTACCAGGCAGGAAGGAAGCTAAAGAGCAAGTCAAGGCTATTACCTTAAGGTCTGGAAAAGTAGCTGATGCTGAAAAGGCAAAAGAAGTCGAAGCTGAAGTTAGAGATGAAGAATCTAAGCAAAAGGAGAAAGCGGCAGAACCAAGGAAGACTACTGTTGAACACACTCTGCCTGAGGCTAATACAGGGGAGAAACAGCTCTATCCTCCACCACCTTTTCCTAAGAGACTGCAGCAACAAAAGCTGGATAGACAGTTTGGGAAGTTTCTGGAGGTGTTCAAGAAACTTCACATCAATATACCTTTCGCTGAGGCTCTGGAACAAATGCCTAGTTATGCGAAGTTCATGAAGACTATTCTTTCAAGGAAGGTGAAACTGGATGACCTTGAAACCGTTGCTCTCACGGAAGAATGCAGCGCTGTTCTGCAGTAAAAGTTACCGCCAAAACTGAAAGATCCAGGATGCTTCACCATTCCTTGCACCATTGGCAATCTAACTTTTGACAAGTGCCTTTGTGATTTGGGAGCAAGCATTAATCTAATGCCTTTGTCGATCTTTAAAAAACTGGATCTGCCTGATCCAAAACCCACATACATGTCGCTACAATTGGTAGACCGTTCCATTACTTACCCAAGGGGCATAGTTGAGGATGTGCTCGTCAAGGTGGATAAGCTCTTCTTTCCTGCAGATTTTGTTATTCTGGATTTTGAGGAAGATAAGAAGATTCCCATAATCTTGGGGAGGCCTTTCTTGGCTACTGGCCGTACCTTGATAGATGTGCAAAAAGGGGAACTTACTATACGGGTCCAAGATCAGGATGTGACCTTCAACGTATTCAAGGCAATGAAATTCCCTACAGAAGATGAGGAGTGCTTAAAAGTGGATGTGATTGATTCCGCGGTTACTTCGGAACTCGAGCACATGCTAATGTCTGATGCATTAGAAAAGGCCTTAGTGGGGGAATTTGACAGTGATGATAAAGATAGCAACGAACAATTATAATATCTGAACGCTTCTCCCTGGAAGCGAAAGCTGGACATACCATTTGAATCTCTTGGTACTTCTGACCTCAAGAACGCTGAAGGGAAGCTCAAACCATCAATAGAGGAAGCACCTACCTTGGAGCTCAAACCATTACCTGAACACTTGAGGTATGCTTTTTTAGGTGATTCATCTACGTTACCTGTTATTATTTCAGCTGACCTTTCAGGTAGTGAGGAAGACAAGCTCTTAAGGATTTTGAGAGAATTCAAATCGGCTATAGGATGGACCATAGCAGACATCAAGGGGATAAGTCCTTCATATTGTATGCATAAAATTCTGTTAGAGGAAGGTAGTAAGCCAACTGTGGAACAGCAGCGAAGACTGAACCCGATCATGAAGGAGGTGGTAAAGAAAGAAATTCTGAAATGGCTAGATGCAGGCATCATTTATCCTATTTCTGACAGCTCGTGGGTGAGCCCCGTACAATGTGTACCTAAGAAAGGAGGTATCACTGTGGTCGCAAATGAAAAGAATGAGCTCATCCCTACTCGAACAGTTACAGGATGGAGAGTATGCATGGATTATAGGAAATTGAACAAAGCCACAAGGAAGGATCACTTTCCTCTTCCATTTATTGATCAAATGCTTGACAGATTGGCAGGACATGAGTATTTTTGTCTTCTGGATGGTTATTCCGGGTATAATCAGATTTGTATTGCACCAGAGGATCAGGAAAAGACTACCTTCACTTGTCCATTTGGCACATTTGCTTTTCGTAGAGTTTCGTTTGGGTTATGTGGTGCCCCGGCCACCTTTCAGAGATGTATGATGGTTATATTCTCTGACATGATTGGAAATAATGTCGAAGTGTTCATGGATGACTTCTCCGTCTTTGGACACTCATATGATGAATGTTTGAATAATCTGCGCGCCGTACTCAAAAGATGCGTGGAAACTAATTTGGTGCTTAATTGGGAGAAATGTCATTTTATGGTGCGTGAAGGCATTATCCTTGGGCATAAGGTCTCTAGCAAGGGTCTGGAGGTGGACAAGGCCAAGGTGGGAGTCATTGAAAATCTTCCCCCACCCAATTCTGTGAAAGGAATCCGTAGTTTTCTTGGTCATGCGGGTTTTTATCGGCGATTCATCAAGGACTTTTCAAAGATATCTAAGCCGTTGTGCAATTTGCTTGAGAAAGATGTGCCTTTCAAATTTGATGATGAATGTTTGGCAGCATTCGAGACTCTCAAGAAGAGTTTGATCACTGCACCAGTTATTACAGCACCAGATTGGACAGTACCGTTTGAGATGATGTGTGATGCAAGTGATTATGCGGTAGGTGCAGTTCTGGGACAGCGCAAGAAAAATATCTTCCATGTGGTCTACTATGCGAGTAAGACTTTAAATGGGGCCCAATTGAACTACACCACTACTGAGAAGGAGCTTTTGACTATAGTCTTTGGCTTTGAGAAATTTCGATCTTATCTGCTTGGTACGAAAGTAACAGTATTCACTGATCATGCAGCTATTCGCTATCTGGTTTCTAAGAAGGATTCGAAGCCGAGACTCATTCGTTGGGTGCTTTTACTTCAGGAATTTGAGTTAGAGATCAAAGATTGAAAAGGTACTGAGAATCAAGTAGCTGACCATCTCTCTAGGTTGGAGAATCCCGATTCTACTTCACAAGATAGGACGTTAATCAATGACTCTTTTCCGGATGAGCAGTTGTTTGCAATTCAGGAGGAAGAACCATGGTTTGCAGATATTGTAAACTATCTTATCAGCAATATAATGCCTCTTAATTTGACATCCGCTCAAAAGAAGAAGTTTCTGCATGAGGTGAAGTGGTATATGTGGGATGAACCATATTTGTTTAGACAGGGAGCTGACCAGATCATCAGGAGATGTATCCCGTTCTGTGAGACGGAGGGGATATTACGAGACTGCCATTCCACGGTTTATGGTGGACACTATGGAGGTGAGAAGACGGCAGCTCGTATTCTGCAAGCAGGTTTTTTCTGGCCTACTTTGTTCAAGGATGCTCACCAGTTTGTTTTAAGGTGTGATCGTTGCCAAAGAGTGGGAAATTTTTCAAGGAAGGATGAGATGCCATTAAATGTGATGCTTGAAGTCGAGGTCTTTGATGTGTGGGGAATCGATTTCATGGGGCCTTTTATCGTGTCTTGCAATAATCAGTACATCTTGCTGGCAGTTGATTATGTCTCAAAATGGGTCGAAGTTAAAGCTTTACCGACAAATGATGCAAAGGTAGTGCTAAATTTTCTTCATAAGCAAATTTTCACAAGGTTTGGAACACCTCGGGTAATCATAAGTGATGAAGGATCGCATTTTTGCAACCGTAAGTTCACTTCTATGATGCAGCGTTATAATGTGAATCATCGAGTAGCTACTGCTTATCATCCGCAAACAAATGGTCAAGCGGAAGTGTCTAACAGAGAGATAAAGCGCATTCTAGAGAAGGTTGTTTGTCCGTTAAGGAAGGATTGGTCTTTAAAGCTCGATGAAGCTGTTTGGGCTTACAGAACAGCATACAAAACTCCACTAGGGATGTCACCGTTTCAGTTGGTGTACGGTAAGGGATGTCATCTACCAGCGGAGCTTGAGCATAAGGCCTACTGGGCATTGAAGAAATTGAACCTGGATTTAGATGCAGCTGGTAAGAAAAGAATGTTTCAGCTTAATGAACTTGATGAATTTCGACTTCAAGCGTACGAGAATAACAAAATGTATAAGGAAAAGGTGAAGAGGTGGCACGATAGGAAGCTACATCCTAAGTTATTTGTGCCAGGGCAACAAGTTCTTTTGTTCAACTCTCGGCTCCGACTTTTTCCTGGGAAGTTAAAATCAAGGTGGTCTGGACCTTTTATTGTCAAAACTGTGTTTCCACATGGAGCGGTGGAAATTTTTGAGAATCATTCGGACAAAGCATTCAAGGTTAACGGTCAGCGGTTGAAGCACTACTATGGGGACATGGCAAACCGAGAGGTGGTTAGTGCCATTTTATTGACTACTTGAGAAAGGTACGGAACGTCAAGCTAATGACGAAAAAGAAGCGCTGAGTGGGAGGCAACCCATGAATTGTTGTTACAGGAACCCTTAGAAGTTAATAACCTATCCAAAAACACAAAAAAATCAGAAAACAGGGGCTGAAAAAAAAAATTCCATAGAAATGCTGAGCGGCCGCGCAGGGGTCGAGTTCCAGAAAAATTTTACAGTTCAGAAAAAAAAAAAACAAACAAAAACACAAAAACAGTTTTAGCCCATAAACCCACGAATTATTCCCACTACCCCATCATTTTATCCCTTAATTCCCAAACCCTAATCTAATCCACACCCTATATATACATACACCTATCCTACATATCTCTCACAAAACTTCCTACACTTAAACCCTCTCACAAACATCAAAAATCAGTTCTTACACACTTTTATTCACGAATCAATGGCACCCAAGAGAGCACGCACTATTGACAGCAGCAGCACAGTTCCTACTGCTGATTCATCGAGGGGTACTGCTGCAAGACCTCGGTTAACTGACAGAGCTGCAGAGGAGGAGTACACTAGGCTGTTGGGGAAGCCGATTCTGAAAGAGAGGGGGTTTTTACCATCAGGGAGGGATGGTGAGTTGTTGCCCATGATTGCAGAGAAGGGGTGGATAGCTTTTTGTGAGTCACCCGAAGCAGTACCGATGAGCGTTGTTCGCGAGTTCTACGCGAACGCGAAGGCTGAAAAGAATGGGTTTTCTGTAGTCCGTGGGCTGACGGTTGATTATCATCCTGCGGCGATTCGCCGTGTGATTGGACAGCGAGAGAGGAAGCCCGAGGAGGAGAACTGGAATGAAAAGACTGCTGAGGATTTTGACTTGGATTTGATTTGTGCGACTCTCTGTCGACCGGGCACAGTTTGGAACCGCAGTCCAGCCAATAATGAGTATCGTCACTTTCCGGTGATCACCATGAACAGGTATGCCCGTGCATGGAATGCATTTATATGTGCTAATATTTTGCCTTCTTCACATGCACACGAGGTCACAGTTGAGAGAGCACAGCTATTGTGGGGAATTCTGAATGAGGAATACTATGTGGACCTTGGTGAGTTTATCTACCAAGGAATTCTGAAGTTTTTGAGGGGAGCAAAGCATATGAACATCCCTTATGCATCCACGGTTACGAAGCTATGCCGAGCAGTGGGAGTTAACTGGCTGGCTCATGAGCAGTTGCAGTTGCCAGCAGCTCCGATAGATTCTGGCACTCTGAATGGGATGCAGGAGTGGACCGGTGGTGAGCCTGAGGAGCATGGGCTGGGTTATCGTCTTCCAGGAGGACGTCCAGCACGAGGTGCTACTATGGCTAGGCCAGGGCGTGGTGAGGCTGGTTCGTCGAGAGCTCAGGAGGGTGCTGGGATGGGTGATGCCCAGTATAGGAGGCTTTCACGGCGAATGGATGCCATGTATGAGACGCAGAGCAGGTTTGCTCAGGAGCTCACCCTTGCGTTAGGGACTGCTTTTCGAGGCCTTGGAGCTGATATCCAGTGGCCAGTTTTTGGTGAGGACTCTGCATATCCACCGCCTGATACTCCACCCACTGAGGGTGATAATGATGATGACTCCGAGTAGGTATACCCTGTGTTCCTTTCTACTACTTTCACTGAGGACAGTGAAGATTTTTAGTTTGGGGGTGGTAGTTAAGGAATATTGTGTGTGTGTCATTTAGTTGCATATTCATGATAGTTTAGTTCATATAGTTGCATAATTTATGCCATATAGTTTTTTTTATGAATGTCATGTAGCTCATGCATTTACTATGGTCCTTTTTGCAATGATTTATCGACTGAATTGTGATATTGATGCGAGTGTAGTGATAGCATTAAAGTGATATTAAGTTGTGTAGGTTGATATGCATGCTAGAAATAATTGTAAGTCCACTAAGTCTTAAAGAATGCGTAAGGGCTAGATTGTTGTTATGATTTGGTTGTTTTCAAGGTCAATCTATTTATTATGCTTAGAATTCGATTATAGGTTCTTAGTGATAAAAACATGAAAAGAAAAATTTTTGGAGAAAAAAATATGGAAGTTGTTGCTAGTTGTGGCTAGGCGTCAAATGGCTAGTAGCCGGCTCGCTTATGTTGCGAGTAGTCTAGGGTTGAGTAAGATGGAGCGAAACGCACTTGCTCAGAAGTTATAAAAAAAAAAAAAATTGCATAATTGATTAAGAGTGGGCTCTTTGGTATTCGAGTTATTAAGTTCTTAGGGGACTTTGTGCCTAGTGACCTAAGGCTTTTAGAGTCTGGGATCCGCTAACCTAACGCTCGTTACATGGATACCATTGTATAAGTCTTTTGTGGACCTCACTCATTGCACGGTCAAATAAGCATTTGAGTTGTAAATAAAAAGCACGATTCCGTAGTAAGCTCCAGAGTTCTTGTAGTGTTGTATATCATTTTGTGCCTAGAATTTTTATTCTTTGTATAATCGTAGGATTGCCTTAAGGATAGTCTAGTCATAGTAATTGGTCTAGTTCTGAAGCATATCTGTTAAGCATTTGCACACACCACGTTTCTGGCTGTATGTCCGGTTGCATGAGTTTATTGATCTTTAGTTGTCTAACTGCATTCGTTGAGATGTGACAATTTGGTTGGTTAATTGTAATAAGGGGGATCGTTGCATTTTCATATAGATTGCATTCATGCATATTTTTATTTGTTTTGAGTCTGTGACGCTTGAGGACAAGCATCGATTTAAGTTTGGGGGTGTGATAAGTGGCATTTTATACCACTTAGAACGTCTTAAAATGGCTTAAATTGGTGTCTTGAAATCAAGTATTTTGTGTATTTGATGCGTTTTTCTAGTGTTTATGCATTTCAGGGTATTAGTTGCATTTCGGGGGAGGAATCATCAAGAATAAGCCTTGGCATGTGTTCACCATTGCGAGAGGAAAGGAATGGGCAGATTACGGTGAAGAAACGGAGCAAGCTTGGAATTTTTCCAGTAGAGTCCTGCGCGCCCGCGCAACAATGCTGAGCGGCCGCGCAGCAGCCTGCGCGCCCGCGCAGAAATGCTGAGCGGCCGCGCAAGGTCGGGGAAAAAGCTGAATTATTTTAGACTTCTACTTCTGTGTGGCTTCCAACTTCTATGTAATCTGAGTTTTATGGGACTATTATATAGGTAGATTTGAGACGTTTTCATAGAGATTATTAAGGGGATTATGTTTTAGATTGTGTTTTACGCAAGAAGCGAAGGAGATAAGGAAGAAGATCGATTTAGCACACCGCAACGAAGAGGAAGCATATATTCTTGTGATTCTTGTTTCGTTGTAACGTTGGATGCTAGTTTTCTTGCTTTGACTTATTTACTCTTGTGACGTACTCTGTTTTAATATAATTAGTGTAGTTATTATTTTCTTGTGTTGATTGTCATGATTTCATATGAACCCATGATGGCGATAAGTTCTATTATGGGCTAATCGTGATCATGGGGTTACAACGGATTTATTATGGAATTCTTTAGTTAATTGTTTAATACTTTAGTGTGTGATGATTGCATGATATCTAGTATTGGTTGTGCGTATTCGTCTTATGTGCGTCGCGAACATATAAGATAGGGTGTTAATCTCTTGTGAAGCGACGGTGGATCTTGAGATTTAGAACTTGCCATGCTAGCATAGGTTCATGTACGTTGTGCATGATTAGTGGGTAACTCTAACAGTTTTATTTGCCCTATGTAATCAAAAGGGATAACTTGTACTTAAATCGTTGTGTTGTCAATTTCTGTAGACATATAGGAACTCAACATAATTGATGACTATTCAACTTCTATCTTAATTATGGATGTTTGGTAGAATGGTATTAGTACAATGAAAGTTGGCTTTTATCAGTTTTATGTTATTCGATTAATATTATCACTGTCACATGCTAAAGGTAATAACAATGGCTATAGAAGGAAGTAATAATGAAGTTGTGATCTCATGAGTGTTTTATTATTGATAAATTGAAGTGTTAGTTAAGTGGTTAATTGAGTAGTTAATTATAGTTAATATTTAATCAACAATTTTAAGTGTTATTATCTTAACATTGAGAAGTAATCATAAATTGGTGAGTGAGTTTAATTAGACAATAAATTAGTCTGAGTCTCTGAGGGAACGAACTAGAAAGTATTCTATATTACTTGCGAACGCGTATACTTGCGTGAATATTAGTGCGTGTTTTTGCCCTAACAACATTCACTGGACCCAATAGATCAACATGTAGTAGGTGATAAGGCTCAAGAATTGATAATTCAGTCTTGCTCTTGAATGAAGATTTTCTTTGTTTTGCCTTCTGACAAGAATCACAAAGGCCATCAGGAGCAAATACTGATTTTGGCAGTCATCTCACAAGATCTTTCTTGACTAGTTCATTTATATTGTTGAAATTTAAATGAGAGAGTTTCTTGTGCCAATTCCAGCTTTCTTCAATTGATGCTCTACTTAACAGACAAATTGCATAACCATCAGTACTTGTTGAAAGCTTGGCTTCATAAATGTTACCATGCCTGTATCCTTTCAGAACAACTTTGCATGTAGATTTGCTTACAACTTCACAGTGTTCTTCAAAGAAATCCACATGATAACCTCTGTCACAGATTTGACTCACACTCAGCAGATTGTGTTTAAGTCCTGAGACCAGAGCTACTTTTTCAATGATGACATTCCCAAGATTGATATTGCCATATCCCAAAGTTTTTCCCATATTTCCATCTCCATAAGAAACACCTGGGCCAGCTTTCTCCACAAAGTCTGATAGCAGGGCTTTATTTCCAGTCATATGTCCTGAACATCCACTGTCCAGAACTAGGATGTTCTTCCTGTTGCCCTGCAATTATAAAGATCACTAATGATTAGTTTTAAGGACCCGGACTTGCTTGGATCCTTTGGCCTTATTAAGTTTGTTAACATTTGCAGCGGATTTAGCATCAGAGTTTATGTTAACAGTTTTCTTATCAGAATTTGCAATATCAGACTTTGCATCAGAACTTACACTAGAAGGAATAATGCTAAATTTCTTTAAAGAAGGTTTTATTTGATAATAATCATAGTACAAACTATGATATTCCTTACAAGTATAAATGGAATGCCATAAACTACCACAATGAAAACAAGGATTTTGTGGCTTATATCTAACAGACTGACTCTTAACTCCTGACTTTGAGGGTAAGGTGTTTATGTTCTTATTCTTCCTGCAAAAAGAAGCCAGATGGTTAGAAATTCCACAGTTATGACATATTTTTCTAGGAGCATTAGGAACAGGCTTATAATTGTTACTTTTGTTCACACCTTCATTTTCATTCCTACTTTTCCTAGGTGGCTTTACCTTGTTTACATTTTTAACCTGTTTCAGCTTATGCTTAAACAGCTTTTTAGTCATTAAGCTTATGTTAACTTTAGTTGGCTTATCCTGTTTAGGTTTGTCAGAAGTTAATTTCTCCTTAACTTCTGATTTCTCAATATCAGACTTTGCAGTTACAAACTTAACAGGATTTATCTTTGGTTTTTGTTTAACAACTATAGACTCAGTTTCTACAGTTCCCTTACTGTTCTTATCATCTCCATAACCCAAGCCCTCTTTCCAGTTTCCACTACTAAGAATATCCTGAGTTGCTTTACCAGAGTTAGTCCAAGTCCTGATAATCTCTCTTTCCTTTTCTAACTCAGTTTTTAGAGACTCATTCATTTTTAGCACTTCATCCCTAACATAAAAGGCATCATCTCTATCTTTCTGAGTTTGATGGAACATGACTAACTCTTTTTCCAAATAATCATTCCTCTTTTTATAAGCAAGATTTTCAGAAGTTAATCTTTCACATGTTAAAGTTTGATCTTTATAACTAATGAACCTGGTTTTAAGATATCTTCTCAACTCAGTAATATCATCAGTATGTAAGGCATAAGTAGTTTGAGGTACCTTTATGTCAGCAGTATCAGAACTGCTATCATCATTTGCCATCAAGGCATAGTTTTCCTCATCCTTAGAATCTGAAGCATCTGACCAGCTTTTCTTCTTTGTGACAAGAGCCTTGCCTTTGTCACTTTTCCCTTTTCTGCAATCAGGAGATATGTGGCCTTTCTCACCACCGTTGTAGCATTTAATATTTGAGTAATCTCCTATGTCAGACTTTCCTCCTTTGCCTTCAGATTTTCTGAAACCTTTCTTATCAGAACTTGCACCTTTCCTGAAGATTTCTTTCCTCTCCTGAATTTCCTGTATGCAATCTTTGTGATTCCTTTCACCATGAGAGCACACAGCTTCATCATCTCTTCATCAGGGTCCATCTCAGGTATACCTTCAGTTTCTGAGTCATCATCATTATCCGAACTTGATGACTCGGTATCAGATTTTGTGATGAGAGCCTTTCCACTGCATTTCCTTGAGGCAGCTTCTTTGAGAATTTCCTCCTCAGCCACAAAAGCAATTGTCCTTGACTTTCTTCCATTCCTCTTGCTTCTTTGTTCCATCTCAAGTTCATGAGTCTTGAGCATCCCATAAATTTCATCAAGAGTTGTTTCTTCAAGATTATAGTTGTCTCTTATTATTGTGGCCTTCAAATCCCATCTTTCAGGAAGAGGTAACAGGAATTTAAGATTTGAATCTTCAATATCATATTCCTTGTCCACTAGTGACAAGTCATTCAAGAGTTTGACAAATCTGTCATATAAATCAGTTAATGACTCATCAGGTTTTGAGTCAAAGTGCTCATACTCTTGAGTGAGTATAGTCTTCATGTTCTTCTTGATTGAATCAGTTCCCTGACACCTTATTTCCAAAGCATCCCATATCTCATTTGCAGTCTTGCATTGAATTATCCTGTTTGACATGACATTATCAAGGGCACTATGCAGCAAATGTCTTACCTTTGCATCCTTTGCAATCGATGAGATATCTTCAGCAGTGTAATCACTTTTCTCCTTTGGTACAGACTTTGCTGGCTGACCTGCAACTTCCACAGAGAGTTTGGTTGGCATATGGGGTCCTTCATTAACCCTGTCTATATATTCTGGATTTGTAGCTTCCAGAAACATAGCCATTTTCACTTTCCATATGGGATACTCAGAAGGTTTCAACATGGGAACTCTTATAGTCTCATATCGACTATGGGTTATGGTTTTTGGAGGTTCTTCAGTTTTGGTGGGCTTGGTTGGAGTTTCCGTTTCAGACATGATTGTTTTTGGATCTTACACTGTATGTGTGTTAACAGATCGGCTCTGATACCACTTGTTAGGTCACACACACTATAGAAGGGGGTTGAATACAGTGTTTACTACAATCAAATAGAATTAAAGAACACAAGTAACAGAACACAGATTTTATTCAATATAATAAACTATGTTACAATATGGAACTGTCCTCTCTCAGTGATGAACAAATTATCACGAGAGCTGCTAGGGTTACAAAGAATAATAACTTCGATTAAGATAACACATATAGTGTAAACCCTATGTCTGTATTTATAAATGGGATATATTTATAAATACAATTATGAATGGGATATATCTATAAATGAGTTTTTAGAATGGGACATGTCACTAGAAAAACCCAAAAAATAAAGAAAAGTGGTTACTTTTGTGGGGTCCCTAGATTGATAGACAACGTTGAAAATCCATGAACTAATTGATGAATTGAGGGAGGGGGGATAATTGATTGAGTGAAAAAGGATTAAGTGCATACTATTTTATCAAAATAAAATGGAAAGAGCCCTTGAATCAATTTTTTTTGCTCGTGCATATGCTCTTATAAATCGTAATTTAAAAAATAAAACTAATTATACCGATACGAAAGAAGAGCAAATAGCCACCACGGGAAAGCGTGGACAGTCGCTGTCTCTAATATACTAATTTAATCTATTATTCCAATTATCTTATCTATTTATTATCTAATATATTGATTCTAAGCAGAGTTCTCTTGTTCTCATTTTAAGTGTTCTCCATAGAGACCGACTAACGTCATATAAGTTGTAGATATGATTGTTCCTAGCTTTTTCCAAAAAGGTGGGCTCATTCTCGTTTATCATTTAAGCTAAATGGAGATCCTTCTAAAACGAAGCTCACCTCCGTTTATAATTTAAGAAGACCCCTTTTAAGACGGATCAAGCATACACTTTATAAAATTTATTTTTTATGAAACTTTATCATAAAAGTACAATGTTACCTAAACTTATTGATCTCAAAATCAGACAATAAATTGATGTCTATAGGTGACGTTAAGCGATGTTAAACAATCTATATTTTGTGAAACTCGATCATAGAATATTTTTGTAAAAATTCATTGTAAAATATTTTTGTTGAAATTGTTGATTAACCGGATTTAGACGAGTTCAGGTGGTCTAAACGAAATTATTTTGTCAATTTTAAGTGGGTTTAATCAGTAAAACCTGGAAAAATGGTGAAATCAAGAATAAAAATGTTGTGCAGGACATGTTTGTACATAACAACACTAAGTCACTTTAACAACCCTAAGAATAGGTTGTAAGATAATCTAATTTTGTATTTTGTAATTGTATTCCTTGAGTCTGTAAAAATGTTAAGTGGATTAGACTGGAGGATTTTTCTGTGAACAGCCTTCAAACTAAGGAATAAACTTTGGAATAAAATAAATCTTGATCATGCCTCAGAGAGAAGTGTAGCAGCTTGGATGTGAATAATATTGTTCGAAAAAAAATGTTCTAAGTCAGATATCGACAAGTCACAGATCAAGGGATATCGAGAAGTATGTCGAGAAGTCCAAAATGACTTGTAGAGAAGTCCCAACAGATATCGATAAGTCAACAAGCATGTAGAGATCTCAGATATCGACAATTCAAAAAAACATGTAGAGAACAGAAGATATCGACAAGTTATTTCTTCATGTAGAGATCTATAAATATTGACAAGCCAAATCTTCATTTAGAGAACTAGAGATATCAACAAGTTAAAAGCCTATGTAGAAAACTGGAGATATCGACAAGTCATTATGCATGTAAAGAACTGGAGACCTCGATAAGTCAAAAATACATGTAGAGAACTCGAGATATCGATAAGTCATTATACTTATCGATATGTGACATCTCTACAGAACAAAAGAAATCTCAACAAATCATCTCATAATTCAGAATGCAGACAAATTCAAATATTCAAGATTATCAGTCAACAAATAATATCACTGAATTGAAAAGACTACAAATGCAGTTTGAAGAATTCAAGATCAAGGGTCAAGATTCACTGGACAAAGGAGGGTCATAGACCTACAAGATTTTGCACAGATTTGCTAACACTGGAAATGGAAATAGACAAGATAATTTTAGAAATTTTGTTACTACATTTTAGTGCAAATTTTGTAAACCCGTGTTGTTAGTCTATAAAACATGCCGGGTACTTAGTTTAGCAGTATCAAACAAATTTAGAAAAATATCTTAAATTTTCTCTCTAGAATTGTAACTGAGTTCTTATTTCTAAGAACACGGATTTATAGCAAAACAAATTTGATTAATACAATCAAATGAGTTTTTGATAATTTGTTTGTGTGCTTGCAGTTAAATATTTTATCACTACAAGTTCATACCCCACTATGTGTTATATTTCAATGCACTCAATATCTAATAAAAAATTAATATACATAGAATGAAATTTCTTTAAATATTGTGAGCAATATATATATAATGAACATAAATTGGGTGAGGTGTAAAACGGTTACAAAAAGGAAATAACTGCATATATTCATTTCTAAGCACTTGCAGAATTATGTACAAATTTGTCATAAAAGGCTCATCTGCAGCTTAAATAAGAATGTTTTACACTTCGAAATGAAAAGATTGACCGGAGAGATTGGAGATGAGTTGCGTGAACAGCTTGTAATACATACCATGATTCCAATTTTCCATGAACATCATCCATGCAAGCAAGAGCGTGCAAGCATGCATCCCAATTACTGTTGCAACATTATGGTAACTTGATCTCGGTAAGTGGTAACATTGGATATATTGCATGATTTTGATGCACCATTTCCCTGCCCTAGCCAACAATGTATGTATTCAATTTAATTGCACCCATCCCCCGAGACGCGCAAAAAAGCAAAATCCGGATTTTAAAAAATCTAATTTTTCTTTAAACATATCAGGCCGGGTTTTTCTAAAAAACGAACCAAATTGGACCGGATTTTGACAAAAATTTGAGATCCGTTTTAGGCCCGCGGGCCGGGCCAGATCAGAACAACCGGGTTTTTTTATTTATGTATTAAATATTACTTTATATTGTAAATTGACTTAGGATTAGTTTAAAAATCGACAAATTAATATCTATGATTAATATGGAAAATAAATTGACAAAATTTGCACAGGCGGCAGATAGCAAGCCAAAATATTATTGTCTTCCCTGTGATTGTCCTGAATTTGCATTACACGGTGATAGCACGCTATTTCAAAGATTTGTCTTTCCTGTGTGTATGTGCATAATTTATAAAAAGTGCAAAGATTTTAAGTGAAAAATAAAATTTGGTGACATAATTTAAAAAATTTAGGAGGAGACAAATCTGAGCCTATGGTATTATTAACATATGACTTACCTAATTTCAAATACATTTAACATTTTTCAAATACTTGGACATACATAACCGGATCAAGCGCTTTTTGTTGAAGGTAATGAGAAGCAGTTCCAAAAATCAAAACCAACTTTTATCAAAGCAACAGTATGTGTTAGAGAAGAAAATCAATCGAAATAAACTGTTATCTATCTTATTCCTAATAAATTTCCTGTTTTCTCTTCCGACTGTCACCACCCATGTTTCTTCTTCCACGATAAAAACAGCTCACTCCATCTTCTCCCGTAAGCCACCATTTTTATGGCCCTAATTTTCTCTACCCAAAAACGACTAAAAAACAAGGATATATAAGTGTAATATCACGAAGATTTACAATATCCCAGTTATTGATGATCCGATCTCACCTGTATCGATCAAAGGATATATACAGATGGATTTCTCTGCCAAATGATACTCAGGTGAGCCACGAGAGTGTTTTTATAAAATTTTGATAACGAAGTTGACTTAAAAATACAATAATAGTAGTAATAATTAGATCATCTCCTACTTATCACACTATTCTGATTGAAAAATGTTACTATAGATAACTATATATCTATAACGTCATTTTGATTCTTGGCACATTTAACTTAGACTTAAATAAAATAAGAGGTATTTGCAAAATGCATCCCCGTGATTTGGCCAAAATGCATTTTTTTACCTATATTTTAGATAACTGTACTTTGCATCCTCTTACTATTTCGGCGCGACAAATTGCACCTTTTTCGTTAAATTTGTTAAAATTCTCAGGGGCATTTTAGGAAATTAAAATATTTAATTATAATTAGATCATTATTTAAGTTTTTTGACCCTCTAAATGATATTTTTCGAAAAAAATTAAAGAACGGAAGTTGTAGAGAATAAAAAGATCTTCTCGAAATAAAAAGGTTCAAAATTGAAATATTTTTTTTATAATTGTTTTTAATAAATTCAATAAGTATATGTTTTTTTTAATTTTGGCTTCGTAAATTTTTTGATAATTTTGAATGTTATTGTTTTGAAAATATTTTTTCGTTCTTTATAATTTTCGTTCTTTAAATTTTTTCGAAAAGTATCATTTAGAGGGTCAAAAAACTTAAATAATGATCTAATTATAATTAAATATTTTAATTTCCTAAAATACCCCTGAGAATTTTAACAAATTTAACGAAAATGGTGCAATTTGTCGCGCCGAAATAGTAAGGGGATGCAAAGTGCAGTTATCTAAAGTATATGTAAAAAAATGCATTTTGGCCAAATCACGGGGATGCAATTTGCAAATAACTCATAAAACAATTACTAATGGATATTTATTATTAACCTAACATTTTAACTATTGTTATTCAATATATTAATTTTATAAATCAACTAAATATATCTTAATTACTTCTAATAATATAATATACTTTACAACAATTTATTAAAAATATTAAATATGTTCAAATTTAATATAAAAATTTGTATTTCTATCCGGAATTTATGAAAAACCCGGGGTTTTATCCGAATTTTTTCAAATTCGAGTTTTTTAAGATTTTAGGTTGGGCTCGATTTTCAAGAAAAAAGGAGGCCTGTGTAAGACAATTGGGGCGGGCAAAACCGAGCCGGGCTTTTCCCGGATCGGAGTTTTTAGGCTTTTTTTTCAAGATCAGATTTCGTGTGTCGGACTAATTACTTTTTCAATTTAAACAAAATAAATACGCCGTCCCCGGTACCCCAAATTACTCGGTCCCTTTTACCTTTGCATCATAGTTTTTTTAACTTTCTTTTCTAAATCAAAAACTGATAATAATTGGTAAAACAATCAATTTTGTTAACTTAATATACGCACAAAAAGCAGAAATTATGATTAATTAAATACACACAAAATATAAAAATTCTACAAAAAAAATACTTTAAAATTCAATTTATAGCATGAATAGTTAGCTTATTAAATTACTTTTAGTGTTTTAGGGAATCAAAAAACACTTCTGTAGCATTATTTTGTAGTAAATTTCCTAATTCTAATTTATAAACTCAAATAGGGAAGTTAATTATTTAAGAAACGAATAGTTATACATGTACTAAATTACTAATATCTAATATTTTATAAATTTTAAGGAATGTGGTATGAACAAACAATTCCAATAGATCTTTCAAACAAACTTTTAAATCAAAATATAAAAAGTATATCAAAAAATCAAGCTCCAACAAGGCTCCTAGTGGTTCTTAAAATTCTTAAAATTCTTAAAAATCTTAAAAATCTCTTCTCTCTACTCTCTTTTAGGAGCAAGAGACACTAGATAGCTCTTAATTTATTTTATTAATATAAAATTCACATTTACGTATATCATTTCAAACATTTGTCATGCACAATTTAAATATGAATAAAATAGAACTTAAAAGGAAAAATAAAAAATATTAATGGAGTTGACATAAAAATCTGTCATAACTTCTCAAAATCACATTGTTTATATTATATTTAAGTGTCTGCTAAAAAGACTGTTGGAGATGCTCTGATACTCTTATCTCAAATGAACAGGTTCTCTAATTTTGCTGAGAATGAAAATTAAAATACAATACTAAAGTATCCGACAGTATAATTGGCAATAACAGAGGATTACACCATACAACCTTGACCTAGGAATCCATCCAACCCACAAACTCCAATACATGGCCTCAACAAGTGCTTAGGCAAGCAACCGGTCGCCCCATTCCCGAAGTGTACACAGATAACTATGCTGTCAAAGTTTCTAACCATGACTGGATACCATGAAAACTTGTGCATGAACTAATACAATCTGTAACAAACTAACTTAGACGAGACGAGCATTTTTAGAGCACAAGGTAAGGAAAGCAGGTGACATAGCGAGGTATGGGGGATTTGGGATTTGTAGACTCAAACCAAACATGCTCTGCATAGATTCTCAGTTTCACATAAACTGGACATTTCTCAGCTTAATAAATCATACTTGGGAAATGAAAGTAGACTACAAAAAAAATCTGCTAGACTATGTTCTTAAATTTAACATCATCCAGGCATGACTGAGCTTAGTAAGAAAGTCAGATATAACAAGCAAATGTATCTGATACAAAACATATTTAGCCTTCTCATAGGAATTATACGGTAATGGTAATTTCAATCTTTCATTTTCAGTGATGATGGTTTCTCACTTTTTCCCACCACTAGTCACATTGAACTTGAAAAAGATGATGTCTCCATCTTGGACCACATACATCTTCCCTTCTTGTCTATACTTCCCAGCAGCCTGGAATGCAAAGAATTATGTTATGCAAAATTTCATAAAGAATGATCGAGGACGTGTGGGTGGAAGGTATAATGTAAGTATCACATTAACATTTATTCTTTCGTAAAATAATTCTAATAAAAGCAGCAAAAGATATATGAATTAATCCAGCCGTAAATTAATATTTTACCAGTAACTTTTACCAAGTGATATCTCGGATTTTTCAATGTTAAATGTCTTTTTTCGGATGCAGTATAAATCACAAGAAAAGATACCTTCACTGCCGCTTCACTACCAAGTTCTTTAAGATCGTCGAATTTCATAACCTGCCAACAGTTACCACATGTAGTCAGCAATGTAACATATGGTCATAACTTAATACTTGCGTACTTCTGTACAGAATTTGCTATGTTCTTCAAGATTAAAATAAGATCCACTTAAAAAAATAATATTGCTATGTTCTTCAAGACTAAAATAAAATCCACTTTAAAAAATGATATTTGGCAGATGATGATGATGCTCCAAAAACTGTTGCAAAAGAATTATAAACAAGAAGTTCTACGGTGGGAAAGAGACTTCAATCAAAGGGCAATGTCAGAATGTTACTCTGGTCTTTGGCAAATGCTATGAAGCAAGAACATAAATTTGAATTATCTTCATGTCACATCTCTTATTTCAGTTAAATTCAGATTCACAAAGAAAATCACACAAACACAACCATTTTACCTCAGCACATATAAAACCTCTCTCGAAATCTGTATGAATTGTTCCTGCAGCCTGAGGTGCCTTTGATAGACGCCGAATTTGCCAGCACTTTACCTGGAAAGATATTAATCATTTTCATTGTCATCATCCAATGAATAGATACAGTTGAGATTATATGAAACGCAAGAGAACTTGTCAATGTAAGTAATGGTCCGGTAAATCATTTACTAAATATCATTTGATAGAAACATTCAATTTGGTAGTATTTGCAAGAACGAAAACCAAAATATCAAATGCAAATATTTAACACAACAATTAATAAAATAAATTTCAAAATATCTGAACAATTATGGAGAGATGTCATACCTCATCGGGACCTGCTGTAAAAAAGTATATGAGATTGATAGCTGAGAATCCAGTCTTAATGATCTTTGGGAGCGCGCTGTATTCCAAATTGATGTCAATTTGACAATTCACAATCACGTTTATGGCTATTCCAATATTAAAATTCACAAGCCACTATAAATTCTCAATAGCGAGCAGCATGCTGAACTAACCTTTGCAACTCTTTCTCCTCACAGTATTTTGCAGCTTCATCTGCAGGCATATCAGCAAGATTCCTCTCTAGCACACAACTGAAAGGAATCAAACTTCCACCCCCATGCTCCTGCACCCTAAATTATTTACACAAAGAAGTTGTAACCGGACAGAAACCAGTATCAAACTAATTAAATATTTTTGTCCACCACAAGGACCTTATAATTTGATAGAACATGGTGATAACAAAAGTATAGAGAATCTGTTTAGACCGAGTTTCTATGTACATCCAAGGGATTCCACTCTCTCTCATAGTAACAATCCAAGCTTAAATATATTTACCAGGGAATCTTCTAATCTCAAGTCGTATTAAAGTTTAATATCTACAGATTGACACTCAGAAAACAAAATTAATTTAGCTTGACAACTAACACTTCTCCAAACACCTAACACAATCACATGAAAGATGAGATATAAGCAAAGTATTTATCCTATACATATATTATGAATGGCTGCTAAAAAAATAAGCCTAAACCTCGCACTGTGACAAACAAAACAAAATCATTTTTCAGAAGCGTTCTACCAAAAATTCATCTAAAATCAACGAAAACCAAACATCTTGGCCTTGTTCCCAATCAGTGGTCCCCGAGAAATAACAAAACAAGCCCACATCAGGATAGCAAGAAACTGTTATTCCTGCTACAAAATATGGGCCAACAAAAGAGGAAAATGTTTTCTATTCAATTCGATACTTTCTAATAACTTGTATTTATTGTAGAATAATAGTTAAACAGGTGAGTGACACATTGTAAAAGAGCACAACCATAATTGAAGAATTGTATGCCAAGAAATTAGACATACCAAGTATGAATCTTCGGAAGAAATTTGTTTTTCTTTCTCTGATAATCTCTCTCATTCATGTTTACCTGCAAATTAACTAGATTATTTTTGTTTGTGTGATCATAGAAAAGCAATAAAGCAAATTAGAACAAGAAATAATTTTTTTGAAATAACTTTAAATGATCTTGACGATTTTATTAGATAAGTGATTATCAGCTAATAAAAACTTCCAATACTGGCCTACTTGACATGCCTAATGCTTGCCAAAGCTATCATATATAAGTCTATATTCACGATACGTGTATACCAGAGTACAAAGGTAAACTATCAGCAAGCAGTATATACATAAGTCTACAGTAACAAAACATCTATACCAAACACAAACTATTAGCTAATCTGTATATATGAGCAACAACTCCAGCTCACTGCTAAAGTTACTCAGGTAATCTGGCAATAGAGAACTCACCAAGTAAACAACAGGTTTCGCAGTGAGCAACTGAAAAGTATTCAATATCTCTATTTCAGCCGCTTTCCATTCTCCTATTCTCACATCCTTTCCCTGATCAAGCCAGGCTTTGACCTGAAATATTATCGAATTCAAAATTTTAAGCTAAATCTGCATAATATAATCGAATAACATAAATCTGAACTAAATTAATGATTGATTATTGTTACAGAAATATCACTTGTATACACATCACGAAGTTGGGGGTTGGATTGCCGTGTTATAGATCTTAGCAGAGAAAGTACATAATAACTTAATAAAATGATGAGTAAATAATATTAAAGAGAAAGAATATGTCTGTACCGAGTTAACTAAACTGTACAAGTCAGATTTATCAGAAAGATAAAATTGCTTAAATATGACAATCATGAAGTAAAAGTACTATCACAGTAACATATCTAAAACTCAAATCGCAGATAATTCCAAAAACTTGTTAACTAAACATATGCTACCTATACGTAAATTAAACTTTTACAATAACAGAATAAAATCATTAGGACCATACGAAAAATAAATTATTAGGCATGTCACTAATAAACATTTTGACGAATGTCAGTTCTACATACCTTGACACACAACTCATGCTCTATCTTTAATTGCTTGTCATTGCTCCTCTTCATGCTCTTCTCAACATCCTCTATAGTTCTTGCCATGAACTCGAGATCCTAAGTTGCAAAAATAAGAAAATGTCAGGATCAACTTTTACATATGGAACACAAATGATATTCACAAGTATTTGAAAAAAAAAATCAATTAAGGATCCGGTATAACAATTTTAACAGATAGGTCGAAAATAAGTGCTTTGAGTCAACAAAGGTCGCCTGATGGAAATTTCAATTATCAAACTACCCTTTTCCGAAACAATAGAACAGTTTTAAAAAACAATTGTTAGAAGTGGGTCTGGACACAAGATTGGACCTTGTTTTGAGAGCATGCTATTGATTTAGATAAAAAATCTGGATGTAAGATCCATGTGAAATGAAAGTTTACGGCCCTGTTTGGTTAATTTTATATTCAGAAACAAAGAGCTGATCTTCCAAAAATAATACCTACCTAGTTAGTATGTGCCGAGATTCTATAAATGAAAAACAAAGAAAGCATTCTAATAAACACAAAATAAATCCTAACATCTTTATGAACATACACTTTTTGCCCAATATGAATGGTAATTCAGATTGAACTAGTCAGCAAAAATGTGGCAGTCAACTTAAATGGTTAAATTACAACCTAATTGTAATTTATGAATTAAAGAAAAAAAAATTAATATTTAATGCATAGTTACTCATCCTATAGATTTTTCTCACTCTTGTGTAATATCCAGTATCAAATTGTAGGTACTAATTAAAGTAAATAATATTAAAATAATTTTGCAATTAATTAAATTGAAACAGTACACACATTGATAATTTTGAAGGAAACAATTCTACTGTTTTGAAAAAGAGCTTGTTTCTGATAATTTAATCACCATAACTAATTCCTGACAACATCCATTAGTCTTTAAATAACATAAAAAGACCCATAGCACAATAACCGTTATAGAATATTTTCTTGTGTACTTCGGGCCATCTATAACAGGCTTCTGGGTAGAGCTTTATTTGGAAAAAAAACTAACTAGCACGTAACAAGTAAATGTAAGCATCAAAGTTTCTGACAATACAAACATACCTTGAGGCGCAGCTCTTCACTTATAGTCTCTAGATCCCTCACGGGATCCACAGTGTCATCAACATGGGTAATTTCAGGATCATCAAAAGCACCTAATACAAAAGTAACATAAATGTAGAGAAAAATACCAATTAGAAGCAGGGGTAAAAATTTGGCAAGTAGCCCAACTATAAGATTTATATAATTTTAATTATAGTTTTGTCAGTCTACCAATTTCCCTAATTGATCACCTCTTCTTTTCTTCCTTTTAGGTTACAATGCTGTTCTGTATCCACAGAAAAATTATTATCATTGTTCAGATTCCATATATCCATGTCATTTATGCAATAAATTATCTTTTACTTTTTACATATGCAGCTTCATTTGCACGATATATATCTTATTCATCGAGAGAAAATTAAGTAACCCAGTATAACAGTGTTGGCATAACGGCAATCAGTTAATTAAAGGGAGAACCAAAAGAGGAAAACCAAACACAAGAAGTGAGTTTCTACACGTGCAATTATCATACCTGAACAGAAATAACTAGATAATTATAACAATTGCATGCTACTTGTGAAAGCACAAACTCAAAAACAAAAAGGAACATAGAGTAATGTTGCTCATTAAAGTGAAGAGTGATTAAAAGAAGTTTGCATCTATTTTAAACCGATATCAGGCATGTAACTGGATAAATAACATATTCTAATTCGTATTGACCTGACAAAAGATACACTTGACGATTTCTGAATAATACTTTATTTATTACATACCTGATCCAGTCCACATCTTTCAATGCTTATTCTTTCAGATATGATCGTGAAGATATATAATTCTAACTGAAGGTCAATTAATAAAAAGGTTGGAATTATTTACATATTCCAAGTAGTGGCTAAAAGGGTAATGCTAAGAAAATAGCAATCTTACGTAAGACATGGAAAATGCCATCAACTGCACGGATGTGAGACAAAAAATTGTTTCCAAGTCCTTGACCTTCATGAGCACCTTTAACCAGTCCAGCAATATCATGGATTTCTAGAAAAGCAGCTACCTGACCAAACAAAAAAAAGTTAATTCAATGACCACATGGAACCTCTGCTACAATTACAGGCTAATAACACAGCTGACAAATAGGAATCTTGTTTGCATTTGAAAATTTTATTTGGTTGATTGGTTACAATCAAATCAAATGTAATTCAAATTCATCAACTAAACCATGATATATCATTGCATTACTGTATTTACATATTGCATTACATAATGCGCATTAAAATCACAAACCTCACTCTTTGGCTTAAACATTTGGCAAAGCCATTCAAAACGCTCATCTGGAATGTAAACTCGTGCCTCATTGGGTTCTATTGTACAGAAAGGGTAGTTCTCTGCTGGTAATGACAATTTTGTGAGCGTGTTAAAAAGAGTAGATTTGCCAACATTTGGCATTCCAACCTGAAATTCAAGCAAAATGATCACGACTCACAATTAACTTAAAAGAGCAATCAAGAAATAATGGATGATTATTACTACACATTAATAAGTCCAAATAGAATACGAGTTAGCATTGAAAGGAACCATGATAATTTGCTCAAATTTAATTAATATTAGTGTAACATTATCCGCAACGTTTTAGGGAACTAACTGCAATTCTTATGAAACTGGAAAATAAACCTAGTTGCCAGCTAAAATAATACTGATATCTGTACTGCCATTCAATTCAATCTAGTCAAAAAATCTAATCACACACATTTTCTTCAGCATTTTTTGTTCTATTAAGTGCAGCAAGTCATTGGTATCACATACTGAATTTTGGAAGGATATTCAATGTGTTAAAACTTAACAGTAATAAACTTTCCGGTTGAAAAGAAAATTCATTAAGTTACTCATGTTTCCAGAAACTACTAGTATTAGCAAAAAATTTCTGCAATGCCTTTATCAACTTCGAAATCCATAATTTTGGGGGGAAATTTATATAAATTGGCATACAGTCACATGATTTTATCTTCTTCCAATTTTCATTGATTAAGTATTGCAATAAAAATCAGAGACTATAATCATCACATATGCGTATCTAACTGACAAATCAAGAAATTTTAGATGTAACAGACAATCGACAGTTCCTTAGTAAAGCAAAGACTCCGAGTATTCTGCAAAAATCCAGATTGTTAAAACTTTATGTTCCTTTCAATATTAACAGCTACCAAGTTAAAGCAAAACTTTTTTTCATCAAAACTGAACCTTAAATAAAATAACAAGATTACAAACATCAATATCACCATGATAGGCATAGAAAAACATATGGCTATGAAACTGGGTTGGTCCAGAAGATGGTGAAATAATTGTTCAAATTCCATATATTAATTATGAGTCCAGTTTAGTATCAAATTTTTCATTTCAACATCAAATATCTTAAAAGTATAAATTGCATATGTTATCTGTTACATAAACACAGATCATAGCTAAATTATTTTATATAAAAATCAAACAGACTATTGAAGTTTTATGTTCGTTTCAACAGCCACCGAATACGAATAAGATTCCGAAACTAGTCTTGCATATCCCATAGCAACATTTAATTAAAAAAAAATGAGATTACAAACTTCAGCCAAAAATAAAAAAACACACATACACATCTAGCTCTAAACTATGTCACCAGCAACCAAATAAAATTATTGTCCAAATCTCCTAGATTAGTACAACCGAACAAGTGAAGAAAACAATGCATTCCAATCTTCACAGTTCACAGTTCACACAGTCACTTAGTTACAACGAGTAGAATCACATATATATAGCTATATAACCGAGCCAGTTATTGTAACTGAATTGAAATAATCGTTCGAGTTTCATATTAAACTAAATCAAAAGCGAACAAAGCCCGCGGTCGCAATCACTTCAGTCCACACAATTAAAGTCACAAATCTAGCTATAAGGCTACTGATTGTGTTACTTACAGTAATTGAATTAAAATGATAGTTGGAATCACTTATATATCTAAATCTATAAAATACACACAAATAAATCTACACATATTTAATCAAAACGAATTCATTTCAATCATACAAAGACATTTATATATGTAGAAATGTGCGAGACTGAGATGTGCACGACGGAGAGAGAGGGAGGAAGGGAGGGAGAGAGGGAGGGAAGGAGGGAGATAGAGAGAGAGAGAGAGAGGAGCATACGATTCCAATTTTGAGATGAGATGAGAAGCGACCGAGAATCGGCTTCTCGACAGGTGCAGATTTAGCTGCTTTAGGAGGCATCTTCAGATGATATTCAACGAAAATGAGATTTGAGAGAGAGAGAACTTCACTAGGGTTTTGGTGTTTGTGTTGATTAGCGTTGGGCTGGGGGTGAAGCTGAGTCTGACTCGACACAGACTCAATGTATTTATACCCGCTCATTTTTTAGGCCATCTATCGAAAAATTTATCTAATTAGTTTTCCTAAAACAAAGTATGATTATGAGCTCGGAGTTTCCAAATACCATAATCGAAAATTTTTATATTAGTGTCGTTTAAAATTATATTTATCGAAACTTTTTACATGATTTAATCGCACAAATGTTAAAATATATTTAAGTTATAAATTTTAAATAATTTAAATATTAATAAAATTAATATTTTAATTATTTTTGAGTTATTAATTTAATTTGTATTTAAAAATTTCACTTAATTGTGTAGTAAATGAAATTTATATTTGATTATTGGTACCTAAGTTTCATATTCACCTCCCCGTGGGTATCAAGAATCCATTCTTGGTGGGTTTTGTTAAGTAAGATTGAAAGTGTACATATAACTCAATAATACTGGTTTGGATAACTCAATACGGAACAAAGAATTTTGAATTAATCTATGTTTCACTAGAATTAGTACAAACTGTTTATTGGGCATATATACAATGGTTTTGGTAGCTACAGTGAAAAAGACATCAAGAGAGATTCGTATAAAATTCATTAATATGTTCAGGCAACAGAATAATAAAATTGTAGTCATTCGAAACAGTTATTGAGATCAGTGTGAAGACCTCAAGAATTCTTAGTGAAGTTGTTTATATATGGTAAAAGACTTGACAATAATTTGAGAAGATATAGTACGAAGGCCCTATGAATCAGACCATTGCACTAGGTGTCAGTGATTCGTGAAAGGAAACTGAGTATTATCATTAGGAAAATTGTCAAGTGAGAATTCGTATCGGGTAATAAAGGTTTTATGGTTCATACAAAAACTCAAGAAAGAAGACTTGAAGATAGGACAACTGTGGGATTGTAGTGTTCTACAGAAATTAAGTCGAAGTGATCACTACCTTGTAGGGGTCACCATGATCGGTACATTGATTATCAGAAGCAACATCTTGGAAATATAATTCAAATTATTAGTACAAGAACTGGTCTTGACTTGATACGAGCCTCAGGGAATAAACTAAGGCAAATATCAATACATTTTGTTGAAATAATATATTATTTATTTAAGGTAATGAGGCAGATCTTATTGGACGTGATTGATTATTCTTAATCACCAATTTATGATTTTGTTCAACATGAAGAAAAGTTCAAAGAAAATTCTAGAACTTGGTAAATGTGTGCTCCATATACATCTATACTAAGTTAATATAATTGGAGTAAAAAGTTGCAGTATTTTATCAATTTTTCTTTTCTCGGTAATTTTTTCACCATACATAATGATCCTAGAACATATTTTAAATAAAGTGCAGCTACATGTTCAGATACTCTTAAAATCCCAAAATCTTATATTAGTCCAAATTTTCAGCTATAGGTAGATAAATTAGTTTCTAGTAATCAAATCTATCTTTTAGATTTTCTCATAAAATATAAGGATCCTAGACTTCTGGGTAGAGGTGGCCAAATAAACGGGACGGACGTGCCGTGCCGGTTTTCAAGATGGGCCAGGCTGCCTAACTCATGATTCGTGAATGGCACGTCTGACTATAAGGGTCGTGCCGGGTTCAGGCCGAATCACGAAACCCGAGCTTGCGTATAGCTTGCTATTTATACTAGTTACACGAGTCATACTTGCAAAAAGCAAAAGTGCAAAAATAATCGGCGCGGTTGGATGGATGCGGGTTGACGCAGGTTCAATAAAGTTGACCTTATTTTTTGTGCTTTTATCTTGTTATTTTTTTGGGATAATATATTTTGGTGTTGTAATTTCACTTTAGTGACGCTGAAATTTTTTAAAAGTTAACTTAAAGATTATTATTGATTTGTTGTTATTAGTGCGAATTTTAGTTTCTTTTTTATTTTATACACTTCATGTTGTGTAGAATTTTTGTTTTAATTTAGCTCGACAACTTTTCACTTGTTTAGTTAAATGATAGCATTTTTTCTAGTATCATGTTGTTATTAGTGCTAGTAACATGTACAGTAGAAATGTTTTTTTTTGTATTGCAAAATGCTAATAATCAAGGAACTTACATTAGTTTCAGTTTTGTTTTTCTAATATATTTTTTATCAATAACTTTGGTACTGTTCCCTATGCATTGACATACAGAAGTCGTCAGATACTACCATAGGTTATGCAGGTTGGCGTGGGTTGGAGGAGTCAGATTGACGTGCCGAACCGGTTTGAACGTGTCATACGGTCTCATATCGTACCATTTTTCCGATCTGTGCCGTGTCGAATCGATCCGCAAATTGGATATATTGGACCCGTATTTGTCTCGTTACTAGAGGTGAGCAGAAAAAACCAAAACCGAAAATACGGATAAACCAAACCGAAAAAAAACAAACCGCTAAAAAACCCGAAGAAAATCGAACCAACAAAAACTGAATTAGCGGAGCGGTTTCGGTTCCGATTTTCAATCAAAACTGAACCGAAATTAATCGCACTGATATTATATATATATTATGTATATACACATGTATATATTATCATAACTCGGTTCTAATATCTTATTAGTTAAATATTTACTTAACATTAGTATAATTGTATAGTACAATACCATAAATTAATTAAGATTAATATGTAAATACTCTTAAATCATAATTTTTTTAATATTTATATAATCAATTTTATCATATGTTTTGATATATACTCTTTTTTTCATTTTTGTGAACATATATATTTATCATTTTTTTATCGTAGGTAACCCGCAGCCACTACCCTTCGGGTGCGCACTAGGTAAACCCTACGGGCTCACGCAATAGCCTGCAAATCACGTGAATCAAGGTAAACCGCATTTAAGCGACAGGCTCTGACTCAGGAGGCATAATCATAAATTCTCCTTCCGTGGGATTCGAACATGTGACCAAAAGAATACTTTTCCCTCTTTAACCAACTGAGTCAACCCTTACGGACTATTTTTTATCATATTTCGTATCTATTATTTATGATAATATGAATTATACATTCAAAAAATAACTTTATGAAATATATCAATTTTATTTAACGAATTCTAAAGTGATAAATATTTGGTGATTAATGTAATATTATCATTTAACTTTATGTTATTTTTTATCCATCACATTATCAACAAAAAATTGTACAAATAAAAAAATGTACAAAAACCGAATAAAAATCAAAACCGATGAATGGTTAACCGAAACCGAAAACCGTTTTAAATGGTTTGGGGCGGTTAATAGCAATCAATCGAACCGTACCACTTATATTGGTTTTGTTATGAAATGAATAACACAGAGGGGGGCGAATGTGTTTTACTGTTTTTGAACTTTTCTTGAATGTTTATGGTTGAACAAAGTAAATTAATTCTTGCAGTGAAATGTGTTCATGCAGAATTTAAACTTGCAGAAATATAAAGAACACGGATCTTCAAAACTCACTTAATTTTATATTAAAATTAAGACTGTTTTGCTACAAAATTTATAGGCTCTTTGTTGATAAAGAGCTTAGCTTCTCCTTGAGAGTGTTACAAGAAATTTGATCTAAATTGTTACAACTGACTAAAGGACCAGTGTTAACTTTATAACTTAGTTAACTGTTGGTTTACACAGTGGATAATAAAACATGCTATTAGCTTTTCTAAACTATCACTTGTCATTTCTATTTATAAAAAAGCAGATCTTCCATTTCTGGCTTAGCATATCTTTAGCATCTCGTGTTCACTTTAATCTTACTCTGTCAGTTAATCTTTGCCATTGATCTTGCACATTCTTCAAGCTGCTTTTTGTAGACTTGTCAACCCAGCTGTTGGATTGTATTTTGATTGTTTATCTTGGATACTCAATTGATCTGCAATTTTGTACTTTGAGATTGTACCTCGAGATCTCTAGTTTAGGTTTATAAAACACTTGACATCTCAATAAGTATATTGAATTATCGAGCTCTCTAGTATTCTATATTTAGTTTGGCTTGTAGAGGTCTTCAATTCTCTATAAGAGATTTTAGGCTTGTCGAGATCTCTAGTATTCACATCTTCACTTTGACTTATCGATAACTCTTAGTTCTCTAGTGACTTCTTGACTTGTCGATATCTCAGAGTTCTCTAGTGAATTTTGACTTGTCGATATCTCTGAGTTCTCTAGTGGAACTTGACTTATCGATAACCCAGAGTTCTCTACTGAATATAGACTTGTCGATAACTCTGAGTTCTCTAGTGAAGTAATGACTTGTCGATATCTCCAATATTCAATTCTTCAATTTGGCTTGTCGATATCTTCCTGAGTTCTCTAGTAGCTATCCTGACTTCTCGATAAGCCATTCTGGAGTTCTCAAATGACTTCTCTATAACATTAAATCTGTGACTTGTAGAGATCTTGACCTATATTATTTTTTTCCAAACAGATTTATTCAACTCCAAGCTTCTTCAAAATTCTTCTGAGGCATGATCTTCTTGATCTTCTTCCAGATAGAATCCTTAGGCTTGATACTGTTTCAGGAAAAAGACTCCAGCCTGCTCCTTTGCATTTTTCAGACTTTAAGTGTTACAAGTACAAATTATAAATTAAGATAACAATACAACTTTAGGGTTGGACCCAAGTTTAACTGATTACCAAAAATAACAGTTCATTAATCTCATCCTTAGATCAGATTTCCATCTGGCTTGCTTCATACTTTGATTAGAGACACTAATGATATTGTTATCTTTAGTGATCTTTGACATCATCACGTATATATTACGATCTCCCCCAACTTGTTCATTATGGAATTATGCACAAGTTCTGATTGATGATGTCAAAAACTCTAGCTAAATGCAGAATTCAATATTCCCATCTGGTCTTCTTTTGTGAGTTGCATTTAGATTTATTCTTCTCTCCCCCTATGAAGAATAGAATTTTATTATCTGGCAACATCCATCAGCTATTTTGGCATTTAGACATATTCTCCCCCTTTTTGACATTATCTCCAGGTAGAAAGATCCAGCTAGATGTACATTGTTCAAGATGCTGTCATTGTCCATTTAGAACACAGTCTGTAGCTTCAAGCTTCAGTGAGATCTGTGGTGATGAGTTTCTCAAGTAGAATAGGAGTTTAACTTAGGTCTGCAGAAGAAGTCTGTTAGTAATAAAAGTTCTAAACTCTCTGTTCTTTTGACTAAATAGTCCCACTACTTCTCACTGCACTAGTCTCATGACTTTTGAGAGTCAGAGTTTCCTCACAAGGATTAATAAATCCAGACACTCATCTGCCTCTCCTTTTTCCAGGAAGGATCATGCCTCTCTTATTTTCTGTTTTTCTCTCAATCTTTTCTCTCATTCTCACATGAAAGGCTTAATTTGTTGTTTGACTTACAGAAATAAGAGGTGGTTAAGAAGAGTTGTCTGTGATCATATGATTAGGGGTAATCCATATAGGTCTAATCATACTCATTTCATCAAAAGCGTGAATACCAGTTTGAGATTGTGAGGTGAATGAGTCATTAGAAACAGCCGTGACTAGGGTCACGGTTTAGCTCACAGATTGCTCTGTGGTTTTGACAGCATGTTGTCCTCCACTTATAGTGGGAATCTCCAATTGAATTGGAGGGAATTTGACTGGGTTACTGCCATGTGCACCAGCCTCAAACCCTTGTGTGTCTTGCAACACACTAGCATTTAAATGTGCTATACTTGCCTTTCTCATGACATTGTCATAGGTAAGTGTACGTCTAGATTTGACTGTTAAGGCAGCTTCTGCTAGAGTTATGAGGGGAGTTGTTCCTTTTTGAGGAACCTCCAATTGAATTGGAGAGAATTTAGATAGCTCCCCCTAAGGAGTACTATCCTCAAACCTTTCAGTCTATGAAGACTGTTTTGCACGTGAAGGTGCATTAGAGATATTCATGGAAAAACTGATGAATTTCCATGTTTGTGGAGGTTTCTTTTCTCAAACAACAAAACAATTGAAGAACATTTTGAGGATTCTGTCCTTTTATAAAACAGGTTTCTTTTGAGAGTCACCTGGGTGGGATTGTGTTTGAGTTTGTGTTTGTGTTATCGTGACTGGGTGAACTGTAGTTTGATTCTTAAATGTTGTAGCTACATTTTAGCACAAATACCTGTTGATTGATTATCTGTATTTCCTGTTGTTGTCTGAATAGATTGTGTTGGACCTGTAATGCATTGAACATATTTATCTTTTTGGAGTTTTAATTAGACATATGCATTGAGATATATAGTTGCGAGCACTATGACAGGAAGGATAATAATCAAATGAGTTGTAAACACAAGACAATCATGACATAAACAACAAGCAACAAAAACAAATTGATAGAGAAGAAGAGAATTTTCATTAATAATAAAAAAAACATAGTATATTAAGATATAGATTACACCAAGTGAATCCTAATCCTAACTACTCTAGTTTTGGCTTCTTCTTCTCGGCCTCTATCCTCCTTGCCCGGCGCTGGTAAGCTCTGGACATGGTTTGTGCAAGAGAGATGATCCTCTCCTGCAACTCCAAAGTAGCAAGGCGTTACTGCTCAGCCACCCTGTCACGTCTCTCCGGCTCCAGAGAGACTTCTCCCTCAAAGAAAAGGAAGTTTATCTGATCGTCCCACGAGAGTTCGTCAAAGACATCAAGTGGAACACCAAAGGGGCTGCAAACAACCCCTTGATACGGACACAAAGTCTGATAGGGTCAAAGTAAACCTTGTTGTCATCCAAGTGATGAACGGGTTGATAAACTCCATTGAAAAGCTTGTAGAAGACTGGGGCATCCATTGGAGAGAGAGGTGAATATGAAGTGAGTTTTGAGATTAGGGTGTTTGATGAGAAAGAAAGTAGTAATGAATAATGAAGAGTGAAAGGTTTGATTTTATAGAGGGAGAAAAGAGAGAAATTAAGAGACTCTTGAATTGCCCGGTTAATAAGTGTAATAATCACACAAGCATACTTTACGAGAAACTAGACAGTTAGAAATGACTAGTTACTATTTCACATGCAAGTACTCAAGAATCTTAGTTCACTTTCTAGGATAACTATTTCCCATACAAATAAACAAGTACTCCTTACACAAAAAGTGACCCCTCCTATCAGCAAAGTATTACACTAGCTAACTCATCAAAAAAAATATTGATAAGGAATCATTCAAAACACATAATTAGCATATAATCAAATAAATTTAACTATTATCAGCATTCTCAAAACATCACATATAATGTACTAGTCTACTTACATTAGACTAACATATTCCACATTAAAAAAAACATAAGCAAGTAAATGTGTCAATAAGTCTGAGTAAATATAGACAAAATATGTCAAAAGTATTTTGCTGAACATATTTTATGAATTAAATTATTTCAGTTTTTCATACTTTTTGCTTCTTTTGAACTGTTATTTATGGAATTCATATATTTAGAATATGAAATAATAAATATTCAGTTTGCTTAGAATTTTGAGAAATTCCAAGATAAAATATGTATTCGAGAAGTTTGGGTATTTATAGTAAAAGTAAATGATTTGTTGAGAACTCAAAAATAGACATTTCGAGTTAGTCTATCGAGAAGTCATTTTGAGAAAAGAAGTACATATCGAGAAGTCATTTTAAATTACTCTTGTAGAGAACTCAAACTTGACTTATCGAGATGTCAAATAAATACCCAGTTTGTCCAAGAAGAGGACTGAACTAATTCTAACTTTTATTTGAATAAATTCACAATAAGGTTAGAGTAGATTTTCAAAAGTATTATACCGAAATAATTTAATAATTTAAATTATCTCAGTTCTGAATTATTGATAAGTCAAAATTTGTACTTGTAGAGAACTCTGTGAATAAACACTACTAGAGAACTCTACAAGGACTTTATCGATAAGTCATTTTTAAGCCTATCGAGAAGTCACTCGAGAAGTCAATAAATTGACTTATCGAGGACTCACTCGAGAAGTCCTAAAATGACTTGTCGAGAAGTCAATTTATACTTATCGAGAACTCAGTTCTCTATATACTTTTGGTTTATGTAATTCTGCCTTGTGTTAATTTTACATATTAAGAATGTAAATTAACAACTGAGCAGTTTACTTAGAATTTGAAAAACTCCAAGTAGAATTTGAATTTGAAATACAAATATGCAGAGATTTCTGAAATATTTATAATTCATACTTCAGTTAACTTCCAATAAAATCAAATTACTATTGATTTACTAGAGATTAGTCTACTGCAAAACATTAGCTGAGTTCTTGCCTTATGATGAAGAATTGAGCATTCCAATTTCACCTACGAGTCTAGTAAAAGTTTCTTCATCCAAAGGTTTAGTAAAAATGTTAGCCAATTATTTGTCTGTTGGTACAAAAATGAGCTCAATAGTACCATTTGTAGCATGCTCTCTAATAAAATGGTACCTAACATCAATGTGCTTTGTCCTGGAATGATTAACTGAATTAGCTGTTAGATATGAATAAAACACAAAGAGGGGGTGAATGTGTTTTGGCTTAAATGTTTACTTTTTGATCGACTTTGGGTTTAGCAGTTGGTTGTTATCAATGATTTTATAGAATAGATGTTAAACATAAATAACAATGCAAATATGTAAAATAAAGATCTTCAAAACTCACTTAATTTTATATTAAAAATCAAGCAGTGTTTTGCTACAAAATCTTTAAGTTCTTGGTTTAGAACTTAGCTTCTTTCTTGAGAGAGAATACAATTTCTAATCTGAATTCTTACAAATGACTAAGGACCAGTGTTAACTTTATAACTCAGTTAACTACTAGTTTACACAGTGTGTAATAAGACATGCTATTAGTTTTTCTAAACTGTCACTTGTCATTTCTATTTATAGAAAAAAACAGATCTTCCATTTCTGGCTTAGCATATCTTTAGCATCTCGTGTTCACTTTAGTCTTCCTTTGTCAGTTAATCTTTACCATTAATCTTGCACATCTCTCAAGCTGCTTTCTATAGACTTGTCAATTCAGCTGTGTGAATTGTTTGTTGATATGCAACCTTGGATATTGAACTGTTCTGCAATTCTATACTTAGAGAAATTTCTTCACTTCGAGATCTCCAATTAAGCTGTAGAGAACTCGACATCTCGATAGGCATGTTGGCTTGTCGATATCTCTGAAACTTCATTGTTGACTTGACTTATCGACAACTATGAGTTCTCCAGTGAATTTTGGTTTATCGATAACTCAGAGTTCTCTAATGGACTTTGGCTGATCGATAACTCAGAGTTCTCTAATGAATGTATACTTGTCGATATCTCTGAGTTCTCGAATGGGTATTTGACTTGTCGATATCTCCAATAGCATTTCCTGAGTTCTCGATAGACAATTCCTGTGTTCTCGAAAGGTCTTTCTGAGTTCTCGATAGGTCTTTCTGAGTTCTCGAATGACTTCTCTATAACACTAACTGTGACTTGTAGAGATCTTGACTTAGAATGCTTTTCACCAAATAGAATTATTCAACTCCAAGCTTCTTCATAATTCTTCTGAGGCATGACCTTCTTGATCTTCTTCTAGATATAATTCTTAGGCTTGACACTGTTTAGGGAAAAATGCTCTAGTATGCTCCATTTACATTTTACAGACATTAAGTGTTACAAGTATAAATTACAGATTAAGGTTACAATACAACTTACTTAGGGTTGGCCCCAAGCTTAACTGATTTCTAATGACATTGTCAGCATCAGTAATCTTTGATATCATCTATTATATAACTGATTGTTAATGACATTGTCAGCATCAGTAATCTTTGACATCATCTATTATATAACTGATTGCTAATGACATTGTCAGCATCAGTAATCTTTGACATCATCCATTATATATTACATTAGCTACTATAGATATAGCACTAGTATTGTCACACATAATGAGAATTTTGTGTAACACTAGGCCATAATCCATTAGCTGATTTCTAATCCAAAGCACTTGAGCACAACAACTTCCTGCAACTATGTATTCAGCTCCAGCTGTAGAAGTTTATACAGATTATTGTTTCTTGTTATACCAGGATACAAGTCTTTATCCAAGAAATTGACAGCTTCCACTGGTACTCTTTCTGTCAACCCTGCATCCAGCAAAATTTGCATCTGTGTAACCAACGGCTACAAAACCAGTTCCCTTAGGATACCATAGTCCCAAGTTTGGAGTTCCCTTCAAGTATCTGAAAATCCTCTTTACAACCATCAAATGTGATTCTTTTGGATTGGCTTGAAATTTTGCAGATAAACATGTTGCAAACATGATGTCTGGTCTACTTGTTGTTAAATAAAGCAATGATCCAATCATCCCTCTATAGCTTGAGATAACTACACCCTTGCCCTTCTTATCTTCATCCAACTTAGTAGCAGTAGACATAGGTGTAAATGCAGGTGAACAATAAAGCATTCTAAACTTTTCAATAGATCCTTGACATATTTAGTTTGGATGATGAAGATACCATCACTTATTTGATTGACTTGAAGTCCAATAAAGTAACTTAGATCCCCCATCATACTCATTTCATATTCACTTTGCATAAGCTTGGAGAATCTTTGGCAAAGCTTCTCATTATTAGAATCAAAGATGATATCATCCACATAAATCTGAACAAGGATCATATCTTCACGATATTTCTTGTAAAAGAGAGTCTTGTCTATGGTTTCTCTAATAAAACCATGCTTCAGTAGGAAATCTGATAGTGTGTCATACCAAGCTCTAGGTGCCTGTTTTAGTCCATATAGAGCCTTGAGTAACTTGTACACGAAATTTGGAAATTTTGGCTCTTCAAAGACAGGTGGATGTTGCACATACACTTCTTCAAGCTCATCATTCAAAAAGACACTTTTGACATCCATTTGATACACTTTGAAGTTTGAATGTGCAGCAAATGCTAGGAAAATTCTTATATCTTCAAGTCTTGCAACTGGAGAAAAAGTTTCATCATAATCAATTCCTTCTTCTTGTGAGTAGCCTTTTGCAACTAACCTTGCTTTGATTCTAGTAACTATACCATATTCATCCATCTTCTTCCTAAACACCCATTTTGTTCCAATGATGCTTCTATTCTTTGGTGCAGGAACTAATTCCCAGACTTTGCTTCTTTCAAACTGATTCAGTTTTTCCTGCATGGCAGATATCCAGTCAGAACAAACCTAATGCATGAATGCAACTACGTGAATGCAACTAAATGATAATGCAATCGATCCCCTAAGAATAACCATAACCAAATGAATAAGCCAATGCCTCTAAGAATACAATAACTTGAAACAGAGTTCGAATAAATCCCACAAACCAACTCACAAACCAGAAACGCGCGAGTGTGGATGCTTAACAGATATACTCTCGATACCAGCTCAATAACCATAACTTATCTATCATCGAAATAATCAAAAGTTTATAAACAGAATAGACAATAAACGCATTATGACTCACAACACCTCCTTTCTACTAGAGTTATACAAGGATTCACGCTATTATTGAACACATAGCAAAGATGCTTATTTGACCGTACAATGAATGAAGTCCCAAAAGAGTTATGCAATAATACCCATATAGCGAGCGTTAGGTTAGCGGATCACAGACTATAAAAGCATTAGGTCACTAGGCACAAAGTCCCCTAGAACTTAATAACTCGATTATTAAAGAGCTCACTCTTGATCAATTATGCATAAACACATACTTTTTTTCTTTTTTTTTTCTTTTTTTTTCAATAATTTCTGAATGAGTACGTTTCGCTCTGTCTCATTCAACCCTAGACTACTCATAAAAATATGAGGCGGCTACTAGCCATTTGAAGCCTAGCCTTACAACAACTAGCAATGAAATCCAAGTTTTTCTCCAGATAAAAAAAATCAGTGTTTTTACGTCATTACGAGAATATCACAAATTCTAAATATAACCAAGTGATTAAATCTCAACAACAAACAAGTATGATCATGATCTAGATCAAAAGCAACCCTATAAGACTTTGTGAAAATATTTGTTTTTGGCATGCAAATCAATTCATTAAGACTTAAACATCCCTCTATTCGTCATCACCACACTGAAATGAACATCAACTTATCAAATATCATAGTTCATCTTAAGGGATCATGCTAAATATGCATGTAAATGCAACTATATGAAATCACATAAAAATAAATAAATATGTCCTAAATGAACAATCATGCAAAAATATGAATGAACTACAACTAAACATGCAATATGAATCTATATGAATCTATATAGACACACACACTACTAATCCTTACATTATCACCCCCAAACTTAAAATTTTCAATGTTCTCATTGAAGGTAATAATAAGGATTTCAGGTATACCTAATTAGCGGGAGAATCACCCTCATCGGGTGGAGGATCAGGTGTCCAATCAACCTCGCCACCAGTATCTCGGACAACAGTACCGAAAGCGTGTGTCAAATCTTCAGTAAAACGATGGTGAATGTCGTGCATGGCCTCCATATACCTAGTCACTCGCCTGTACTGCTTATCACCAAGACCAAACCTATCAACTGTCTGTGGCGCATGAGAAGAACCCTCTGTAGGTACTGGAAGATCCGTCCAGCCACTCTCTACATCATCAAAAATATATCCTAACCCCTTATCATGGGGTGCACCTAAGAATAAATAACTCAAGTGATCTGGTAGTGGGTGAAGCTTAAGTGTGGAAACATCTTCAATAGATGGCTCGAGACGGTCTTGAGAAAATTTCAGCTCTGCTAACCCAAGAGAATCGAATGGCATATCTAACTTCCTCTTCCACGGAGGTGCATTCAAAACCTGGAGTTGCTCTACTTTAAAGCACTCCTCTTTAGCTGTGGGTAACTTTATTTCCTTGAACACATTAAAAGTGACCTTTTGATCATAAACCTTCATCGAAAGCTCTCCTTTTTGCACATCGATCATAGTTCGGCCTGTAGCCAAGAATGGTCTTCCCAAGATGAAGGGAATCTTCTTACCTTCCTCGAAATCAAGAATTATAAAGTCAGCAGGGAAGAAGAGTTTATCCACCTTGACCAAGACATCCTCCACTATACCTCGTAGATAAGCGATGGAACGGTCAGCTAGTTGCAATGACATGTATGTTGGTTTCAGATCAGGCAGACCAAGCTTCTTGAAGATAGATAAGGGCATCAGATTGATGCTAGCTACTAAATCACATAAACACTTGTCGAATGACAAGTTTCCGATGGTGCAAGGAATAGTGAAGCTTCCAGGATCTTTAAGCTTCGGAGGCAACTTCTGTTGCAGCACAACACTGCATTCCTCCGTTAGAGTAACAGTCTCTAAGTCATCGAGCTTCATTTTCCGAGAGAGAATACCTTTCATAAACCTCGCATAGCTAGGCATCTGTTCAAGAGCTTCAGCGAAAGGTATGTTGAAATGAAGTTTCTTGAACACCTCCAAAAACTTCTCAAACTGCTTATCCGGCTTTTTCTTCTACAGCCTCTTAGGAAAAGGAGGTGGAGGATAGATCTGTTTCTCCCTTGTATTACCCTCAGGAGGAGTGTGTTCCACAGTAGTCTTCCTTGGTTCCACCTCTACTTCCTTCTGCACATCTTCTTCAGCCAAAACTTCAGATTCTAGAACTTGAGACTTTTCAGGCTCTTCGTCTTGCTGAATTTTGGGGCTTGCAACCTTTCCAGACCTTAAGGTGATGGCGTTCACCTGTTCTTCAACTTCCCTCTTGCCTGGATTGGCTTCTGTATCACTAGGAAGCATTCCTGGTGGCCGATTCAATAAGGCATTAGCAATTTGCCCTATTTGGTTCTCCAGATTCTTGATAGAAATAGCCCGACTTTAACATATAAGTGCCTGGTTTTTGCACATAAGCTGTAACTCCTCCAATTCAGATTTTTCATTCGAAGATAGACCTGCATCATGATTTTGTTGTTGAATTTGGAGTTGTTGTTTTTGAAAGGAATATGTCCTAAGTCCAATCGTGTATTAGGATTTAGGAATAACTTTTATGTAATCTGTTTTGATTTCATTGATATTAATAAAGACTTGTTTTATTTTTATTATGGACTCTATCTATTTAAGTGTTTAAATAAGATATACCATAGTTTAGAGTAAAGCTTTTTATGGATTATGATGAGATCATAATAGTGAGACCTAAAAAGATGATAACTCTAAACTTAAATAGTTCCTGGTCATAGGATTACTAATTGGTAATTAATAATCTGCAAAGATCGGTACATACTATGCTTGCTTCATTATGAAGGATGTCTGTTCTCATAGACATTTGTGTGGTGACACTATAGCTAGTATGTAGGTGCTTATTATAGAATAAGTTCACTGAACATGACTCGCCCAGCTGAACAACTGATGGAGTTCACTCACGTGTCAGCAGTTGTTCGCTTAGTGATAGTTGTACAAGTATCCTTAGACTTGAGGTCATCATAGTCATCTTGTGTACACTGAACTATGCTTTGGTTTAGTTCTTAGTCTCCAGGGACAACTATTAGGGCTCTTCTGGGTATAGGAATTTGTACACGAAGATAGTGTATGATCAATAATGGATCTACCCCTTCCAGTGAAGGAAGCGAATGTTCAAGGCTGATCCACTTATGCTAGTTCAGGAATCTCTGGCCAGAGTGAATGAAATTAGAAAGGAGTTTCTAATTTGCATAGAACTACGCATAGTAAATGGTAAGCAAGTGACTGAATTAGATAGGCTTGACACGAGATCCATGCCTTGTATTTAATCGGGACATTGTAGGGTAGAAGGAGTTTATTGTACGGTAACTATTCACTGACAGGTTCTTGGTATTCTAAGCAGTGAATTCATATTATCCGGATAGTCGCGATATGTTGAGAAGCATCACTCACGATGTAGAATAAATGTGATTAATTAATTAATCATATTTAATAAATTAGAGAATTTATATAAATAATGATAAAATAGTTTTATTATTATTTATTTCTACTACCGGCTTAATATTGAACCTACAGGGTCACACCATAAAAAGAGAATGATTTTATGGTGGAGGAATTAATTAATAATGGCTAATAATTATTTATTTGTGAAATAAATAATTAATTGGCAAATTTAATAATTGATTAAATGAGATTTAATTGATTATAAATTAATTAAGAAAAGTTCTTAATATTATTAATTAAGGATTTAATTTTTGGAAATTAAATCAAGAGAGAGAATTATTTCTAAAGTGTTTAGAAAAAGGATTAATAATTAAAAGGTGTTTTAATTATTAATGAGAATAATAAATGGGATAATAATAATAATATTTATGGAAAAATTTCAGCTGAAAATTTTGCCTATAAATACACTATTATAGACCCTATTTTTATTCTAACCCCAGAAACCCAAAAGTTTCAGAAAACCAAATTCTCTCCACCTCCTCCTCCTCCTAAAAGTCGTTTTCTTGGTGGATACCGGTGGAGTGCTTCACACTTGAGGAGCAACTGCTAAGGATCTCTGATCGTTGTCTCCGAATTATTTTAAAAGGTTAGATTCGATCCCTCGAATTTTTATTCACGATTTATATGCTTTTATTTGGATTTTGTATGTGTAAAAGTGTTTTTCCATGCCCCGCTGCGTTTAAAAATCCAACAATGGTATCAGAGCATAGGTCGTATGCATATAGATCTGTGGTAAAAATTTCAGAATTTTATGTGCTTGTATGAATTAATTATGATTTTTACAAGTTATATTATGGATTAATTTTGTCTGATGAGAAATCGTTTCTCAGAATAATTTTTAATGTTGATCTGGGTTCTACAAGTGTTGTAGATCGTCTGGGTATTTTTTTCATAATTTTAGGATGTATAGATTTTTTATTATGAATTTTTGAAGTTCTTGTAATTAAATTCGTAATTAAATAATTATATATATATATATATATATGAATTGTATGTATATATATATATTGCATTTGCATATATCCTGCATCTCTGTTTGTCATCTGCTGTCTGCTGTTGGCACGGAGTAAGAAGACAGAGTCTGACACGCTGTTCGAGGAGAGAGAAAAACGGCGGCTGACTGAAAAGGACGAAGAACCGCGTGTCGACCACGCGCGCGTGGGGCTCATGTGCTGGCGTGCCACGCGCGGCGCGTGGAAGACACGCGCTGGTGACGACATGCTGACGTCATGCTGACGTCATGCTGATGTCAGCATAGGGGTTAGGGCGCGTGAGGCGCGTGGCGGAGTTCAGACACGCGCCTGACAGCGCGTGTGCGCGTGTCGGCGCGTGGGGAAACTTCTTTCGGCGCGTGAGGGCGCGTGCGAGGTCAGATTAGGGCGATTTTGGTGCTGTTGGATTCGTCTTTTCGAGACGCTTCTAATGGTATATTATATGATATTTTATGAAATTGTTTCAAACTGTTTATAGCTAACAGAAGTGTTTTTAAGCTGTTTTTAACTGTTTAAATTGCTTTTAAATGCTTCATGTGATACATAGAGATGTATAATGCTTAGACTAATGTGCTAGATGATATAACATGCCTACCTTGATGTTTATTCATGTTGATATATGTGATATATGCTTAGTTTATCATACAATGATAGATTTAGGTGAACTTAAATAAACATAAGGCGTTTGTTAGACAACCTAGTATAGTGAAATTGTTTCATAACCTTAATAACAATATTATGAATACAATCATGAGATTCTTGTGTTTGTGAAACACGTAATTGAATATGAATTTTCGATATGAGAGAAAGGATGATTCTGTCAACAACAGATTTCTATCTGTAAGAAAGGGTTATTAAGTAACGCCTCTTGACAATGCTCCACCCGATCTGGGAATCATCTGATTATTGATTATTGATTTGAAATATTTAATTTAAAAGGAAGAATTTCTTTATAATATGATTATGATTGTAACGTAATATAATCCCTCTAAAATTAAATAATATCAAGTAGTAATTGGCCAATGACACAACGGGCTTGTGTCGGTCATAGCCTTCCGACATGATAGAAAGTAGTTCTTATTTTTGAATCATTGTCGTTTCGTGCCACAGCCGAGGGCTTTGATTTCGAAATAAGAAATACTTGTCTATTACATAGAGATGTGTACATTGAATAAGAATCTAAAGGTCATTACGTGCCACAGCCGTGGGCCTTTGGGGACTGATTCAATTGTACGGAATGTTGGGTTTGACTTGACTTAGAATATTGAGTTTGTCGTGCCACAGCCGTGACTCAATTATTCAAGAGGCTAAAGTTTGATTAGGGAATAACATTAGATGTAATTGACAAGAGTTGTCTGCCTATTGAACATTACATGGCGTTTCGTGCCACAGCTGGGGTTGTGTGATGGAATGTAGGATCCCTATTCCCACTAGCATTATGAATGCTTAATTTTTCACGTAGAGGGTTGAATAAATTAGATAAACTAGTGGGAGCCACTTATGAATAAAGACCCGATTCATATAGTGTTTTGAAATGAAATCGAATATTTGCTAAGTGTTGTTATGTGTTTATCATTTACAGATTTACTTTGTACGTTATGTCTTCTGCACTATCACTCAGGAGCATACTAGATACTCACAAATTGACTGGTCCTAATTATGCTGACTGGCTTCGAAACTTGAGAATTGTTCTCAGGATTGAGAAGCTGGAATACGTGATTGACTCACCTAAGCCTACTGAACCTGCTAGTTATGCACATAATGATGAACATGTTGTGTATCGTAAGTGGATAGATGATGCAAATGTTGCTCAATGCATCATGCTAGCTTCCATGAACATTGAGCTACAGAAGCAACATGAGCATATGGATGCTCACACTATCCTCGTGCATCTACAAGAGTTGTATGATGTGGCTGGGAGGACAACTCAATATGAGATATCGAAGGAGTTGTTCGGTTGTAGGATGTCTGAGGGATCATCTGTGAATGACCATGTACTCAAGATGATCAATTTGATTGAACGTCTTGGACAACTTGGTTTTGCCATGGATGGGGAGCTGAGCCAAGACTTGGTCTTGCAATCGCTTCCGAGTTCGTTCTCGCAGTTTGTTGTGAACTTTCACATGAATAAGTTGGATGTCAGCCTGCCTGAACTCCACAACATGTTGAAGACTGCGGAATCGAATTTTCCCCCTAAGAAGAGTTCTGTTCTTCTAATTGGTGAAGGTTCCAATCCTAAGAAAAGGAAGAGGAACTCTTCCAAGAAGAAGAAAGTAGGTGAGAAAACGCCGGTTCTACCAAAAGCTGAAGACCCCAAGAGCAAAGTTGTTTGCTTTTACTGTAACAAGGTGGGGCACTGGAAGAGGAACTGCAAGGTTTACCTTGCAGAATTGAAGAAGAAGAAGGGTAGTGAGACTACCGCTTCTGATTCAGGTATGTTCATGATAGAAGTGAATATGTCATTAAGCCAAATTTCTACTTGGGTATTAGATACCGCCTATGGTTCTGACATCTGCAATTTGTTGCAGGGACCAAGGAGAAGTAGGACTCTTGAGGAAGAGGAGGTGATTCTACTGATGGAAATGGAGCAAGAGTTGCTGCTGAAGATGTAGAATCATTTCATTTACATAAGCCTACGGGCAAGCCTATTGTTTTAAATAATTGTTATTTTGTTCCCTCGATTGTGAGGAATATTATTCCCAAGTTAGACTTGGCTGGATTTTCATTTATTATTGAGAATAATGAATGTTCTATTCTTAGAGATAATATTCTTTATGGACGTGGTACTTTAAATAATGGTCTGTATGAATGTGACATAATTTACTTCAGATTGAACAAACTAATAAAAGAAAAGGGATGATGAAAATCTCACTTTATAGTGGCACTACAGTCTCCATTTAGTAGACATGGAGAGAGGACTGCAAATTTGCTAGGAATGGTACACACAGATGTATGTGGACCAATATCTAAGCAAGCCATGGGTGGATTTTCATACTTCATTACTTTCATAGATGATAGATCTGGATTCGGATATGTGTTTGATGAAACACAAGTCTGAGGCCTTTGAAAGGTTCAAAGAATATAAGTATGAAGTGGAGAAACAACCAAACATAGTATTATAACTCTTCGATCAGATCAAGGTGGTGAATACTTTAATGGAGTGTTTCTAGATTATCTCAAAGTAAATGGTATAGTCTCCCAGTGGACTCCTCCAGATTGGTATCTGAAAGGAGAAATCGAACTTTGTTAGACATAGTTCGGTCCATGATGAGCTATGCAAATCTTCCAGTATTCCTATGGGGTTATGCATTGGAAACCTCAGCATATTTACTGAATAAGGTGCTTTCCAAAATCTGTTCCTCAAACTTCGTATGAGATATGGAAAGAAAGGAAACCGAGTCTTAAACACGTTAAGATTTGGGGATGTCCAGCTTATGTCAAGTAAGTTGACCCAGACAAGCTGGAATATCGATCCGAAAATGTAGTATTGTGGGATATCCTAAAGAGACTTTAGGGTATTACTTTTGCACCGATCATCGGGTGTTTGTCTCCAGACATGCTACCTTCTTGGAAAAGGAGTTTATCCTTGAAGGAAACAGTGGGAGCAAAATTGAACTTGATGAAGTTCAAGAAGCACAAACTACTACGGATCAAGTGGAAACACCTGTTCTGACTGAACAACCTTTTGTGGAACAACCCATTCATAGATCAGGGAGAGTGTCTCGCCAACCTGAGAGGTAATATGGCCTTGTCATTGAGAATGATAATGAGTTGTCAATCATTTGATGATGACGACCCTGTGACCTATAATGAGGCTATGAGTAGTGTTGACTCAGAGAAATGGCATAGTGCCATGAAATCCAGAATGGAATCTATGTATATGGTATACAAAAGATAGATTATAGCAGATGGTTAGGTGGAGACCTATAAGGCCAGGCTTGTGGCAAAAGAATTCAAACAAAGGCAATGGATTGACTTTGATGAAGCCTTTTACCTGTAGCCCTGTTAATCAATTCGGATTTTGCTTGCGAATGCTGCTTACTACTACTATGAGATCTGGCAAATAACCATATGGTTTTCTTTCCAAGGGAAATGAAAACCTAGTGTGTAAGCTGCTGAGAACCATATGTGGTTTAAAGCAAGCTTCTCGTAGATGGAACATCCGTTTTGATGAGACAATCAAAGAGTTTGATTTTATCAAAAACGTGGATGAACCATGCGTCTACAAAAGGGTTAGTGGGAGTGCGATAACATTTATTGTATTGTATTGAAATAGAGTTGACACACATAACAACATAGCAGACCCACTCACAAAGCTACTTTATGAAAGTCACTTTGATCGTCAAGATGGGTATTAGATACCAGAGTGATTGGCTTTAGTACAAGTGGGAGATTGAAAGGAATATGTCCTAAGTCCAATCGTGTATTAGGATTTAGGAATAACTTTTATGTAATCTGTTTTGATTTCATTGATATTAATAAAGACTTGTTTTATTTTTATTACGGGCTCTATCTATTTAAGTGTTTAAATAAGATATACCATAGTTTAGAGTAAAGCTTTTTATGGATTATGATGAGATCATAATAGTGAGACCTAAAAAGATGATAGCTCTAAACTTAAATAGTTCCTGGTCATAGGATTACTAATTGGTAATTAATAATCCGCAAAGATCGGTACATATAATGCTTGCTTCATTATGAAGGATGTCTGTTCTCATAGACATTTATGTGGTGACACTATAGCTAGTATGTAGGTGCTTATTATAGAATAAGTTCACTGAACATGACTCGCCCAGCGGAACAACTGATGGAGTTCACTCACGTGTCAGCAGTTGTTCGCTTAGTGATAGTTGTACAAGTATCCTTAGACTTGAGGTCATCATAGTCATCTTGTGTACACTGAACTATGCTTTGGTTTAGTTCTTAGTCTCCAGGGACAATTATTAGGGCTCTTCTGGGTATAGGAATTTGTACACGAAGATAGTGTATGATCAATAATGGATCTACCCCTTCCAGTGAAGGAAGCGAATGTTCAAGGCTGATCCACTTATGCTAGTTCAGGAATCTCTGGCCAGAGTGAATGAAATTAGAAAGGAGTTTCTAATTTGCATAGAACTACGCATAGTAAATGGTAAGCAAGTGATTGAATTAGATAGGCTTGACACGAGATCCATGCCTTGTATTTAATCAGGACATTGTAGGGTAGAAGGAGTTTATTGTACGGTAACTATTCACTGACAGGTTCTTGGTATTCTAAGCAGTGAATTCATATTATCCGGATAGTCGCGATATGTTGAGAAGCATCACTCACGATGTAGAATAAATGTGATTAATTAATTAATCATATTTAATAAATTAGAGAATTTATATAAATAATGATAAAATAGTTTTATTATTATTTATTTCTACTACCGGCTTAATATTGAACCTACAGGGTCACACCATAAAAAGAGAATGATTTTATGGTGGAGGAATTAATTAATAATGGCTAATAATTATTTATTTGTGAAATAAATAATTAATTGACAAATTTAATAATTGATTAAATGAGATTTAATTGATTATAAATTAATTAAGAAAAGTTCTTAATATTATTAATTAAGGATTTAATTTTTGGAAATTAAATCAAGAGAGAGAATTATTTCTAAAGTGTTTAGAAAAAGGATTAATAATTAAAAGGTGTTTTAATTATTAATGAGAATAATAAATGGGATAATAATAATAATATTTATGGAAAAATTTCAGCTGAAAATTTTGCCTATAAATACACTATTATAGACCCTATTTTTATTCTAACCCCAGAAACCCAAAAGTTTCAGAAAACCAAATTCTCTCCACCTCCTCCTCCTCCTAAAAGTCGTTTTCTTGGTGGATACCGGTGGAGTGCTTCACACTTGAGGAGCAACTGCTAAGGATCTCTGATCGTTGTCTCCGAATTATTTTAAAAGGTTAGATTCGATCCCTCGAATTTTTAGTCACGATTTATATGCTTTTATTTGGATTTTGTATGTGTAAAAGTGTTTTTCCACGCCCCGCTGCGTTTAAAAATCCAACAGTTTTGGTGCAATTTGTTGCTGAAAACCAGGAGGGTTGAATAGCTTATTTCCAAACTGCTGGACAGCCGTTGCATCACATTCTGATTGTTGCTCCAGCTGAAGTTAGGATGATTCCAGTTGTCAGGATGATAAGTGTCTGGAACTGGTTGCTGCAATCTCTGAAAGTTGCTCACAAACTGAGCTGATTCACTAGATATAGCGCATTGCTCTGTCACATGTGGACCTGCACACAGCTCACAAATACTAATTATCTGCTTAACACCATAGTTAGCCAGAGAATCGTTCTTCATAGACAACGCCTTTAGTTGAGCAGTGATAGCCGTAGCTGAATCCACCTCAAGAACTCCTGCTACCTTTCTATGTGGCAATCTCTGGGCTGGATACTGATATTCATTAGCAGTCATCAGTTCAATTAGATCATAAGCTTCCTCATAGCTTTTTGCCATAATGCTCCACCTTCTGCTGCATCGAGCATGGGTCTGGACTGTGCTCCCAACCCATTGTAAAAAAAATTGATGATCATCCAATCAGGAATTCCATGATGAGGACACTTCCTAAGCATCTCCTTGTAGCGCTCCCAAGCTTCAAATAAAGATTCTCCTGATTGCTGCGCAAATTGAGTAAGAGCATTCCTGAGTGCAGCTGTCTTCGCCATAGGGAAGAATTTAGTAAGAAACTTCTGAGCAAGATCTTCCCAAGTAGTAATCAAACCAGCTGGTAGAGAGTGTAACCAGCTCTTAGCCTTGTCCCTCAGAGAGAATGGGAACAGTCTCAGCTTCACAGCATCTTGAGAAACACCATCAAACCTGAAGGTGTCACAGATCTCTATGAAATCCCTAATGTGTGTATTGGGATCTTTCATTGGAGAACCCCCAAACTGGACTGAAGTCTGTACCCATTGAATTATGACAGGCTTGATCTCAAAGGTATTAGCTGTGATAGCTGGCCATATAATGCTAGATTGAATGTCATTGATCTTGGGTTGAGAAAAATCCATCAAGGCTTTCGTTCGTGCAGCTGGATCTCCCATTATAATGAGTACCTGAAACACAAACAAATAAACCGTGAAAGTAAAAGAATTCGAGTCAGTGAACTTTAACGACCACTGATGATAAGCACATAAACTAAAAATTAACACCGAGTCCCCGGCAGCGGCGCCAAAAACTTGTTAGGGCGAAAACACGCGCTAATATTCACGCAAGTATACGCGTTCGTATGTAGTATAAGATATAAATCAGATTCGTTCCCACATAGAATGGTTTAGGTTAAGTTCAATTTATGCACCTATGCAATAATGTATGGTTATCGCTCAATGCTAAGACAATTAACAAATTGGGTTTTTATTAAACTAAGAGATTATACTAAATAATATTAACTAAGAGAATTGAGGTTGAATTAATATATATGACAAATATGGGATTTTAACTTCATTAAATACTTCATTCAATAGCCTTATTGTTCTTAACCTTAGCATGTGATGGTGATGACACTAATCAGATAACACGAAACTGATAAACTCCAACTTTCGTTGCACGAGTACCATTCTACCAGACATCCACAAAAGAGATAGAAGCTGAATAGGCACCAATTATATTGAGACCCTATATGTCTATAGAATTTGACAACATAACGGTTTAAGCACAAGTTATCCATCTTGATTACATAGGGCAAGTAAAACGGTTAGAGTTACCTATGAATCATGCATACAATAACATGAACCTATGCTAGCATGGCAAGTTCTAAACCTCTATATTAACTGTCGCTTCAATAGAGATTAACACGTTATCTTATATGTTAGCTACGCACATAAGACGAATAAGCACAACCAATACTAGGATATCAATCAATCACCACACACCTAGATATCGAAACAAATAACTATTAAAATCCATAAGTAAATCCGCTAGAATCCCATGACAACGATTATCCCATAATCGAACTCATCGTCACCATGGGTTCCAATGAGAGCATGGTATAAAACAAGGTCTTAATAAACTGAATAATAATTAGAGTACGAATAAACGAGATCTAGGTTCAACTAGAACGAAAACGAGCATCCAAAGTTACAACTAGTTTAAAGAATCAAAAGTTGAAAACAAGATCTTCTTTTTCGGAGTTGTTATGTGCTTCTAGGTCTTCTCCTTGGTATCCCAATCTTCCCGGATGATGAAAACCTTTTTTTTAAGTATATATACGCCCCTAGTGGACCTGGACCCTCAAAATCGTCAAATTCCACTCAAAAAGGGTTTTTTCAGCGAAATCAGCGACCGGCCGCACCTTGGGTGGCCGCTCAGCTCTCCGGGCGGGCGCTCAGCTCCTGTCTGGAAAAATTTCTGATGAATCTTGTTTTGGCCATAACTTGAGTTCTACTCGTCAGAATTAGGCGATTCAACTGCCTAGGCGAAGCTATTGAGATTCTCTAAAACTTGACAATGGTCTTGACTTCCAATTCTGATCACTTTTTATCATATTTCCTTTAAAAGCTCTTTTTTTCATATAACTGATACTTGAAATGCAATAACACAAAACACATCAAATACCAACAACTTGAGTCCAAAACACCAATTTAAGCTTGTAATAAAGCGTCCCAAGTGGATATAAAATCCACTTATCATCTGCAAATTGGCTAACACTGAGAAGATTCACTTCAAGACCAACTACTAGTGCTACATCATCAATGACAATATTTTCAGAAACAATCTTGCCATATCCCATTATGAATCCTTTGCTGTTGTCTCCAAAGGTCACCAATGGGCCAGCTTTCTCCTCAAATTGTGATAACAGAGCCTTATCACCTGTCATATGTCTGGAGCATCCACTGTCAATGATCCATATGACTTTCTTCACTTTGCCCTGCATACAATGAGATTCAGGTATGTTTAGTGACCCAAGCAGTGTTGGGTACTTTCTTTTTGTTAACTGATTTAGCAGAAGTAGAGTGAGTTGCTTCCGATAAAATAGAGTACAATGATTGTTGTGCATTTTCCCTTTCTGATGTAGACTAAATTTTTGTTTCTTTAATGTCTACTCTCAGTTTGTGGCAACTTTTCATCACTTTCAATTTGCAAGGGATGCAGTCAAACTTATCACTGAATGAGTAGGGATCATTTAAATCTGCTTCATTGTATTTGCAAGCTCCTTCAGTTGGCTTACTAACACCATTTTTACAAAGGTGAGTTAGATGATTTGCAGAGCCATATTTTTCAAACTTCTTTCCAGGAGCATATGCAACATAAGCTAGATCATTGATTTTGTTTATCCCTATTTTCCCATTTATATTTTTCTTCTTCTTTCCTGTATCTTCAATCTTTGTTCCTTTGACAGGAGTCTCGGTGCTTTGATTGTCCATGAGAATTTTTTCAGCCATAGAAGATTGAGTTGAGTTTGCATTTTTCTTTTCATTATCCTCATCTGCAATTTCTTGCTTGATAATCAATTCTTCTTCACTGAAGTCTACTTCACTGAAGTCTATTTCATAAGCCTTGGACATAGGTGACCCAACCTTTTTCCGCATTGCTGGAATATTTTCATTCTCTGTTGCTTTCTCTTTGTCCCTTATGTTCTTCTTTTTGCTGTTCAAATCTTCATAATCAAGACCAATAGAAATATTTGCACATGGTTTGATTTTCTCATGGTACTGATCAACCAATTCAGATACATTATTGAAAGACTTCAACTTTACTTCATTTTTCTTCAGTTTTTCCCTTAACACAGCCTCAATCTCATTTGAACACTTGAGCTTGTTCTTCAGATAACCATTTTCTTGTTTCAAAGCTTCAAGCTCCATTGTCAACAATTTAGTTCCTTGTTTTTCATTCTCAAGCTTCTCATTCAACTTTGTTAATCTGCTAACTTATTCATTAGCAGCAACCATGCTTGTGTGGATGTGAAATATTTATGTGCTCATCTTCTCAACAGTTTCCTTATATTGATTTACATTTAAATCAGTGGTGGTAAGAGTTGGTACCTGTGATTTAGATGAGGATGATTCTCCTTGCTCCAAAGCCAAGAGTGCATAGTTTCCAAGTTCTTCATCAATTTCATAGTCATCCCAACTTTTACCTTCTGCAATATAAGCTTTGGTTTGTTGTTTCTTCAGAAGAGCTTCATACTTTGCTTCAAGTTCAAGATAAGCTTTATCTTTTGTTACCTTCTTGGGTTTCCTGCATTCTGTAGCAAAGTGACCAAGTTCATCACAATTGAAGCACCTTATCTTAGATCTGTCAACAGATCCAGTTTTGTAGCCATTCTTGCTATCAAAATTGTACTTCCCCTTTTCCTTCCAGTTGTTGTCTTTGCTGAAAGATTGTCCTTTATTCTTGAAGTATCTTGGCTTCTTTACTCTAATATTAAAGAATTTTCTATCCAAATAAGCCATTGACTGATCTAGCTCATCCAGTTCTTCAAGAGTATAGAACTCATCTTTTTCCATTTCCAGAATGACTTGTTCATATGAATCATTTGTTCTTTGCTCTCTTGTCGAGGCAACTGGAGTTTGAGATCTTGGTTCATCATTGGATGTTTGACTTTCATTTACAATTAAAGCAATTGAGCCATCCACAACATGTCCTTGACCAGATCTCAATGATTGTCTTTGAATCATCTCTAGTTCATATGTTTTGAGAATTCCTTATAGAAATTCCAGTGTTATTCTGCTTAAGTCTCTCCCTTCCCTGATTGCTGAGATTTTCTGTTCCAAATGATCAGGGAGAGTAAACAGGAACTTTAGATTCACTTCTTCAGTTTCATAGTATTTGTCATGAAGTTACAAGTCATTTATCAGCTTATTGAATCTTTCAAACACATCAGTAATGCTTTTCTTTGGCTTAGCCATGAAACCCTCATACTGTGAAATCAGTATCCTTCTTTGGTTTGACCTAACTTCTTCAGTTCTTTCACAGAGTATCTCAATCTTTTCCCATATTTGCTTGGCAGTGTCACAGTTGACAATGTTGTTGTACATCACATTGTCAAGTGACTCAATCAATATTAATTGCAAGCTACTATCCAGGGAGACTTTCTCTTTTTAAGGATCAGTATACTCAGTAGGATCTTTTGGAGCATAAAGAGCTGGGATAATCCTGTCTCCATCTATAGATTCCTCAATTCTAGCCGTAGGAATGAAAGGTCCATCCTTGAGGATCTGAGTGTAGAGTGGATTGGAAATCTTGATGAACAACATCATTTTCTTTTTCCAAATAGTGTAGTTAGCTTTGTCAAATGTAGGAATTTTGATATACTGATTTTCTGTGTATTCATTCTTCCAAGATCTTAAATCTGTTTACTTTTAGATTTTGCTCTGATACCACTTGTTAGGAAATGATTAACACACAGATGGGGGGGGGGTGAATGTGTTTTACTGTTTTTAAACTTTTCTTGAATGTTTATGGTTGAACAAACTAAATTAATTCTTGTAGTGAAATGTGTTCATGCAGAATTTAAACTTGCAGAAATAGAAAGAACACAGATTTTCAAAACTCACTTAATTTTATATTAAAATTAAGACTAGTTTGCTACAAAATTTCTAGGCTCTTTGTTGATAGAGAGCTTAGCTTCTCCTTGAGAGTACTACAATAAATTTGATCTAAATTGTTACAACTGACTAAAGGACCAGTGACTTCTTGACTTGTTGACTTGTCAAGAGCTCTAGTGACTTCTTGACTTGTCGATATCTCAGAGTTCTCTAGTGAATTTTGACTTACCGATATCTTTGAGTTCTCTAGTGGAACTTGACTTATCGATAACTCAGAGTTCTGTACTAAATGTAGACTTGTCAATAACTCTGAGTTCTCTAGTGAAGGAATGACTTGTCGATATCTCCAATCTTCAATTCTTCAATTTGGCTTGTCGATATCTTCCTGAGTTCTTTAGTAGCTGTCTAGACTTCTCGATAAGTCATTATGGAGTTCTCGAATGACTTCTCTATAACATTAAATCTGTGACTTGTAGAGATCCTGACTTAGAGTATTTTTCTCCAAACAAATTTATTCAACTCTAAGCTTCTTCAAAATTCTTCTCAGGCATGATCTTCTTGATCTTCTTCCAGATAGAATCCTTAGGCTTGATACTGTTTCAGGAAAAAGACTCCAGTCTGCTCCTTTGCATTTTTACAGACTTTAAGTGTTACAAGTACAAATTACTAATTAAGATAATAATACAACTTACTTAGGGTTGACCCCCAGTTTAACTGAATACTAAAAATAACAATTCATTAATCTCCTCCTTAGATCAGATGTCCATCTGGCTTGCTTCATACTTTTATCAGAGACACTAATGATATTATTATCTACAGTGATCTTTGACATCATCACTTATATATTACAGGTTTGGCCACAGTTAATGCTAAAAATCGCACCATGCACACCCTTACTCGTTACTATTCACAGTCCATGCCGGGTTCAATTCGATCCGATACGAATCGAATTTATACGCATAAAGAGGCGAGTCAAGGTGAGTCCGGGTCGGTCAACCCACCCGTTTGGCCCCTCTTACTTCTATGTACTTAGATTTTTAATTAGCATGCATGTAATGTTAGAAAAAGTTATATAGGTAAAGTTGACCTCAATAATGGTTGTATTTTTGCCTTTATTATATCGCTTAATTTCTTTGAATTCATAATTGCTTAATTCTTTGAATTCAGGTGCAATTTTATATTTAATATCCACAACAAAAATTATTATCGCGAGAAATATTAAAGACAACTAACGACAAATTTATAAATTTTTTCATACGAAATTTAAATTAACACAAAAAATATTAAACTAAAATTATCAATATTAATATTACAAAATCTTAAATAATCGTGTGTGTTAACAAATACACGATATTAAATATATGCATCATTATTATCATTTGAACATATAAAATATAACTCAGGCATATATTTTTTATTTTTAACAACGACGCGGTGAAAATGACGGATTTGATTAAAAAATGACATTTCAAATCACTTTGCTTCCATTACTCGCCTGCACAGCAGATTGGTCACAACTCACAAGTCATAAGTTAACTGCCACAAACACAACCAAATAATGGAATGCAATTTCCATAACAACAGCGTTATCTAATCATACGTCTATTTTGTATTCACTCCTTCACACTTTAATTTTGATCCTCCCCCTTTTCACTTACACAACTCTATAAACACACACACACACGCACAGTCACCTGAATTGAGACAGTGAGAGAAGTAATTGACACAATGATGACGAGTGATAAGCAAAACAATGGTGTAATTACAACCAATGGAGTGGTTAATAACGATGAATTGGGTGTGATTTTGGGTTTAGATGGTGGTACTACTTCTACTATTTGTGTTTGTATTCCTTTTTCGGATCATCTTTCTGACCCTGTTCCGGTTCTCGCCCGGGCCGTTGCTGGATGCTCTAATCACAACAGTGTTGGAGGTACTTCTTCTCTTTTTCGGAGATAACCTGTAAATTATATATTTGTTTTTTTATGTGTGTGGGTTGCTCATATGATATATGGTGTTGAAGTTAGAGGTGTTAGTTTTCGGTTTTAGGTGTTTGTAAGCGCGGTAATTACTTGTCGTACAATTTTGTTAAATGTGATGAAGAATGGATATTGTGATATGTGAGGCATTTGTCGGGCCATAGAGTGGTGGTAGTGTCGTTTTGGGGTTTTTTCTATGTGAATAGGTGATGATTGGGTCGGGTTTGAGTTATGTTTAGGATAGTGAGGGACTGATGGTAGGGATTATATTTTTGTTTCGTAAAGATGTGTTAGTGTTGTAATGGAATTGAGTAAGGCTTAGTTCGGAAAGTGATGAATGCTGAGTAGATAAATAGCTACAATGCTATATAGAATGTACCTAATTTGTTTGATTTTGCATAAATGGTACTTGTGGTCGAGTTGAAATTTACGGTTAAGGAAGCTTAATTAGGATTTTTTAACTGTTTATGCTTACAGAAACAGCAGCAAGAGATACATTGGTACAGGTTATGACAGAGGCTCTTTTGAAATCAGGGTCAAAGAAATCAGCTGTTCGAGCTGTTTGTTTAGGTGTATCTGGTGTCAATCATCCAGACGATCAGGAAAGGATATTAATTTGGCTGAGGTTGGTTCTACCTAATTATTGAGCTGTAGATAAATAGTTTTTTTTATCTGTGAAGTATTTCTTACAAGTCCTTTCAGCTTCTTGACTGTAATTAGGTTGTTTCGTTAAAAGTAAAAAGTATTTATGTTCAGATTCTCGAAGTTCAGTTATTAACATTTTTTATCGAGTTTGGTCAATCTAACCTTAATTATGTTCTTCGTGAATATTTAGTTGATTTGACAAGTGAGAAATCATATGCATATGCTATTATATTTAAAAGCTATTTAGGTTTGATACCTTGTTTACTAACTTCTATTTGAGCTGGTCAAGAGTTTACATAACGAAATTCCTCTTTGTCAAGTTCGGATCGATGATAGTTTGGAGCTCGAAATTGCAGCTAGACGGACATGTAACATGGTAGCAAGATGTGCTTTGCCAAATAATTCCCAAATCATACTACAAAATTGTTAAATAATTTTTTTTTGGAAAATTCAGACTTCTATTTGGCAATTGGGTTATAATTATTATACTCATCGAATTTGTATACGTATTAAATTCTGGAGAAAACCGCCATGAGATATAGTTAGCACAAGTTTTTATCTTATAAGATAAATAAGCTAAACCAGTTGTACAATTTTAGGTATGAGGGCATCTCTACCATTTTAAATAGCTTCAGATGATCAACCTTCCTACATTGTATTACTAAAATTGATATTCTTATACGGCCTTCTTGTTCTTTGTACCATAGATGGCCACACATGGAAGAAAGTATCTTATGTTTTATCAAATCTGCCATACTTACATGTGACCTTAATTACATAAGATACATCATACATGTAATTCGTGGAAGATTGGCTGCCATCTGCTTTAGTTGATGACATTCAATCAATTTTGCTTTTGACAGAAACATATTTCCAAGCCATGTTAAGCTATATGTTCAGAATGATGCTGTGGCAGCTCTTGCTAGCGGGACTATGGGGAAACTTCATGGCTGCGTTTTAATAGCAGGAACGGGGACCATTTCTTATGGTTTCACTGAAGGTGGACTAGAAGCTCGCGCTGCTGGTGCGGGTCCTGTATTGGGTGATTGGGGCAGGTTAGAACATATGTAGTTTATTGCAGTACCTTGCATGTCCAACACTTAATTGTTTATAATGTCTTCTTTTTCTGTACTGATGATGATTTCTATTATTTGGTTTTGACATAATTGTTAATTCACTTTTTCTAAATCTTTTTTAAGACTACCAGAATACCACTGAACTTCTTACATTTAGATTTCTGCTTCAAAGATTGTGCCTGTTAATGAAAACGTACATAACTCTGAGTGTTAGTGGGACTAAAGATTTCAATGGTAATCTATGTTAATCAGAATCTTCTGTTTTGGTTGTGGTATATGTCAGACACTTAGACACTCTACACTCGGACAAGACACTTATTTTGTGTCGGATCCTTTGATGGAAATGCGGAAACTTTGACGAACTTAAAGATCACATTCGACTTGAACTTCAGATGCAAAAAAAAAAGAGAGAAAGAGATAAGCAGAAATGAGAAATAATTGGAGAAGACACTTAATTGCAAAGTCACTTACAAAATCATATTTCATCTAACTTTTATACTTTTAAGGAATTTGTTTACCATGCTTGTTTGATAATATATATTATGTCGCGTCTCCGTGTCCACAGTTAGATTTTCAAGTCAAACACTGGTACCTGAGTAGGAGTGATGTAGATATTAGATTAGCCCGTTTTAAGCCTATTATGTAATACGTTTCTGGGAAACTTCAGATCGATCTTTCCATTAGTTATTTACCTAATCAGTCTTGATAGTTGATACAATATTTACATTGCATTCTGTAAGATTCAGGTGTATACATGCTTTCAATGATACATCTGATTACATCTGATTCATGTGTAAAGTTTGATTTTGCTTCATCTGTTGACAGTTGACACAATAAACTAGATAATTCAGTACATACTGTGTGTGAGTTTGAGGGCAAATGTAATCAAATGGACTAATGAACTACTTCACTTTACATTACAGTGGATATGGAATTGCGGCAAAAGCCTTGACTGCAGTAATTAGGGCTCATGATGGCCGCGATTCACAGACAATGCTCACAGACAGGATTTTACAGTCTCTTGGTCTTCCTTCTCCGGATGAGCTCATAGGGTATGTATAGGTATTATCCATTCTGGGAGAACTCTCTCCTATCCTATGTAATTTCTGGTTACACATTAATGCATATACAATAGGGCTTATGGAAAGGAATCACTGGATAAACCCTTGTTCCTGTAACCATGTGTTTCCTTATATTTCTGGTGGGTGCCATCCTAATAATATTGTTCTTAAATAAATAAATGCCTCCTTTATTGGCGTTTGTGGTTTATTTCAGTTAATGAGTTGCTATTTACAGTGAGAAGAAACACAGCTATTGGCGTGTATAGCAATATAGTGCATATAATACAACAACTTGGTAAACTAAATTCTTCAGAAAGTTTTTTTGCACATGAATATTTATATGGCCACGCTATTGGTGTTTGACCAACCCCATAAAGTTGGATATTTAACAACTTTATTAATGATTCACTAGAAAAAGTAGTTTATGTTATATAATTGGCACCATATTACACATAAATTTGATAATGAGCATGTAAAAGCACACTAGCCCGACTCGGTTTTTTGGATACACATGCCCGAATCATTTTGCTTATCTGATAACAAATTTAACGAGCTTACTTTGTCAATTGATTTTGTACAACCAAAATTGAGCTGAAACTGGAATTTGACAGCTTATAATTCTATTAATTTTATGAGCTCCTCTTTTCATTCTGGTTTATGCTTGTTGCTGAAAAATATCTAGTTTATAGCTGCTACCTTCTTGCTTTCAGTTTTTTACCTCCTTAACCCATTTTCATGTATAGATTTGTTATTCTTGATGTCTTCTTATTGGTTGTTATATGTATATTGGACAATATCTTTTTCATGATTCATCAGGAGTAGTGGACCAAAAATTAATTTAATGATTGTGTAAACGCATAATTCACTATTTTTTTTTATCTTTTTTTTTTCTCATCTGGATCTAGGTGGACTTATGCAGACCAATCTTGGGCACGAATTGCAGCACTCGTTCCAGTAGTTGTATCTTGTGCTGAAGCTGGTGATGAGATTGCACATCAAATTTTAAATGACGCGGTGCAAGAATTGGCTTCAAGCGTGATTGCTGTTGTCAAACGACTTGGCTTGGGCGGGGAAGGTATTACATTAAACCTATATAATATTTGCACTGGTGTTTTTGTTTTGCAAGGAAAATACAAAATGTCAATATTTTGGTCTGCCAGCAGTTGTACTGTGGATATGAAGTTCGAACTTAAGTTTAAAAGTTCTATGATGTCGGTGCTGCTGCAAAATATTAGGAAACATCATGTTTTGAAAACCTACCATCTGCTGTGTTGGCCCTTAGAATATTATAAACTCAATTCACATCTTTAATTGACTTGTAGATGGAAATTCGTATTTTCCTATTGTTATGGTTGGCGGGGTCCTGGAAGCTAACAGAAGGTGGGACATAGGTAGAGAAGTTATCAACTGTGTGTTGAGGACGTACCCTGGTGCAACTCCAGTTAGACCAAAGGTTAGCATCCATGCTTCAAATTTCACAACTTCTTATAACAAAGAGCCTAAGATATTCGTTTATCAAATTTCTGTAATTAGTTGTACTTTGCACTTGATTGACTGTCATATTTAGAGAACCATGACCATGATATAAACTGTGCTTAATTTTAATAGTTTTTTTAGTATCTTAGAAATTGAAAATGTATCTGGATTCTGGTGAGGACAGGATCTATATATTATTTCCTTACCCTTGTTTGAACCTTGAACTGACAGTAATGTTGATGGTGCTTTCCACTATATTTATAATTTTCTAAAGTATGTTATGTAATGCGCTTATAATTAAAAAACATTATTTTACGATAACATTATATTTTTCTGTAATAACCCTTTCTCCATTGTAGATGCTCCTGTTATTCATCCTTCACAATCTCACGAAACTCTTACCAAAGGATCTGACAGCGTGGTTCTTGCACTGTTTTGTGTTTCAAATGTTTAGTATGTATTTTGTTATACAATCATTAGTCTCCTGATTGTTTTATATGGTGTTTCTCTGTCACAATAAATTAGTAATGAAGTTTTACTACCAGTGAACATTGTATAAATGATGTTGTAACTGTATTGATTAGTTGCTAACAGAAATTATTATTATTTAGGTTGATCCTGCAGTTGGGGCAGCTTTACTGGCTTGGAATTACTTAAAGAAAGAAACAAATGGGGAAGTCCAAACACAAACGTAGTATGATATATGACTTGGAAGTGTATAGTTTTATAGGACAAAAAATTGACATCGATTTGCAGCACATATAATGTTAGGTACTTGCAGTAATATTATGAAAATAGGTATTCTGGTGTGTAAACAAAGGGAAGTCATACACAAGCCAAAGAATGCATGTTCTGAGAATTACTTGAAGCCTTAAAGGCAACATATATCAACTTGTTTGTGAATCTCGGTGGCGCATGTATCATCACTTGTAAGCCTTGAGCAGTTTCGCAGTCAGAGTGAACTTATTTAACATCTCAATATAGCAGTTTCTCCATACTTTACCTTTCCTAAATCGTAGTACCCCATGTCTCCTAATGGTTTGTTCCCCAGTAATTGTAAGGTTACTGACAAATCAATTAAAAATTTTAGCATATGGTATTTTTAGTTGAAATGTGTTTTAGCGGAAAAACTTATTACATCGTCATGACAAGATTCGAGGGTTATAACCCAGACACCTGAGCCCAGTGTTCTACAAATTGGTCTACGATTAATTTGCGCCTAGCTCTGGGTGTAGGCGGATTAAAAATGTTCAATTTTTAAAAAAATTCGGGTAAAATTTGCTTTTTTAAAAAAATGTTGATTAATCGGATTTTGGTGGAGCTAGTCTTATTTAGAATGGATTATTATCAGTCAAAAAATCAAGTGGGATATATTGGGATCGATGGGTAAAAACAGGAAAAATAATTAAGGGTAAAATTGTAAAAGTACAAAGTGTTTATGAAAAAGATCCGTCTGTTATAGCAGCTCTGGACCCCTTCCAGGAATGCCCATGTCAAAGGCAAAATTGCAACTAGCAACAATTGGATTTGGAGTACACTGTGAACATTTAATTGCCTTGAAGCAGCTAATGAGGATATTTAATTTGAAATTATCTAAAGAGAGTACATAATTTTGCAGGAAACATCAGTACATAAACAAATTAGATAATACTAGAAATTGTCTAACAATTCTACAAGGATCTTCCTTGCAAGATCCTTCCTTTCGGTGATGGATGGAGTTGGTGCCCAGATTTTGCTATATATATCTGTTTGCTTCCCCTTATATGAACTGGTGTTCGACGGTTTTACAACCTGTAGTAATGATTACAAGCCCCACCCCAAAGAACAATTCACCATTCTGTTTGTGTCCCCTGATATGAACCCGGCCAAATTAGGGTTGGATTTTTTTAATCCGTTTGGGTCATTTTAAAAGGGTTGTTTTATAAAAAAATTACAATAATAACATCGTAAGAGATGTCCACGGGAAGTTGCAAGCATCACACTATTTGCACCGAGTTTCAAGTAATTCCATCTAAATTATTGTAGGCCACTTTTAACTGTAATCAAGGTACGGTTTTTCTATGAGGCACCTATCACTATGAGTACATAATAAAGCGCTGCAGAAACTGAAGGAGGAGAAGAGGTCCCATGATGATTTGACTATTACCTCCCCGTTTACTAAGCTCGTCTGAGAAGTCACCCTTGCCCCAAAAATGTGGTACCGGAGACAGAGACACTGGGGCGGAACTACAAATATTTACTTAGAGGAGCACCGAGTAAATTGTGGCAGGCACCCTCTTGCCTTTTAAATTTTATGGAGGCACTTTTATATTCTTTTTCAAAAAATTTAATGATGAAAAAATGTAAAGAAAAATTTATGAGGGACAAGTGTTTCCGGTATACTTTACTAGAGACTCCCCTAGGGAGACATGAAATTCGACGGAACGGCTGATCCAATGGAATATGTGAGTAGGTTAAACACTCTTATTCCCCAAGTCCATCATATAATAATCTAGTTATATGCCGACTAGAAATAGTTGATGAAACAAGTGACATTATAGGAGTGGTGAAATCCGACGAATTCAGTCAAACAGATTCAAAACCCTCAATATTGGATTGTGCATCACAGAAACAAATCTAGAAATTCCTGCTCTTTTCGTACTTGACAATTCTCTGCTAAAACATGGCATTTGTTTTTTTGCTTCATATGCTTAAAATTGTTTTCTTTGAGAATTTTTAACATCTAACGTTCTATTATTCAAAGTGATAATAAAAGCCAAAAAGGTATAGTTCTCTTTGATAATCTTTTTCAACTTACTGACTAAATCTCCCTTGTATTGTTCGACTCACCAGTTTTCTAAAGAAAAAGCAATATTTAGCAAGTAGGGATGGCAATCGGGTCGGATCGGGTATTGCAGAATCCATATCCAAACCCGAAAATTTTATCCAAACCCGAACCCGACCCGAACCCGAAAAATACCCGAAAATGAATACCCGAACCCGATCCATTGGATTTCGGATCGGATTCGGGTATACCCGAACAATGGATCGGATTCGGGTATACCCGAAACCCGAAATTTTTTTAAATTGGATATTCATACCCGAACCCGAAATCTGAAAATTTATATAATTATTGATATTGCAAGTGCTTGGGATCGAACACGTGACTTATAGAGAAAGAGTTTTAACATGTCATCTTCAACCACTCCACCACATCATTAATTGTGTTATTATATGGATAGCTAATATTTAAAAAATCAACTCTATTGATACCTAGTTTTTAGATTTATTACTAAAAATGTTTTGTTAACCTTATAAAACTTATCAACCGTTTAAATGATTGAATAATTATATTTCATTAAACTTTATAATTAGTTAATTTTTAACATAAATATAAAAAATATGTTCTAAAATTATATAATAATATGTATAATATGTTCTAAAATTATATAATAATATGTATAATGTATAATATATATATATATATTATAATATTATAATGTGTAATATATAAAATTCTAATATTATATATATATAATTAATATATATATATATATAATAATTCGGGGTTTTTTCAAATTTCGGGTTCGGATCGGGTTCGGATAGAGTTTCGGATTTCGGATCGGTATACCTAATATCCAAATCCAAATCCATATATTTTCGGGTTTAAAAATTAAATGCATATCCAAATCCAAATCCAAAAAATCGGGTTCGTTAAATCCAAAAGTTCGGGTTTCGGATCGGATATCCGTCGGATCCGATTATTTTGCCATAATAGCAAGCGAACCAGACAAAAAATTATCAAATGACTTGCTACTTGCTAGTATCTCAACTCAACTCTCTTTCCACCATCAGGAATTCAATAATCTGTGTGAGTAAGAAATCCAAAACCATAAATGATGTCGAAATCAGTTAATCTTTACAAAATTAAAATCTGAAATATTCCTAGAGATTTTAAACTACTAATTTATACATTATTAGAGGTCTAAATACATTATTAGCATCAGTTTCTAGAGTTTAAAAAGAGTATTTACCGAAACAATATTATGCAAATAGCAATTACTGAATGTAATTTTTTTGGACTTGACGTGGAGTAAATAACTTCTTTTTGCCTATTTTCATGCCATGATTTCATTAAGAAAGAGAAAAGAAAAAATTTGTCAGGGAGAGTCATTCTTTCACTGAGAATCTCAACTTGTTCTATGAATCAGAACTTAATTAAACTTCAATCGACCCTTATCCCAAATCTAGACACATCATTTATCGTAATTAATGTTAATTAGATCACTAAAATCTTATTTTGGTATAAGCAAGAGAAAACCATGAGTATTAGCTGACAGCCGACAAGTGAAAATGCATCTTACTCCAGGATAATGTTGCAAGACTGGAGAATAATGACCTGAATGCAAAAAATCCAATGTGATTCACATGTTTCACTATTTATTTAAGATAAATATGATAAAGTTGTAATATATTTCACTTCCATATAATAAGATTACACAATAGCATAAGTTCCTAGTCTTCCCTCTGCTATAGTTATTTCTGTTATGATACTGAAAATACTGTGCAAGGCAGTATATACTCTTAAGGAATCAAATTTGTTACCGAGGCATAAGTTGTTCCCACAAGCACCATACAGCCGAATGTTTTCTAGGAATAATGGCAGAGGATTGATATAGAACCCGATCACATTGTTCACACATCATACACAAAATGAATAATAGCTTGCTTCAATGAATAGAAGAAACAAAACAGTCACTTTTACCGAGCAAAATGCTACCGTAAATTTGTAATAAACATAAAAATTGGCAACAACGTGCTCCGGTCACTGCATATAAATATGCAATCATCAGCGGAGCCAACATGTAAAGTGTCTTTCATTATGCAATTTTTATTAAAAAAAACATCTATCAGATTCACCATGCCGAACAAACACATCGAAAGAGTGTTTTTACAACCATTATCCGGCACATTAAGGGAAATATCAGTTTGTAATATAGTCTGTAACTTCAGGCTAGTGCCCTTGGAAGTACTACAATAAGTTGAATTTTAAGCGCACTAACCGCGTGTAATCATAGGAAACCTCTATTAGGTAATAATTTTTACAGGTCCTTATTATTAAATTCCAGAAAGAGGCACCAATATATATCATTAGACCTAAATAAGTTGTGTATAAACAAAAACTGGAAGGGTACTGGAAATTCACAGTTTGCAGCTTAGTGGTAATTCTGCAATCTATACTGCTATAAATCCATCGATTTATTGCATGAGAAGATAAGTTCAGCAATTTTAAGATCAAAACATCTCCTTTTAAGATTTTGTGTGTACTGCAACCCCAATTTTGTAAGTATGATAAGCTTTCTTGACAAGACAGTTCAGCTGATAATTTGAGTACACCAACCGAAAAATTACAAACATTATCTTTTTAAGACACAATATGTATATATATCTATATATATAAAAGAAAGACAATATAATGGAACATATCCAAAATTTTATAGCCATAGAATAGTGAATGTTCCAAGAAAATTAGTTTACAGGCCAATGCACATCTAAGAAAGCAAATATAAAAAACTAAATACCTTGAATTGTTTAACTCGATATCCTTTCTGTTCCAAATGAGTACACTGCTTTGGTTCCTCGGGACCTTCCTCTCTAATTTACAGGGTCATTTATGACGTGGCAACTCAGCATCGTTAGAAGACATTTATATATCCCTTCACCAACAAAATTTCATTGCTTGCATCTTCCATTAAGGATTTTCTTTGTTTATTATTTTTTAATAATATCTTCCTTTAAGGAACTTAAATTTGCTAACAACTAATAAAGATTTTAGATGATGCATGTTGCAGGATTTTCTCAGCAGCAACACTTAAGACCACAGAGAGTTGAATTCATTATTCTTCTCAGTTAGGAATTCTTTAAGTTCTAGAATTCTAAAAGAAGCTTGTCAACGCTATCTTTAAAATAGTTACAAATTTTATGGCAAAAAAGAATGATCTAACTTCTGCAATCAAATTTTTCATTGTTTGCAAACATACCATCTATTTTTAATATAACTTCTAAAAACCTATCTCTTCACTATGTCAAATTCTTTATCCTTCCTTATCGGTAAAGATGCCCCCATTTTGTTCAACTATTTACCCTTCAAATTGAAGGGTAAAATAAATTACTAATTTTGATTAATAAAATTAAAAGGTCTGTAAAACTAAATATCCAGGAATCGGTACTTGGCAACTCGAAAAAAATTAATATTTAAGTCTTTTCTGCTAAATTATATGATATATTAAGATATAAATGGAAATAAGGGCCGGACTCAATTTTTTTGGCCAAGCCACGAGGAGAGTATCTTTCCACAATCGAAAATACAACCATGACCAAGTCAACAAACATTGGGAAAACAATGTCACAATCTGATTTATTGGATTGTTACACATTCCACAGTTATATATAAAAACAAAACCTCAAAATTCATATATTTTTAATTTGATCCAAATAAAACAATGAAATCTTAAAACCCAGAAGTTGAGATAAACCACATAATCTAATTAACTTCATTCAATTCCAATTCCGAAAATATATAACTAGTAGGAACCAAAAACATTACTCAAAATTACCCGTACATCTCCCAATAGTGTCCATAGCTAACATTGTTAACACCTGAAAATATGTAGATATTGAGTTACAAAATACAGTAAAAAAATCACCATCAAACTAATAGAATCAAGTGGGTCACAATTAACATGTATATTTCATATCAGATGATTAAAAACATAGGACTCGGTTCAAATTTAATTATTATATAAATCTTACCCTTAAAAGTTATCTTGTCAATACGAGCACTCACATCAGCGGACGACATGACCAAAGAGTTAAACCTGCTAATAAATGTACCACCCTTGCTAAAGCCCACAAAAATATGTGCAATCCTTAGGCTAAAAGGAAGTGCTCCAAGTATGGTGAAAAGTCTACTTTTGGAACTGTACACAGTTTGCTAATGGTTCAATACAAAATGATGGGTTTTAGACAGTATTCCGGAAATTGCTAGGCGTGCCAGGGCAGTAAGGGTATTTTCGAGAGATTAATCGGCAAGTCGGAGATTAATCGGACTGACTAATCGGAACATTAATCGGAAAAATATAAATATTATTTTTGATTTTTATAATTATATAATGATCAATATGTCAAATATTTTTAAAAAAAAAAAAATTAGAATGATATTAAACAATATCTACACATTTGACATGTGTTATGTACTAATTATTGAGTTTACAATATTAACTATATTTTAATTCACACTTTTAAATTAATTATAATATGTTATTTTTATATTTTAAGTGAGAAAATAAATATATTAAATTACTTGTTACTTCTTACCAATATTTTATATTTGAAATTGACGTGATATTGTGTGAAATTATGAAATTAATGAATTAAAATTATAAAAATGTAAAAAAAAATATTTTTTTAATTATTTTCCGCCTAGACCGCCTAGGACCGATTTTTGACCGCCTAGCCCGCCTAATCCCGATTTTGACCTGATTTTTTGAAAAAACACCTAAATCACCGCCTACATCCGAGTCGGGGCGTTTTACCACCGCCGCGCGCCTAGGCGCGCCTAGACGGCCGCTTAGACCGATTTTTAGAACACTGTTTTTAGAACCCTCTTTCTTAGTTCAATATTGAAACAACCCTTTGGTTTATTAATTAGGCCTCTTCATAAAATTTCAATAAAGTAACATACTTGATCCAAAATCGATAAATGAAACTATATATATATAAAAACCAGTTCTTAAAATATTTACGAATGTGTAGACAAACATGCATTTTGAATCAATTCTCGATCAAATTACGTTTTAATAAATCTGTCAAACTCAAAAACTAAAATATAAATGGAAAAGCCTAGGACATAGATTATTCTTAATTTTCGAACCCTTGTTTTCTATGACCATCCATGCCCGGTCTCACACTATACAATTTATAAATATATAAATCATCAAAAATCTGAGAAAAATATATATTTAAAAGTCCGCCTATCTAAGACAGAAGAGAAGGAAGTTAGACGACAACGTTGCATGGGAGATAAACATGAGCTATATAATATAATTAGAGGATATAAAAACCTACATAAAGGATGCCATTTCTTATTCACCAACTTCACAAATTCAACATAATTTTCAAGCTTATACGTCATTCCAAAAATAACAAAAAGACATAATAGCTTTTAACATGGCTTTAATTAACAAGAACTTAGATTGATATGAATATGGAACTTTTTTTCAGGATAGCTGCATCAATACATCCTCCCGGTGCAATTCGCAGCACCACAATAGCATGACTTTTTCTTGATTTTTCCATTTGAGTCGCGAACACTATCAATTTTGTAATTATAGTTATAAGTTAACTCTTGTGAAGGAGGCATGTCTTTTATAGCGAATAACATCACATGAGGCATCATCTTGTCATCGTGATCATAAAGAATTTCTTGAGCATATAAATTTGGTGAGCAACTATGATTAATAAATCTTCCAATGTTCCCGATTTTTGCCGCATCAATAGCAAAACCATCTTCTTCTCCTATATCGAACAAATACTCATCCAAACCTATTCTTTCCTCAGCTTGCTTATCATTTAGCAACTCACCTACATACTCGCAAATAAAACTCCCATATGATATAAAATTTCGTGATCGAACACCCCATCTCTTTGCTTTCGTTTTAAAGATCTCAAATTGGAATTTTATACCATGTTGACTAACTCTATTCGTGCAAGACGGGGGACATTTGCACGAAGGACCCCACTCATGGACAATAGTTTTTGGCTTACCTTCTATGAGAGCACCCTTCTTGTTAAACGACAACATGCCTCCATTCTTAATGAGACAAGAACACTCCATATTATCCGAGCACCCATCAATACAATGGCAATCACTCGTGTCCACATGCCGTTGTTGGTATACCATTTTTGTCATGTAAGTAAAAGTTGGAGGTTTGTCATTATCAAAATCATTAACAACACAGATGGCTATGTTCTCTTCTCCCGAGGGAATATCACTTATTAATGCACGACGATGGCGAACTTTAGGCTTTCCAAACTTTTGCAATGTACCTATCTCGAGTTTTGGCTGGCCTTTCATTCTATTTAGTCGAAATGTGTACACCAATTTTCCATTTTGTGCTCTCTCTTGCCAAAAATTGCTTACTATGTATAAACCATCTTACGTGTATATTGCACGATTCAATGATCGTCGACCTAGAATAACCCTAACCGGAGTTTTTTCATCCTTGCTATTCTTTAAGGCAAGGTTACCTCGTACAAGTGTCTGATCTTTAGAATTTTGGTCACCCATTACTTGGTTCCCACCTTGACCAGAATAAATTAACACATCCCTGAATTCTTTATCACTGAAATAACGACCGGAACACACTATGCTCGTGACAATCGTCTTCCCGTCCTTTTCCATGTAATCTATACCACAAATAAATTGAGCATGCAATCCAACAACAACAAGTTCAGCCCTATACCGAAATTGGTCACCAATCTTAATGCCAGGAAGAGCACCCAAGACTTTTTGATTCATATAAATCCACTTGTTTTGATTCTTGAGTACCATGGCCGTTTCTGTATAAATATATGATATATTATTTTTACTCATTGACCTTTTTTCAAGGTGTATCTTCCGCAACCGATCTTGAAGGATTTGTTCAAACAGATCGAGTACCTCCTTAGTGTGGCTTAATGCTTCGTGATGACCATTGATTGTCAAATAATTTGATTGATTCACCGAAAGGTCACCATTGTGTCGATCTAGCAACGCATTACCAACATCCACATCAAGAACGCCGGATTTGGTAATAACGTGTTTCAGAGGTAGACAATTCCCACAGTCTCTTGGAAAATCCCGAAAGATTGTAATCCCTTTTCGTAATTTTGGAGGTGGATATTTTTTGGTTGTTACACAAGGCCTTGGTGAAGTGTTTGAGCCGCCGAGCATATCAATATGCTTAGGTATAACATTATTGTTCACCACATAGATCAACTCAAATTTGTTAGGAACTCTTTGTAAATCCATTCCCCCATTCTTCAAAATAGTGTTTCTAGGTAACATCGATTCCTTATTTGACTCCGAATTCAATTCATTCACTAACGTTTTGACCGGTTGCTTCGAATCATTTGGTAAAATTTCAACCGATGGCTTCACATGCTCATCAGAATTTAATTTTGTTTGTGACAATTCAACAAACGACTTGCTTTGTTTGGTCTTCAACCATTCATTGGAAGTCTTGGCATGAGTCCCCCCTTCAGTACAAACCCCGAAGGCGGCTGCACCGCAACTAGGAGGAAAATATTGAATTGCGAAAACCCTAGGCCGCTTAAAATCACGCAAAAAGTGAGCTCCGCAATCGTCATGTTTATGCAAACGTTTTTCAGAAAGTAATAGAATATGATTTCTCTCACTTGCTAAATTAGTCATCATTGTAGCCTTCTTTAAAGTCAATCACCAACTTGAGTGGAGATGACTCTTCCAAGAGCTAACTAAACCAAAACAATTAAACCCTATTACTTACAAAGTTCAAACATCTAAACTTCTAATAATTTAGGGCAATAAAGTTAGTTCATAATAAACATTAGTAAAACAGAGGTATGATGATTGAAATTCATATAACCTCGTAAAAAAGTATATAAAAACATTAATATGACATATGAAACAATGTATTGGGTATATATTAACCATTAAAAGGCATAAGGGTATAATATTTAACAATCATACAACACATAACAACTTGATAAAAAAAAATAATCACATAACAAAAGAACCAAATCTAATCTAGAAAAAGGATAGAAGTTCACCAAAACAATGCCAATGGTCCCAAAAAGTAGATACCATACAAGTAATCAAGAACATGCAAGTAGATGTTGAACTAAAACTCAAGAATACATATAAATAGTCTTTTGCTCATATGCAAACTTTTTTTATAGTGAGATATGAGATTTAATCTCATTCATGAATTTTTAATATCTCTGTGCAATCATACCCCGCCATTCCTTTTCTAATATTTTACTAAAACATGGAGATTTTCTGTTGTTTAGGGCATCCGAGAAGATGACTAAAGAAGATGGAATTTTGGAGCACTATGCGAGAGTAATGAATAACGGTGATTGTTGGGGTGGTTGTCGTGATACTCTAAATACAACTTACTCCCACATTCCCAATTTATCTGTCCAGTTTGACTTTTTGCGGTCAAACTGACCCAACTTGATTCAAAATTTCACATATATAATCAAAAAAAATTATAAAAATTATACCAACAAAAAGTACATTCAATCTACTTTAATATGTATTTTTCAGTTCTTCAAAATAATGAATTAATGAGATTTTATTTACAGTCAAATTGAGTTAATTTGACCATAAAAAGTCAAACAAGATAGATATATTGGGACGGAGTGAGTAGTAATCACCATCCTCACCAACACTCAATATGCGCCTCTCTTTTATTCTCTTTATGACTCTCTAGTTAATCACACAAATTTTCAAGCTTTTTATTTATAGATTCAAGATAAAAAAGAATTAGGCAAATATTATCTACTTCGTTTGGCATAACTAGAACAAAACATAATGTCAATCAGTCTTCTATTAAGTTGACACAAACTTATATCAACAAAAATAACACAAAGGCCATGTATATGAATATATATATATGAAAGAAAATAATCCGATTAAGTTGTAATCAGTAAACTACACAAAAGAAAATTATAGCTAGCTAAGTGAACAAACACACCTTAATGACGCAACTAAGATCTTGTGAAAAAATTTCGATGCTCAGCCAGAAATACGTAACTTTGTTAAGAATTAAATAAAACTATTATCGTTTATAAAGAAAAACTACAAGAAAGTCCAACGCTTGGACTTCCAAAAAAGATAAACACTGGCCTCACCTTGAAAAATTTGAGTCTTCTCGATGAATAGAAGAAATCAGTGCCCCCATCAAGCCCTATTTATAAGAAGAATAATCGAGACTCGAGAGTTTAGGATGCAATTAGACTTCAAATAATATTTGAATAATGATCACTTACGGGAATTTAGCAACTTTTCATATTCGACATTGATTTTAATTTGCCTTCGCCCGCAAGTTCTGTGCTGATTAGGCGGCCATGTTACAAGTACTTGTTTCCTCCTAATTTATTTATTGTTACCAATTTAGTTTTGAAAATATTGCAATAGCTTGCAAACCACGTGAATCAAGTAAACCGTATTTGAGCGACGGACCCTGATTCATGAGCCATAATCATAAATTCTCTTTTCATGGGATTCGAACCTGTGATCAAGAGAATAGTTATCCCCTCTTTAACCAGTTGAGTCAACCCTTGCGGGCATTTAAAAAATTTTGGGTTTGATTTAATCGGGTTTTTGAAAATTTTATTATTAGAGAAAAAAATCGGAAAATATTTTTTAAAATTATTTGCCAAAAATATTTCTGGATTTTTTTCCCATGTAAGTTTCATCCGGTAATTTTTTCCTTGCAAAAAGTTTGGTAATATTTTTTCAATAATTTTTTTCGAATTTTTTTCCCCAAGGGTTTTTCTGACAAAATCTAAAATTATTTTCCGTCAATTTTTTTCAAGAAACCTTTTTCAATAATTTTTTTGAGAAATTATCAAAAAAGCTAATTTTTAAAATTTGTTTTCAATTTACTATCTTTTAAAAAAAATTACCAAAATACGGTTTACAACAAAAAATAACCAATATGTAACTTCTTTCATATTTTCTGAAAAATGACAGAAACTTTTTTTGATTTCATTAGAGGTTGAATCTTGATTTGCCAAAAAATATACATTTTTAATTTGCAAACGCACAATTCATCGTTTTAATATTTTAGATTCGTTCCACAAGGACTACAAATTTTTCGCACAATGTTAGATATGAATACAACACAGAGGAGGGTGGATGTGTTTTGGCTTAAATGTTTACTTTTTGATCGACTTTGGGTTTAGCAGTTGGTTGTTATCAATAATTTGTAGAATAGATGTTAAACATAAATAACAATGCAAATATGTAAAACAAAGATCTTCAAAACTCACTTAATTTTATATTAAAAATCAAGCAGTGTTTTGCTACAAAATCTCTAAGTTCTTGGTTTAGAACTTAGCTTCTTTTCTTGAGAGAGAATACAATTTTTAATCTAATTTCTTACAACTGACTAAGGACCGGTGTTAACTTTATAACTCAGTTAACTGCTGGTTTACACAGTGTGTAATAAGACATGCTATTAGCTTTTCTAAACTGTCACTTGTCATTTCTATTTATAGAAAAACAGATCTTCCATTTCTGGCTTAGCATATCTTTAGCATCCCGTGTTCACTTTAATCTTCCTTTGTCAGTTAATCTTTACCATTAATCTTGCACATCTCTCAAGCTGCTTTTTGTAGACTTATCAATTCAGCTGTGTGAATTGTTTGTTGATTTGCAACCTTGGATATTGAACTGTTCTGCAATTCTGTACTTAGAGAAATTTCTTTACTTCAAGATCTCCAATTAAGCTATAGAGAACTCGACATCTCGATAGGCATGTTGGCTTGTCGATATCTCTGAAACTTCATTGTTGACTTGACTTATCGACAACTCTGAGTTCTCTAGTGAATTTTGGTTTATCGATAACTCAGAGTTCTCTAATGGACTTTGGCTTATTGATAACTCAGAGTTCTCTAATGAATGTATACTTGTCGATAACTCTGAGTTCTCGAATGGGTATCTGCCTTATCGATATCTCCAATAGCATTTCCTGAGTTCTCGATAGACAATTCCTGAGTTCTCGATAGGTCTTTCTGAGTTCTCGAATGACTTCTCAAGAACACTAATTCTGTGACTTGTAGAGATCTTGACTTAGAATGTTTTTCACCAAACAGAATTATTCAACTCCAAGCTTCTTCATAATTCTTCTGAGGCATGACCTTCTTGATCTTCTTCCAGATAAAATTCTTAGGCTTGACACTGTTTAGGGAAAAATGCTCCAGTATGCTCCATTTATATTTTACAGACATTAAGTGTTACAAGTATAAATTACAGATTAAGGTTACAATACAACTAATCTTAGGGTTGGTCCCAAGCTTAACTGATTGCTAATGACATTGTCAGCATTAGTAATCTTTGACATCATCTATTATATAACTGATTGCTAATGATATTGTCAGCATCAGTAATCTTTGACATCATCTATTATATAACTGATTGCTAATGACATTGTCAGCATCAGTAATCTTTGTCATCATTCATTATATATTACAATCTCCTCCAACTTGTTCATTATGAAATTATGCACAAGTTTTGGTTGATGATGTTAAAACTTTATCTAAATGCAGAACCCAAGAACCCAATTTTCCCATCTGATCTTCTTTTGTGAGTTGCAGTTAGATTTATTCTTCCTTCTCTCCCTATCAAGAAAAGAATATTATTATCTGGCAACATCCATTAGCTGTTTTGGCATTTAGATATATTCTTCCCCTTTTTGACATTATCTTCAAGAAGAAAGATCCAGCTAGATGCACATTGTTCAAGCTTTTGTCAATGCTCATGTAGAACACTATCAGCAGCTTCAAGTTTTAGTGAAGTCTGTAGTGATGAGTTTACCAAGTAGATTAGAATAGGAAAAACCTAAGCTCTCTGATCTTTTGAATAAGTAGTCTCACTACTTCTCACTGCACTAGTCTCATGACTTTTAAGAGTCAGAGTTACCTCACAAGGATTGTTAAATCCAGACACTAATTCTACCTCTCCTTTTGCCAGGAAGGATCATGCCTCTCTTATTCTCTGTTTTTCACTCAATCTTTTCTCTTATCCTCACATGAAAGGCTCAAATGTTGTTTGTCCTACAGAAATAAGAGGTGGCTGAGAAGAGTTAATCTGTGATCACATGATTGGAGGAAAGCCATATATGGCTAATCATACTCATTTTACCAGAAAAATGAGTGCATAAGCATCTATGACCGGGGTCACAGTTTGACTCACAGATTGCTCTGTGGTTGTGACAGTGCGTTGTCCTCCACTTGTAGTGGGAACCTCCAATTGAATCGGAGGGGATTTGACTGGGTTACTGCCATGTGCACCAGCCTCAAACCCTTGTGTGTCTTGCAACACACTGGCATTTGAATGTGCTAAGATTGCCCTTCTTATGACATTGTCATAGGCAATTGTTCTTCTAGCTTTGACTGATAAGACAACTTCTGCTAGAGTTATGAGAGGAGTTGTTCCTTCTTGAGGAACCTCCAATTGAATTAAAGAGGATTTAGATAGCTCCCCCTCAGGAGTACTACCCTCAAACCTTTCAGTCTGTGAAGACTGTTTTGCACATGAAGGTGCATAAGGAATACTCATGAAATATTCAGTAAACTGATAAATTTTCATGTTTGGTGGATTCTTTTCTCAAACAACAGACCAATCTGAAGAACATCATGAAATTGCTGTCCTTTTGTAAAACAGGTGGCTTTTGAGAGTCACCTGAGTGGGATTGTGTTTGAGTTTGTGTTTGTGTTGCTGCATTTGGGAGTACTGTAGCTTGGTTTAGAGATGTTTTAGCTACATTTTAACACAAATACCTGTTGATTGAAACTTTGAGTCTCCTGTTATTGTCTGAGTGGATTGTGTTAAACCTGTAATGCATTGAACATATTTATCTGTTTTGATTAGGCATAACCATTGAGACATACAGTTGTAAGCATTATGACAGGAAAACTAATAATTAATTAATTTGTAAACACAAGGCAATCATGACATAAACAATCAAGCAACAAAAACAAATTGATAAAGAAGAAGATAATTTCATTAATATTAAACACAGAGTACATTAAGATTCAGATACATCAAGTAAATCCTAATCCTAACTACTCTAATTTAGACTCCTTCTTCTCGGCCTCCAACCTCCTTGCCCTGCGCTAGTAAGCTCTGGACATGGAGTGTGCAAGAGAGATGATCCTCTCCTGTAACTCCAAAGTAGCAAGGCGTTGCTGCTCAGCCACCCTTGCACGTCTCTCCATCTCCAGAGAGACTTCCTCTTCAAAGAAAAGAATGCTGATTTGATCATTCCACGAGAGTTCGTAAAAGACCTCAAGTGGAATATCAAAGGGGCTATAAACAACCCCCTTGAGACGGACACGAAGTCCGATAGGATCAAGATAAACTAGGTCATCATCCAAATGATGGACCGGTTGGTAAACTCCATGAATAAGTCTGTAAAAGACTGGGGCATCCATTTGAGTGAGTGAGAGAGAGAGATGAACATGAGGTGAGTTTGAAAGTAGATGTTTATTGAGAATAGGAGAGTGACGAATGATAAATAGTGAAGCGTTTTAATTTATAGAGGGAGTAAAGATAGAAACCTATAGACTCTTGAGTTGCCCGGATAATAAAAGTAATAATCACATAAGCATATTTGACAGATAGAAATGACTAGTTACTATTCCCCATGCAAGTACTCAAGAGTATTAGTTCACTATTTAGAATAGTTGTTCCCCATGCAAATAAACAAGTACTCCCTACATAAAAGTAACTACTCCTATCAACATATAGTCAAATAATTTAACCACTATCAGCATACTCAAAACAACACAAATAATGTACTAGTCTACTAACATTGGACTAACCTATTTTCACGTAAACAAGAAATCATATAAGCATGTAAATGTGTCAATAAGTCAGAGAAATTAGAGACAAAGTATGTGAAAAGTATTTTTATGAACAAAATCTAAGAATTAAATTTGTTCAGTTTTTCATACTTTTTGCTTCTTTTGATATGTTATTTATTAAGTTCATATACTGAAGATATGAAGTAATAAATATTCAGTTTACTTAGAATTTTGAAAAATTCCAATTTCAAATTAATCGAGAAGTTTGGGTATTTATAGAAAAAGTAAAATACTTATCGAGAAGTCAAATAAACGTTTGATATTAAACTTATCGAGAAGTAATTTTGAATTTGAAAAAGGTACATTCGATAAGTCATTTTATTGATTCTTTTCGAGAACTAAGAAATGATTTATCGAGAACTCTGATAAATGCCTAGTTTGTCCGAAAATGGACTAAAAATGATTTTAATTTATTTGAATTGAATCAAATTGAAATCAGAATAAATTTTCCAAAAGTATTTGTCTAAAATAATTCATTGAATTAAATTATTTTAGTTCTGATTTAATGATACGTCTCAAAATATCCTTGTCGAGAACTCTGTGAATTAACACTATCAGAGAACTTTACATGGTCTCATCGATAAGTCATAATAGATATTATCGAGAAGTCATTCGAGAAATCTGTAAATAGACTTATCGAGGACTCACTCGAGAACTCTAGAATGACTTGTCGATAAGTCATTTTGACTTATCGAGAACTCAATTCTCTATACCTTTGAGTACTGTTATTCTGCCTTGTGTTAATTTTACACATTTAAGATGTAAATTAACAACTAAGCAGTTTACTTAGAATTTGAAATATTCTAAGTTAATTTTTGAGTTTAAAAAATAAATATACAGAGATTCTGAAATATTTATAATTCATATTTCAGTTAATTTCCAATTAAATCAAACTAGGTTGATTTATTAGAAATTAATATGTTGCAACACATTAGCTGAGTTCTTGCCCTAGGATGGAGAATTGAGCATTCCAATTTCACTCACAAGTCTAGTGAAGGTTGCTTCATCCAAAGGTTTAGTAAAAATGTCAACTAATTGTTTCTCTGTTGGAACAAAAATGAGCTCAATGGAACCATTTGCAGCATGTTCCCTGATAAAACGGTACCTAACATCAATGTGCTTTGTTCTAGAATGATTAACTGGATTAGCTACTATAGATATGGCACTAGTATTGTCACACATAATAGGAATTTTGTGTAACACTAGACCATAGTCCATTAGCTGATTTCTAATTCAAAGCACCTGAGCACAACAACTTTCAGCAGCTATATATTCAGCCTCAGCTGTGGAAGTTGACACAGATTGTTATTTCTTACTATACCAGGATACAAGTCTTTGACCAAGAAATTGACAGCTTCCACTAGTACTTTTCCTATCAACCCTGCATCCAGCAAAATATGCATCTGTGTATCCAACAGCTTCAAAACCAGTTCCCTTAGGATACCATAATCCCAAGTTTGGAGTTCCCTTTAAGTATCTGAAAATCCTTTTCACAGCCATCAAATGTGATTCCTTTGGATTGGCTTGAAATCTAGCACATAGACAAGTAGTAAACATGATATCTGGTCTACTAGCAGTCAAATAAAGCAATGATCCAATCATCCCTCTATAGCTTGAAATATCCACACTCTTGCCTTTCTTGTCTTCATCTAACTTGGTTGCAGTAGACATTGGTGTATATGCAGGTGAGCTATCCATCATACCAAATTTCTTCAATAAGTCATTCACATATTTGGTTTGGCTGATGAAAATACCATCACTTTTTTGACTAACTTGAAGGCCAAGGAAGTAACTCAATTCTCCCATCATGCTTATTTCATACTCACTATGTATTATCCTAGAGAATCTTTGACAAAGCTTTTCATTTGTAGATCCAAAGATGATATCATCCACATAGATTTGAACTAGGATCATATCTTCACCATGCTTCTTGTAGAAGAGAGTCTTGTCAATAGTACCTCTAATAAAACCATGTTTGAGTAGAATTTCTGACAGTGTGTCATACCAGGCTCTAGGTGCCTGTTTCAATCCATATAGAGCCTTGAGTAATTGTAAAAAAAGTTAGGAAATTCTGGATCTTCAAAGCCAGGTGGTTGTTGCACATAAACTTCTTCTTCTAGTTCACCATTAAGAAAAGCACTCTTGACATCCATTTGATACACCTTGAAATTTGAGTGTGCAGCAAATGCCAGAAAAATTCTTATTGCTTCTAGTCTTGCAACAGGAGCAAAGGTCTCATCATAGTCAATTCCCTCTTCTTGTGAGTAGCCTTTAGCAACCAGCCTTGCTTTGTTTCTAGTAACAATTCCATTTTCATCCATTTTGTTCCTGTACACCCACTTAGTTCCAATTATGCTTCCGTTCTTTGGTGCGGGGACTAATTTCCAAAATTTGTTTCTCTCAAACTGATTCAGCTCCTCCTGCATAGCACATATCCAATCAGGATCCAATAGGGCTTCTTCAGTTTTTTTGGGCTCTACTTGAGATAGAAAACATGCATGTAGGCATTCATTAACAGTTGCACTTCTAGTTCTCACACCAGCTGAGGGATCACCAATAATAGCTTCTACTGTATGACTCATATCCTACTTTCTAGTGTGTGTCTGTTGACTAGTGCCTTCATCATTTTCTTCAGTATTACCATGACTGTCATTTCCATTCTCTCCTTCTCCCCCTGAGTTTGTGCCATCAAATTCAGGTGTCTGAAGAGAGCTTTCATTCCCATGATTTTGTTCAGAGGTCTCTTCATTTGTCATTTGTTGTGCCACAACTTCATCTTCCTCATCGGAATCACTATCAATGGTTAGATTCTCAAATGCAAGGGCTTCAACATCATTTACATCAAGGCATTCCAAGCCTGGACACTTGTCATCATCAAAAGTCACATATGTGCTTTCCATAATATTCTTTTGATCAATCACATAAACTTTGTAGGCTATTCTTTCCAATGAATATCCTAGAAAAATTGCTTCAAAAACTTTAGAGTCAAATTTTCCCACATATTCAGAGTTGTCTTTAAGAATATAACACTTGCTTCCAAATACATGTAGATGCTTCACTGTAGGCTTCCTGTTAGACATGATTGAGTAAGGTGATTTGCCATGAGCTTTGTTGACGAGATATCTATTTTGAGTGTAGCATGCAGTATTAACAGCCTCTTCCCAAAAACTAGTTGGCAACTGAGCATCTTGTAGCAAGGTTCTAGCAGCTTCAACCAATATTCAATTTTTCCTCTCAACTACTCCATTATGTTGAGGTGTTCTAGCTGCTGAAAATTTTTGAACAATGCCTTTGCTTTTGCAGAATTCACTTAATGTTGAGTTTCTGAATTCTGTTTCATTATCACTCCTCAATCTTTTCACACTAACTTTTCCTTCAGCTTGCTTCTCAATTTTCTTGATGTGCTCAATTATAATGTTTGGATTTTCATCTTTAGAGTACATGAACTCAACCCAAGTGTATCTTGAAAAATCATCAACCATGACAAGGGCATATTTGTTCCTTGAAATGGACAAGATATTTACTGGCCCAAACAAGTCCATGTGAATAAGTTGCAGAGGTGCACTTATAGAATTCACAGATTTTGACTTGTGACTTGATCTTTTCATTTTTCTCTTCTGACAAGCTTCACAAACTTCCAGTTGAGCAAATTCCAGACTGGGCATGTCTCTCACAAGCTCCTTCTTGACTAAGGTGTTGATTGCTTTGAAATTCAAGTGAGATAGCTTCTTATGCTACAATTTGCTTTGCTCTTCTGATGCCTTGGTGTAGAAAAAACACACTCCATCCTTATTTGTTGAGTATAAGTCTGCAACAAACAAGCTTCCCTTTCTTACTCCTTTAAGAGCAATTTCACCAGTCTTTTTGCTAATAAAAGCACAATCTTCTTTGTTGAAAATAACTTGAAAACCTCTGTCTGCAAATTGACTAACACTTAGAAGATTTACTTCTAATCCAGCAACTAGTGCTACATCTTCAATGACAACATTTCCAGAAACAATCTTGCCATATCCCATTGTGAATCCTTTGCTGTTGTCTCCAAAGGTCACCAAAGGGCCAGCCATCTCCTCAAATTGTGCTAGCAGGGCCTTATCACCTGTCATATGCCTGGAACATCCACTATCAATGATCCATATGACCTTCTTTCCTTTGCCCTGCACACAATGAGGATTAAGTGTGTTTAGCTACCCAAGCTGTGTTTGGCACTTTCTTCTTGTTAACTGATTTTGCAGAAGTAGAATGAGAATTTTCAGATAAAATGGAATTCATAGACTGTTGAGCATTTTCCCTTTTAGATATAGAACCAACTTTTGATTCTATGAGATCAATTCTCAATTTGTGGCAACTCTTCATCACTTTCATGTTGCAGGGAATGCAGTCAAACTTGTCACAAAATGAATAGGGATCATTAGCCTTAGCTTCATTGTACTTGCAGACTCCTTCAGGTGGATTGTTAACAATCTTTTTACAAAGGTGAGTTAGGTGATTCATTGATCCACAATTCTCACACCTCTTTCTAGGAGCATCTGCAACATAAGCAAAATTATTGCTTTTGTTTATCCCAATCTTTCCATTTCTATTCTTCTTTTTCTTTTTGACCTCTTCAGCTTTAATCTCCTTCACAGGCTCCTTAGTTTCTTGTTTGGCTTTTAATGTTTCAACAGAGATGGAAGACTGAGTTGTCTCATCATTTTTCTTTTCCTTGTCCTCATCAGCTATCTCCTGTTTGATGATCAACTCTTCTTCACTGAAGTTCACCTCACATGCCTTGAACAAAGGTGATTCAACTTTCTTCAAAATAATTGGAACATTCTCAGTTTCAGTTGATTTTCCTTTGTCACTGATAGACTTTTTTTATTGTTCAAATCCTCATAATCAAGACCAATGTCAATGTTTGCACATGGCTTGTTCTTTTCATGATATTGGCCAATCAACTCAGAAGCATTTTTGAAGGATTTCAGCTTCACTTCATTCTTCTCCAGCCTTTCTCTCAATACTGCTTCAATTTCACTTGCACACTTTAATTTGTTCTTTAAGTATGCATTTTCTTGCTTAACAGCATCAAGCTCAACCAGCAACAATTCAATCTCTTATTTTTCACTCTCAAGTTTTTCATTGATCTTTTTCAATTTGCTAACTTCCTCATTTGCAACAACCATGCTTGTATGAATGTGGAACATTTCTGTGCTCATCTTTTCAACAGTTTCCTTATATTGACTCACATTTAAATCAATTGTGGTAAGAGTTGGTACCTGTGATTTAAATGATGAAGAATCTCCTTGCTCCAAGGCCATGAGTACATAGTTTCCAACTTCTTCATCTTCATCATTATCTGAATCATCCCAGCTTTTGCCCTCAGCAATATAAGCTTTCCCTTGTTGCTTCTTTTAGAAAAGCATCATACTTTGCTTCCAATTCAAGATAGGCTTTGTCTTTCTTTGCCTTCTTGGGTTTCCTACATTCTGTAGCAAAATGGCCCAACTCATCACAGTTAAAACACCTTATGTTTGATCTATCAACAGATCCAGTTTTGTAGCCAGTTTTGCTATCAGGAGTATACTTCCCTTTTCCTTTCCAGCTGCTGTCTTTGTTGAAGGACTGTCCTTTGCTCTTGAAAAATCTTGGTTTCTTCACTTTAATGTTAGAGAATTTTCTAGCCAAGTAAGCCATTGATTTGTCTAGCTCATCAAGCTCATCAAGAGTGTAGAACTCATCTTCTTCATCCAATTCCAGTATGACTTGCTCTTTAGTGTCATTGACTCTTTTCTCACTTGTAAAAATTTCTGGAGTTTGGGATCTTTGCTCATCATTAGAGGTCTGGCCATCATTCACAATCAGTGCACTTGAGCCATCCATTACATATCCTTGACCAGCCCTTAATGATTTGTTTTGAATCATTTCAAGTTCATAAGTTTTCAGAACCCCATAGAGCACTTCCAGTGTGATTCTACTCAAATCCCTTCCTTCTCTGATTGCAGAGATCTTTTGTTCCAAATGATCAGGGAGATTGAGCAAGAACTTCAAATTCACTTCTTCAACATTATAAAATTTATCATGAAGCTACAAGTCATTTATCAGCTTATTAAACCTTTCAAACACATCAGTAATACCTTCCTTTGGTTTAGCCATAAAACCCTCATACTGAGAAATCAATATCCTTCTTTGATTTGACCTAACCTCCTCAGTTCCTTCACAGAGTATCTCAATCTTTTCCTAGATCTGTTAGCAGTGTCACAGTTGACAATGTTATTATACATTACATTGTCAAGTGACTCAATTAGTATCAGTTGCAAAGCACTGTCTAGGGAAACTTTCTCTCTTTCAATATCAGTATACTCAGAGGCATCTTTGGGAGCAAAATGAGATGGAATAACCATGTCTCCATCTGTGGTTTCCTCAACTCTAACCATATGAGTGAAGGGCCCATTCTTGAGGATTTGAATGTAAAGGTGATTGTCCATTCTTATAAACAACAACATTTTCTTTTTCCATAAAGTGTAGTTGGCCTTATCAAAGGGAGGAATCTTGATACTACTGATTTTCTGTGTATTCATTTTTCCAAGATCTAATCTATTTTCTTTCAGATTTTTCTCTGATACCACTTGTTAGATATGAATACAACACATGGGGGGGGGTGAATGTGTTTTGACTTAAATGTTTACTTTTTCATCGACTTTGGGTTTAGCAGTTGGTTGTTAGCAATGATTTTGTAGAATAGATGTTAAACATAAATAACAATGCAAATATGTAAAACAAAGATCTTCAAAACTCACTTAATTTTATATTAAAAATCAAGCAGTGTTTTGCTACAAAATCTCTAAGTTCTTGGTTTAGAACTTAGCTTCTTTTCTTGAGAGAGAATACAATTTCTAATCTAAATTCTTACAACTGACTAAGGACCAGTGTTAACTTTATAACTCAGTTAACTGCTGGTTTACACAGTGTGTAATAAGACATGCTATTAGCTTTTCTAAACTGTCACTTGTCATTTCTATTTATAGAAAAACAGATATTCCATTTCTGACTTAGCATATCTTTAGCATCCCGTGTTCACTTTAATCTTCCTTTGTCAGTTAATCTTTACCATTAATCTTGCACATCTCTCAAGCTGCTTTTTGTAGACTTGTCAATTTATCTGTGTGAATTGTTTGTTGATTTACAACCTTGGATATTGAACTGTTCTGCAATTCTGTACTTAGAGAAATTTCTTTACTTCGAGATCTCCAATTAAGCTGTAGAGAACTCGACATCTCGATAGGCATGCTGGCTTGTCGATATCTCTGAAACTTCATTGTTGACTTGACTTATCGACAACTCCGAGTTCTCTAGTGAATTTTGGTTTATCAATAACTCAGAGTTCTCTAATGGACTTTGGCTTATCGATAACTCGGAGTTCTCTAATGAATGTATACTTGTCGATATCTCTGAGTTCTCGAATGGGTATCTGACTTATCAATATCTCCAATAGCATTTCTTGAGTTCTCGATAGACAATTCCCGAGTTCTCGATAGGTCTTTCTGAGTTCTCGAATGACTTCTCTATAACACTAATTCTGTGACTTGTAGAGATCTTGACTTAGAATGATTTTTACCAAACATAATTATTCAACTCCAAGCTTCTTCATAATTCTTCTGAGGCATGACCTTCTTGATCTTCTTCCAGATAGAATTCTTAGGCTTGACACTATTTAGGAAAAAATGCTCCAGTATGCTCCATTTACATTTTACAGACATTAAGTGTTGCAAAGAATTTTCTTGCTAGTAAGCCATGGACTGATCTAACTCATTTAGTTCATCTAAGGTGTAAAATTCATCCTCTTCAAGTTCAAGAATACCTTGCTTCTTTGGTTCCTTCTTCTTTTGCTCATTGCTTGAGACAGCTGGAGTCTGGTTTTTCCTGTTGATCATCATATGACTGGCTGTCATTAACCACTAGAGCACTTGATCCATCAACAATGTGCCCTTGACCAGCTCTTAAAGACTTTATTTGAATCATTTCCAGTTCATAGGTTTTCAAGATACCATATAAAACCTAAAGTGTCATTCTGCTCAAGTCTCTCCCTTCTCTTATAGCTGAGATCTTCTGTTCTAAATGGTCAGGAAGGGTTAGAAAAAATTTATTTAACTCCTCAGCTTTATAATATTTATCATGGAGTTGCAAGTCATTAATCAGCTTATTGAATCTTTCAAAAACATCAGTTATACTTTTTTTAGGTTTAGCCACGAAACCCTCATACTGAGATACCAAAATTCTCCTTTGGTTTGACCTAACTTCCTCTGTCCCCTCACATAAAATTTCTATCTTCTCCCAGATCTGTTTGGTTATGTCACAGTTGATAATGTTATTATATATCACATTGTCAAGTGACTCTATTAAAATTAATTGCAAGCCACTATCCTGGTAGACTTTCTCTTTTTCAGGTTCAGTATACTGTGAAGAGTCTTTAGGAGCATAATGAGCTGGAATGACCATATCTCGATCTGTAGATTCCTCAACTCTTTCCATATGGGTGAAAGGCCCATTCTTGAGAATCTGAACATATAATGGGTTGGCCATCTTAATAAACAACAACATTTTCTTTTTCCATAATGTATAGTTAGATCTGTCAAAGGCAGGAATCTTGATATTGCTAATCTTCTGTGTATTCATTCTTCCAATATCTTTAATCTGTTTGCTTTGAGATTTTGCTCTAATACCACTTGTTAAGTAATGAATACAACACAGAGGGGGTGAATGTGTTTTGGTTATTTTTAGGCTATTTGAGTGTTTGTTAGCTAGTGAATAAAGCAAATTAAAAAGGTAGTAATATTATGTTAACTGAAATTAAAACAGTGTACACAATATTTCAAAACTCACTTAATTTTGTATTAAAATCAAGCTAGTATTTTGCTACAAATTCTGGGTTCTTTGTGAGTAAAGAACTCGGCTTCTTCCTTGAGAGAGTTACAAGAAATTTTAGATCTGTTTGATATAATTAAAAGCAAAGGACCAGTGTTTACTTTATAGATTAGTAAATAAATGTTTACACGACATTCATTAGAATGTACTAAACCCTACTTTAAGTTATCTCTAAACTTTTCATTTTTGAATTAGTGTATCTTTGCGAATATAGTGAATCTGTGACTTTCCTTTATCAGTTAATCTTGGCCTTTGATCTTGTACTCTTCAAGCTGCTTTTGTAGACTATTCAATTTAAGTGATTAGATCATTTGTTGATTGTTAATCTTGGATATTTAACTTATCTACATTTTCTACTTGAGCTTCATATCGAGATCTTCAGTTTGATCTATAGAGAACTGACATCTCGATAAGTATAATATCTTATCAAGATCTCTTAGTCCTCTATAAGTGTTTTGACTTATCGAGGTCTCTGAGTTCTCGAGGTAAATTTAACTTGTCGAGCTCTCCAAGTTCTCGAGGTAACTTTGACTTGTTGAGGTCTCTGAGTTCTTCGAGGTAACTTCAACTTGTTGAGGTCTCCAAAACTCTGCATGTAGAAATGACTTGTCGATATCTCTGAGATCTCTATATGCATATGATATCTCTGAGATCTCTAATGAAATATTTGACTTGTCGATATCTCTAATCTTCATATCTTCATTTGAACTTGTCGATATCTCTGAGTGCTCTATATGCAAAGTGACTTGCAGATCTCTTCAATCTTCATATCTTCATTTGACTTCTCGATAGGCCAATTTGGACTTCTCGATAGGCCAATTTGGACTTCTCGATACGTCATTCTGGAGTTCTTGAATGACTTCTCTATATGACTTGATCTGTGACTTGTAAATATCTTGACTTAGAATGTTTTTCCCAAAACAGATTTATTCAACTCCAAGCTTCTTCACATTTTCTCTAAGGCATGATCTACTTGATCTTCTTCCAGAGTTTAATCTTAGGCTTGAGACTGTTCATAGAAAAATACTCCATTCTAATCTTTGACATTTTTACAGACTCGTGTGATACAATACAAAATACAAATTTAGATTATCATACAACTAATTCTTAGAGCTGTCAATTTGACTTAGTCTTGTTATAGTACATGCATATCTTACACAATAAATATTGATGATTGTTGCCTCAAGAACATGATTTTCTTGAGAGGATTTAGTGTTAAGAGCGTGAACGAAATTCGAATCGTAGGCGTAATGTCGTTAAAATGAACAAAGCGTAACCATAAGTTTTCTAAGGAGTTACGGAGAGTATAAACTATAGATTCTTGAAAAATAAAAATTTATTATGATAGAAAATGTTATGAGGATCATATAGGTTCTTGAATCTCTTAAATTTGATTTATGGATCAAAAGTTATGACCGTTTTTGTAAAAACGATTTACGCGATAAAAACTGCTACGAATTATGAACTTTGGAAATAGAAGTGATCGACTTAAGAATACTCAAAAATCATGAAATTTTTACAGAGAGTAAGAAATATAGTTTATTAAGTATATAATATTCTGAGAATTTTAAAATTATTTCTGGAATTTTTGGAATTATTTTCACCCGCGCGATGTTTCGTTTGATTGTTAGAAGCGGGTATAAATTTCATTTCAAAAATTGTTTTAAAATTTCAAAATTCATGTTTTCATTAACTTCGGGATATTTATAATATTTTAAGACTATTATCGTGATTTTTTGAATTTGTTTTAAAGATGTCTTTGTTCGTTAATCTCAAATTCAGGATAAAAATCCGGTCCTCGGGAATTCAGGGACACATGTTAACAAGTTATAATAAGAAGTTAACACGTATCCCTTACACAGGACACGTGTTGGTTGTGGTTTATTCCCCTGTTCTTCCCCGGATTCATTTGATCCTCTCTCTGTTTCTTGCTCTCTCTCTCTCTCTCTCGAAATCTCAATCTCTTCCTCTCTCGCTTCTTTTCCTCTCCGTCTCTCTTCGATCCCTGCTTCTCCGCCGTTCCTCTCAATTTCCAGTGAGCCGCCGCTGTTATTCCGTCTTGGATGGTTCTTATTCTTGCTGAAATATATATACATGCTTGTATGTATATATTTATATGTGTTGTGTGTGCTGTTTTGTGTGTCAGTGGTGGCGCCCCTTTCGTTTGTTCGAAGGGGATGGTGGCGCGTGGTGGTTGCCGCGTGTGTTGCTATCCATGTGCTCTGTTCAATTTTTCTATTGGAATTTTTATTATTGTTAGTTCTGCAGGAATTTTTATTGATTAAAATTTCGTGAGATAAAAGATTTTCACTGCGAAAAATTATATTAATCGGTGTAATTTATTCGGAAACCCGTATTATATCGGGCACCAATAAATTGTACCACTGTTGACGATGAACTGCGGTGAGTCAACGGGGGACGGTGATGAATCGATTTTGAGTCCAAATTTTTATGAATAAATAAAATAATTTGTATAATTGGTTTCGTATGTAAATAATTATGGAATTGTGGAATTTGTGTTGTGGCGTGATTTGTGATTTGTTAGTTGTTGACGTCGATTGTGATCGATGGGTAGGCTTTTAAACATAAAAGTTGCTGTCAAAAATTTCTAAAAATTTATTTTAAATACGAGAAACGTACTTTATAATACGAAACATTTTACCCTTGTAGGAATACGGATGACGTGATTATGTATATAATTATTATACGAGTTGGGTTATCAAATTGGGTTATTAGGATTCGAGGATATCAAGCATGTCGATATAACTAATTAGGGTATTCTGTTACTGTAGATCCCGGTCGAGTTTCGTAAGGACTAAAGTCAGCGTGAAAGCTACCTAGGGTTTTGTAAAGCGTTGCAAGGCAAGTACCCTGACCATTCTTTTATGGTTCAGTACGTATGAATAGACTGTTGTTTTATTCTCGTAAAGGAACATAAACGTTTTAAGTTACGTATCCCCTATAGTTATAAATCATTGTTTTAAACCTGTTTTGGGGAAAAGTAACTTCGAAAGGTACCAATCTTGAATAAAAATTATTTGTGAACCGGTTTTACGTGTGTTGTTAAAATGAATAGTTTTGAAATGAGATAGGTACACGTGTTTTGAAAACTGGATAAAACGATCAGATATGAGATACATAGGGGCCAGAGTAGGCCTATTGAGTTGGCGTAAGAGGCTAATTCGGTTGCGCGCAATTTATAACCGATTAGTCCAGCAGGTCAGAGACCTAGCTAGTCTCCGAGTTCCGGAATAGGTGTATGGGATGGCAGTTGGAGCCGTCTGGTGTTGATATCCTGATCAACTGTCTTCACATATCCGTACGTATCTGATTTGGCTTAGTGATTCCCGTAAGGAAATAAGTGATTGATATAATTGATTAATAAATGTGAATAGCATGCTAAAATTGGACTCTAGTACTTACACAACACACAACTATATATGTTTTATTAAGAGCCTGCTACTCAGAGATATCTAGTTTCTTTATTTACTATTGTTGGAACTGATTTTCAGATTACAGATTTCATGTTGATTCATAATTTTGTTCCTATAACTGTTTACATTACTGTTTTTATCTTGATATTCATATGTTGGTACTGCTGAGCGATTATGCTTACCCTTTCAACCTGTTATATATATATATATATCACAGATGCCTAGAAGACCAGTCAGACCTTGGCAGAACCGTGTCTTAGCCCCTTCAGGACCCGACTCCTCAGAGGTAGTTAGTATCAAACCATGTACGGTCTGATGAGTTGCTGAATAAGTTAGTGTGTCGGACTTTTTGAATAAATGGTTTGTAATAATGCGTAGCTTGGATCATACTTGAACCTGGATCGAATCTTGGTTTGGGGTCATTTTAGTATAAAATAATAATAATCTTGTTGTTTATATTTTTGTTTGTTGTGTTTAGTGACGTCAACTCTTGACCCCAGGGTTGAGGCCATCACAGTATCCCCTCAACTATATTTAACTACTCGAACAATGAATATTATTTCAAATATTCATTTAAATAGGAGAAGTATTGTCCCATAATTATTTATTTCAAACTCAATTATTTATATTTATTAAAGATTACTTTAATTATTTAAACATAAATTAATTGAGTAATATTATTTCAAATATTCTTTTAAAAATAATTATTCAAGGTTTAATTATTTAATAATTATTATTTAATTATTAAATATTTATTTAATGATGTAATATGATTTAAAAATCATAAAATCTAATTTAAAATATTTTCTGAGTTTCAGAAAATCATTCTCATTATTTCGGATTGTCGAAAATATTATCTCGACGTATTTTTAATATTTTGACTATAGTTTCAAAAGAAACTCCTCCTTAAATACTTATCTGTTGACAACGGTCAACTCACATTATCTTAGTACTTCCTCCGAAAATTCTCGAAAGTACATATATACATATATAAGATGAGTTATGTCTATAAACAAGCAAAACGCTTGAGGGACTTTGATATAATTCAAGTTCCAGTTTTATAATAAGATTCTTTAAAAGGACAAGGAGGGGTAGGCTCTAGTACTTTGTGTACTGGATGGACTACTGGTTTGCCACATGTAAATATGTGAAGTATGTGGAAAACATGGATGTATGGGCCACACATAATATGCTCGAATGCGGAAAGGGTGGAAACTGGATGTATGGAAATCATCCTTCTACTATTAGAAAAGGTTACATATTTCTGTTATACGACTGATCATCGTATGCGGTAACTCCAATGAATGTCCTATATTCTTATAATTGGAATTGTGATGCAATGTTGTAACCCAAGCCTAGGTGTTATGTTTACCATTAAGGTATTTGCAGACTAATAAGTCAATAAAAGAATTATTTTGAAAGAAGGCGTGTATCACCGAGAAAAACTATTTTAACTAAACATATTTATTGTATATGGAATCAGACATGAATTTCTCATACAGTCTTTTCATAATGTACATTATTATGCTGGGAATTATAGCTCACACTTGTTTTTTTAAATTGACACAATACAACAGTGATTCAAGATGCCTATCATGAAACTCACGTCTAGAAAACGGGTAGGAAACGGGTAGGAAACGACCAGCTATTCCGTAGGATGTTTGGTGCAGTACCTCAGGTAGATCGAATAAGCTAGATTGGTTTTCAGTTATTTGTAGTCCAGCTTATTTAAAGGTATGACTTATGTAAGATTATAATGAAGAAACGTATATTTGGCCGCCGGTCTAACCTTAAAAAAAGGTTACACCCGTGTTAGGACTTAGTCACTTTTGAGACTATAATAATTATCACTTTATGGATTGATACACTCTAGTAATGAATTGTTCGTTTTCAAGACAATAACCTATAAGTGTGTGTGTGTGTTGATAAGTGTGGGGTCATAAAAGTGTGAGTATTTATATATTATTGTTCGAGATAAGTGTTATACATGATTCAAGATGGGTGGCCTCCTAGATCCCTGACCCCAGATTTTAGGGCGCCACAGAACACGTAATGTAAGAAAATCTATATTCATAACATGTAATATTGATACTCTTAATAATGGAATCTTGAGATTATCCAATTACACTTTGAAATTTTAGAGTCTGTTTCATTAATAACTAGAAAATTATACACTACAGTTTTTGATAAAGCACTTGGTAGAATCTTATTATCACTCAAAATAACACCAACAAGTAACAAACTTTAGAAATATCACTAAAAAATATAGAGAACATTCAGAATTAGAAACTAAACCAAAATTTCAATAACTAAAATAACAACAACTCAAAAAAAAAGCAAAGCATATATAACCAATGACACTTTCATTAAATACTTTCAAAAACACTTCCCTTAACTCTTTTATAGACTTCTTCCCAAACATATTTCAACAAAATTTCATGAATTCTTCCATCTTCACTAACAAAACACATGTCGATAAAGGTTGTACAGTAAAACATATACCGGAACTTCACCTGAAAACCAGAAAACTGATTCACCATTCACCTGAATTTTGAAAATAAGGAAATGAACTAATAAACATATGAAAAACAAAATAATATCTGACACACAAAATTATAAAAACAATTCAGAAAAAACCCACCAGGGTGTTTGTTTTTCAATATGAGGTAGCATTAGAAGTTTAGGGTTATAAAGGTTTCAGACGTTATAGGTCTGTTTTTGTGAATATAATGTGCATGATGATTATGGTATGGATATGGAGTGTTTCTAAGAATAGAATGACTATATTGTAATCACGATCAAATTTGTGAGATATAATTGTTTTCATGTATACAAAATCAGAGAATGTACTCAATATATAATTTGATTATATTTTTATCTTTAACATGTATAGCAATCGTATAATACCGCCGTGCAATTACGTGTTTCAATTTTTTATTTTCAATATTATCTTAGATCAATGGCTAGTATTGAGTTCTCTTGTTCTCTTGATAAGGATATTCTCTCTAGAACCTCACCATATATATATAAAAATCAAAATATATACATTATACACATGTTTGGATAAAAATACACATCTTATTTGATTATAATGTTATCATGCTATGACAAGTTAGTTTGAGAATATGCTACCAGAACGACAAAAAAGTAATCATTATATAAAAGATGATAAATCAATTATACACACACACACACACACACATATATATATATATATATCATTTAAATATATATTAATGTATATAAACAAACACAATTTATATTTTTATTATTTATGATTTTGAATATACGCCACAAGAGTTAGATGTTATATCAAATTAATCACTTTTGGGATCAAAATCCCCAGAAAAATACCTGTTAGATAATGAATCACACACAGAGGGGGGTAAATGTGTTTTTGTGTTTTTCAGCTTATCTTGAAGTGTTTATGGTGATGAACAAAGTAAATTAAATATTGTAGTTAAATGTGTTAGGGATTTAGACAAATAAAATAGTGAACATAAATCTTTCAAAACTCACTTAATTTTATATTAATATTAAGAATGTTTTGCTAAAAAATTTCTAGGCTCTTTGTTGATAAAGAGCTTAGCTTCTTCCTTGAGAGAATACAAGATTTTTCTGATCTAAATTATTACACTAAACAAAGCATCCATTGTTTACTTTAAAGAACTGTAAATACTGGTTATTACACAGCATGCATTAGTATGTACTAAACCCTATTTTTGGACAATCAAATCTTTCTATTTCTGGCTTAGTGTATCTTTTCTAATCTTGCACGCCTGTGACTTTACTTCGCCAGTTAATCTTGGCCTTTGATCTTATACTCTTCAAGCTGCTTTTGTAGACTTATCGATCCAACTGATTAGATTATTTGTTGATTGATAATCTTGGATATTGAATTGGTCTGCACTTTGTACTTTGAGTTTTACCTTGAGATCTTTAGTTTAATATATATACAAAACTTGACATCTCAATAAGTATATTGGCTTATCGAGATCTCTACACACTCTATAGTTGTTTTGACTTATCGAAGTCTCTGAGTTCTCTATAAGAGAATTTGGCTTGTCGATATCTCTTATCTTTATGTCTTCACTTTTTTTTATCGATAACTCTGAGTTCTCCAGTGACAAATTAGCTTATCGATAACTCTGAATTCTCTAGTGAAGAAATGACTTGTCGATATCTCCATTCTTCATGTCTTCAAATTGGCTCGTCGATATCTCTGAGTTCTCTAGTAACAAATTAGATTATCGATAACTCTGAGTTCTCTAGTGAAGAGATGACTTGTCAATATCTCCATTCTTCATGTCTTCAAATTGGCTTGTCGATATCTCTGAGTTCTCTAGTAGCTTTTCCTGACTTGTCGATAAGTCATTCTGGAGTTCTCGAATGACTTCTCTATACCACTTAATCTGTGACTTTTAGAGATCTTGAATTAGAATATTTTTCTCAAAATAGATTTATTCAACTCTAAACTTCTTCATAATTCTTCTGAGGCATGATCTTCTTGATCTTCTTCCATATAGAATTCTTAGGCTTGACACTGTTTACAGAAAAAGACTTCAGTCTGCTCCTAAACATTTTTGCAGACTTAAGTGATACAATACATAATGCAAACTTAGATTACAATACAACTTACTTAGGATTGTCAGTTTGACTTAGTCTTGTTATCGTACATGCATGTCTTGCACAACAATACCTAAAGGCGCTAATGATCGCCCAAAATGCCCATAAAATACGTATCTTGAGATGCGTATTCACTTTCTTAAAATTTTGACAAATAACATGTATGTGCAACATGCGTATTCACTTTCGTCATTCAGTAAATACGCATCGGTCAAAGTAAAAAAGTGAACACATATGGGCGATACATATCCCATGAGTATTTTTGCGGTTTCTCCCGCATATGGGTTTTTTTGGGCAGTTAAAACCCAAGGTTATTGTATTTTGATCATTTTTCACAAGAGTTTTATCATTATTTGGTGAATAAATTACCTATCAAAAATAAAATGCTTTCGAAGCAATCGAAATTCACCTATAATATAATCTAACTTAACCTGAAATCGGAAAAATTCAGACCTGCTCATATTAAAATAACTAATAAGACATTTATAACTTCAAAAAACTCAAATATATTCATATTTTTTGTATTTTGTATGTGTAACATATAATATATTTTTATTTGAATAATAAATTATTATATATAATCTTAGATCTTATACATACCAATAATTGTTATCATGTATTGGTGATTTTAATCGAAGGGTACCTAACAAAAATATTGTATCAATATTGAACAAATATGTATTATATTTATTTTTTGTATAAGTGTATACATGATCATTATATATTATAAATTTGATTAATTTTTTTCATATAACCGTACACATGATCATTAGATTTTATTAACCATTTCTGATATGTAATATCGCAAATTTTAATATAACGTATACTCTAAAAATTATAACATTGTTAATTAAATACATGTTATGTGTTAACTCATCTATTCTTTTCGTAAAATAGTTATTTTATATGTAAAATATCGATTAGTATTATTAGTTTAATAGTAGCTTAAATATTTTTAAAATATATAGACAACTAAATCAGCAATTATAAAAATAAAATTATAATTAAAAATGTTATTCTATAATTCTAACGCGATAAATACCTATTAAGTGTATGATTATCAACACAAAAGACATATTGGCATAGTGATATTGAAGTGTGCATGTTATTAGCTAGAGTTAGGTTCAATTTTTGTTAGGCCTTTAATGAACTGTAGAGGGGCTGAATACACCGCCTCTATCTTGGCGGGGTCAACTAAAACTCCTTTGCTACTCACCATATGTCCTAAGAACTGTACTTCCCTTAACCAAAACTCGCATTTCGAGAACTTGGCATATAATTTCTCATTCCTCAAGATTTCTAAGTCTATCCTCAAATATTCTGCATGTTCTTGCTCTGTCTTTGAGTAGATTAGAATATCATCTATAAAAACTATCACACATATATCTAGGTACTTTTTGAATACTCTGTTCATCAAATCCAAAAAGGCTGCGGGTGCATTGGTTAGCCCAAATGACATGACCATTGGTTAGCCCAAATGACATGACTAAGAACTCATAGTGTCCATACCTAGTGCGAAAAGCAATCTTCGATATATCCTCAGGTTTGATTTTCAACTGGTGATACCCTATCCTCAATTCTATTTTTAAAAATGCACAGCTCCCTTGAGTTGATCGAATAGGTCATCAATCCTAGGGTGAGGGTACCTATTCTTAATAGTCAGCTTATTCAATTCTCGATAGTCTATGCATAATCTCATATTAACGTCCTTTTCTTTACGAACAGTACTGGTGCTCCCCATGGAGACACACTAGGTCTTATCATCCCATTATCTAATAACTCTTGTAGTTGAGAAGCTATTTCCTTCATCTCAATTGGGGCTAGCCTATAGGGGGCTTTGGATACTGGTGTCGTTCTCGGTGCTAATTCTATAGCGAATTCTATTTTTCTTTCGGGTGGCAACCCTGGTAAGTTCTCTGGAAATACATCCTCGAATTCATTTACTATGGGTATGTCCTGTATGTTAGGAACTTCCTTCTTTGTATCCATCACATAACCTAAATAGGCCTCGTTTCCTTTCTTTAACAACCTTTTTGCCTGTAGCATGGTCGAAAATTTCTGGGTCTGTCGTTGCCCTCTAAACACTACTTCTTTTCCATTTTGCACTCTGATCTTTACCCTCTTCCGTTCACAATCTATTTGCGCTCCATTACTGGATAACCAATCCATTCATAAGATTACATCAAATTCTCCTAACACAAATGGGATTAGGTCAACTTCAAAGACTCTTCCTTCAAATTTCAACTTGCATTTAGGGTGTACTTGATTTACAGGAATTATTTCTTTGTTTGCTATTTCCACTTGTAATACATCACGTAAGGGTACGGCGTTAAGTTTTAACCTTTTAGAAAAATCTTGAGATATAAATGACTTGGTTGCTCCAGAATCAAATAGGATATTTGCATGTTCGAAATTTAACAGAAGGGTACCTGCTATCACGTCATTGTTTCGGACAGTATCCTGAACGGTCATGTTGAAGGTCCTAGCAGCTGGGGGTCGGTTGGATGCAGCTCTGCTCATTCCTGAGGCTGGGGGTCTCAATGTCGGGAAATCCTTCCTCATGTACCCTACTTTTCCATATTGGAAACATGTCACGCTGGGTTGGTTGCAGTTGTTGGCAAGGTGTCCGGTCTGACCACACTTATAGCATTTCAAAAGGGCTCTCGCCTGGCTGCACACTCCAAGGTGTCTCCTCCTACAGGTTAGACACTCTGGTATTGGGGTATGGGGTTGGCTATGAAATGTTGCCCTAGATTGTCCGCCACCCTGGCCAACACTCTCACTTGGGGCCTTTCTGAATTCGGGGCCTCTCGCAGGTTGGGACACCACTCCCCTGACAAACCTGCTCGGAAGACTCCTGATCCCGGTTCCTACTCCTACTCCTCCTCCTCCTCCTCCTCCTTGGCTTCCTATCTTCCTCTTCCTATTTTCCTTTTCCTTCACACTCTGCTCACTGCCAGCTTCAACAATCGAGGCTTTCTGCACTAAGGTGGCATAATCTGTCAGCTTAGTACTGCCACTCGGTTCTGGATCCACTGTTTCAGACCAAGCTGAAACCTTCTCGCTTTCTTCTCTTCGATATTCATGAACTCAGGCACAAATTATGATAGCTCAATAAACTTGGCCTCATACTCTGCCACAGTCATCCTATCCTGTTTCAACTCCAGAAACTTAATCTCCATCTAGGTTTGCATAAACCTAGGGAAATACTTGTCTAAGAACAGTCGGGTAAATCTATCCCATGGAATCACAACATCAGTCTCTAGGTTTCATTTAGACTCCCGCCAGTGATTAGCTTCTCCTTTTAGCATGTAAGAAGCGAAAATGGTCTTGTGTCGTTCTTCCACATCGAGTATTTCGAAGGACTTTTCTATCTCTCTGAGTCAGGCCCGTGCTTCAACGGGGTCAGAAGATCCTAGAAACTCTGGGGGTTTGAGATACCTGAACGCCCTGAAGGCAGTGGCTGCAGTCTGTTGGGCAGCATGTGACTGTGGTAGAATGGGTTGTTGGTTCAGATTTGCTCTTAAAAGTTCCATAAACTCATTCATGGGGTTCCCTCCCTGATGGGTATCCTCAACCTCTTCTTCTACATATTCTTCCTCATCATATTCATTATAGTCTAGGTCCTCTTCACTTTCTTCATTTACTACAGGGTCAAGTTTATTCCGTTGTTGGTTAACAGATTCTGCGGGCTGTTCCCTGGTTCCTCTTCTACGGGGTGACATTGTTCTGGTAATGAAAATTTGTCAATATAGTTATAATTATTTTACAATTGGATTAATTTATTCATATGTAAGCATGTCATCTATTATCTAGCATGTTTTTGTCAAGTGCAATATTATGGAAATCAATTTCTTAATAACTGCTAGATATATACCATAGGGTCTCCTAATTATATCTTAGGGACAAAACAACTAACCGAGTTCATACATGGCTTGATTATACTACATCATTACTTGTCCTGACTACTGAAATGCAAATACATAAGCCGTGTACCCTGAAGGGCTAGGAACGCTATCTACTACTAGCTATCCTATCAAAATTGGTGACAAGTCACCCAACCTTCTTCAAGGTCCATAAATAGTCACTAGTCCCTCAGTCACTGTCACTGCGTGTGAGGTCACACACCCTCCTTATCGCTCCAGCCAACATCAGCTCTGCATCAAATAACATGATGTATCCTCCAACCGCCATCATCCTCATCTGAACCCGGGTACGAAGCTCGATCCCATCAATCTCTCTGCGGGCTATGGCTGGGGAACCAGCTCTGAAGTCCCCTGGGTATCCTAGTCTGATGGCTCTCTCAGCTGTCAGTGCCTAGTGTAACTCCACAATGCGGGAAAATGCCGCAGTGATCTCAGCATTAAGCTGAGCCACCATCCAGTCGTGTACAGCTACATGCATGGTCGCCGGGGGTGGTAGAGGTGATTCTGGGTCGCTAGAGGATATGTCATAAGCCTCATAGATCTTTGCATCCATCCCATCCTCCTCATCATCATCAGTATAGGGCAAAGGGCTCTGCATCCCTGGGTGTGGTGTAGGAGAGCGAATAGTCAGGAGAGGGTATATCTCTACATCCCTCCAGCCTAAGTCATCTCCCTGGGGCATCTCAACGTCATCAGCTATGGGGACAGGAAGGTCAGTCTCCTCCTCTGGGGCATCCTTAGTAGGGTCATCGTCTGAGTCATCAATGGGTGGGTCCTCCGGCTCGGGAGTAGGGTCACGCTCAGGGACTATAGCATCCTCAGCAGGGTCAACCTCCCTCATAGGCTCCACTGGTACCTGACATAATAGGCAAGGTGTTACTAACTTAGAGTCGGAATTCCTTTGAGGGTAAAACTGTCAAGACTACCCGTGTAGCCCGACGACGAACTCGACTTGAGCTCTAATTGATTATTTTATTATTCCTATGTCTACGTATTTTATATCCTATCGTTTCCAAGATTTGATAACCTAAGGCTCTGAGACCATTTCTGTGGCGCCCCAAAATCCGGGGTCAGGGATCTCGGAGGCCACGCCATCTCAATCACTATAAACCACATACCTCGCATCACAATATATAAATACTCACACTTTAAGACCCCACACTTGTCACACACACACACACTTACAGGTTATTGTCTTGGAAACGAACCATTCATTACTAGAGTAGATCAACCACAAAGTGATAATTATTACAACCCAAAAGTAATTAAGTCTTACCGGGGAATAACCTTTAAGTAAGGCTAGTCCGTCGGCCAAATATACGTTTTTTATTTATTACATTAAAAAGTCATACTTATAAATAAGCCGAACCAAAAATAACTGAAAACCAATCCAGCTTATTCGGACTACCTGTTGTAATAACCCCAAATTTGGAATTTTTGAAACCCGTATGAATAGTGTTTTGCTGATTATGCTGAATAAGAAAACTTTTCATGCCACACTATGTAGGGGTTCTTTTATTGATCTTCTGGGATATTATTAGTACTCTATGTGGTATATAAGTGTATGTAAAGATCGTCAGAATCCAAATCTGAACACTTTGATTTTTCCTGAAAATCCTCCAGATATCGAAAGAATTGAGTATAAGGTAACAGGATAAAAAGGATTTTAAGAGAGGATTTTAAGAGAGGATCATAAAAGGAATATAATGTATTGAGAAAGGTTAAGGGAACCCAAGTAATAAGATCCCGGGTATGATCCCTCAAACGATAAACGAAAACGAAAACGAAAGTTAAGCGAACCGTATAACAGATCAGCGGTCATTAGCCAAGTAATTAGAAGCTAATCAAAGAGATTAGTGGGGATGATGTCATCAAACCAATAAGAGGAGGACAAAGGTGGGAGGATGACATCACTTGGTGATATAAGCATGACCAAAGCAAGTGTGTTGTTGGTTGATTTAGAACCACACAAAAGTTACCATGGTAAAAGGTAAGAAAACAAAATAAAACAAATCAAAAGCAACCAACCAAGCCAAAACATTTCATTTTCATCAAAAAACACAAAACACAAAACACCTCTGTAACAACCCCAAATCCGGGGTCGGGGATCCGGGTTGTCACGAGTTCCATTTCCCTTAACAACACCCAATCTTAATAAATAATCAACTACTCTGTACTGTGACCCCACTATTAAACACACACACCACAAGTTATAGCCTCAGAGATGAATATCCAAAAATAATCACAAGTCGTTTTATTCCACAATTATATGCCAATGCACCTTAAACAGGTTTCTGAATAAATTTACATTTCTTTGCCATTATTACAATTCATAATATACATAAGTCTGGTACATTATTAGTTGAAAACTTAGCCTATTGGTAATTTCTACCTCAGCTACAGCGTCCTCAACGCTTCCAGAAAGCTGCAGAACGTTTCCTAATCGCTTACGAATCGGGAGCTTGGACCTGTTCATCTTTTCTATCTGTTGTTGTGTGATGAAAGAAGAAAACAAGGGTGACCAGCAAGCCCACCAAAATAATATGTATAATGATTAACAATATATGAGCCTTCTCATAGTACTCATGAAAGTCTTGGTCAAAAGAAATGAACCAAGTTGATATCTTAATGCGATTAAGTCACAAAATATTCAGTATATATATATATACATATATACTTTTCAAAATATGGGAAGTCCTCTTCCATGCATAATACACACAGAGTTCCAGTGTATAACTGTATAAAAATATCATTGCAAGGTGATCTCATATATCTAACCTTGTCTCAACGTTTTTCTGAAAATCTTTGTCATGCATAAGATAATCATTTACTAGATATAAGTTTAAAAGATGAAGTTACAAGATACTCCAATATACTTATATCTTTTCCAAATACTACTTGAACTACCACCGTTCAAGTTATAATTAGTTTCAAAAGTTCATCACACTGATGAGACTACAAGATAAGACTTGAATAGATTCAATCTTTGAATTATTTTGAAGGAAATGAAGTTATGATATACTTCATTAAGTCCCGATATATATATACACCTATATATATACATACGTTTCCTGAAAACCTCTGTCATGTAAAGTATGAACAGAATTGCAATATCCAATAAATTTGGAAAGGAAAGAATTTTGGCATAAACCTGATATCTTGCTGATCAGGCAAAGATACCAATAAGTAACCTTTTCTACTAGTAGATGGACGAATTCCCCACTGGTCATCACCCTGGTCACAATAGGACCTTATGCTGGACTGCCACTCAGCCACTTACGCATTTGATGGACTCCCACTGAGCTACTTACACTATCATGGATGCCCACTGAGCCCATGTTGCTTATGCCGACTCGATAGATGGACTTACTTCCCGAACGTTGGGTAAGTAACCAATTCATTTACCACAACAGCAACCTCGTTGTGAATATAAAATACACCACAGAGCCGGATCCCTCAGGTTTGGAGCGAGTATTTAAATCCCCTTTAAAAGGAAGATCTTAAATATAAAAATGAGTTTTGGGATCCGCTCCAACTTTTAAAAATCATTTTGAAGACTCGAAAACACTTTAAAGAGTGTTTGGAGTAATGCTGATTTAATGAAGTAAATCAGTCCCAATATATTTAGAAAATATCTGAATATTATTATTTAAATAATATTCTCATAAAGATAATCCTTATAAAAATAATCGAAGTAGAAGTATTAAAACTTATACTTGAAATGGATATTAAATAACCAAAGATATACTTATATGAAAGTACTATCTTTATTTGAATAATCGAAAATAATTTTGATTATTGACACCTTATTCTTTAATAAAATAAAGAATATATTTCAGTAATAAGCGGAGTCATAATACCTTGAATGAATATTATAAATAATATTCATTAAATAAAATAAAGGAGTCATACATCCTCAAATGAATATTCAATTAATAATCATTAATAATATAACTGAGTCATAAGCCCTCGAATGAATATTCGAAATAATATTCAATAATAAAATAAAGTTAAAGTTATCGAATAAACCTTATTCAATTAATAGTTTTGAAAACTATAACCATATATATATAAAAATATATGTATTATACTCGGGAACATCGACTCCCGGTTTAGAAATATGTTCACCTTTTGATCCCCTATACTAAGGGTAAACTCAATACCGCTTATTTCTAGCATAGGTATTATGCAACTGTAAGCATTTTAACCAACAGATATATAATCCAAGAATATGAAACAGGCATGCATATATACCATATCACATGCTACAATATATCGCAAGAATTTGCTAATCACAAATATGCATTTATCGCAAGATCATGCATATACACATATACATCACAACAACAGTATAACAGGTAGAAAACTTGCCTGAGCGACTGGGGGTGATAAAAGGCTCGGGACGAGTCTGGTAACCTATAAACAACAAGTAAGTTGGAATTAAACCAAAGTCACTTGTAAATCTATACTCTAACCAAATTAGACTCTAACGCTCGCTTTGCGCTTACTGATTCTCTTAAGTCACTCGAGTACCCTCGGCTCCACCATTTTTAATAAATTAACCATTACGAGTTTTAAGGCGATTCTTTCGTGAGTGGCTTACCAACTGCCTAACACACTTACCATAATTGTTTAACCCTTTTTGGTCTTTAACCTATGTTTCAAAGTAAGGCGAGGGGAAAAGTTTCGTTCGCGAAATGCCGTTACTTGAAACGGTCGTTTCTCCTAAACCGTGCATCGGAATCGAACGAACTACATATCAAAACGAAGCTCGTAACATGAGCTATCTAAACATGGCAATGGTCAAAATATAGCAGGGGGTTCTCGGGTCCTAATGTTATGAACAAAAGCAGTCTAAAGTAAATCGGACATTACGACAGCTATGTTTACGCGATTTCCCAATTTTAAACCATTCAAAAACCATCACAATTCAACCTCAACCCATTCATACAACCAAAGTCCATCCTTATCTCATCATAGCAGCCCCAATCAACTCAATATTAACATTTATACTTATGCCTAAGCTTGAATTTAACTATACTTAAGTTCTTTTAACCAAAACAACAAGATTTACCATTCCATTTCACTACCACTCCAACCTAAACTCTAAACCACAAGCATTAAGCTACTATATCACCATAATAATCAAAATCATCTTATTATACATAGGAATCTAGGGTTTGGAGATGATATACCTTCCTTGAAGTGGTGGGAGTAGCTAGGAAGCCTTAAGAAGCTTTGAGAAGTCTTATGGATGCTTGGATCTTAAAGGAAAACAAGAAAAAATTCAAGTTAAAACCTTGAAAACACTATTCATTGTCTTCTTCATTGATTTATTGAAGAAGATTGAGAAGGAATTGAAGGCTTAAACTCATGATATAGCCATAACTATGCATAAGGATGATTAGGGAATTAACTCACCAATTTAGGAAGCTTGGATCTTGGATTTTGAAAATTCTTGCCTTTAAAAAGTGAAAAAGCCGAGAGCAAATGAAGAAATAATGCCTTGGTTTCTTTTTTGTTTTGATGAAGAATGAATTATTTGGCTTGGTTGGTTGGTTTTGTTTTTGTTTTAGTTAATTACCTATTTAACCTTGGACTTTGTGTGGTTCTCATTCAACCACACCTCCTTCCTTCCCATGTCATGCTTGTGTCATGCTATGATGTCATCTTTCCCTCCTTGTCCTCTTCTCATTGGTTGGGTGACCTCATCCCCACTAATCTCTTTGATTAACTTCCTAATTGTTTGCCTAATGACCGCTGATCTGTTATACGGTTCGCTTAACTTTCGTTTTCGTTTATCGTTTGAGGGATCATATCCGGGATCTTATTACTTAGGTTCCCTTAACCTTTCTCAATATATCATATTCCTTTTATGACCCTCTCTTATAATCCTTTAATTTAAATCCTTTTTATCCTGTTACCTTATACTCAATTCTTTCCGTATCTAGTGGATTTCCGGGAAAAATCAAAGTGTTCGGAATTGGATTCTGGTGATCTTTACATACACTTATATACCATGTAGAGTACTAATAAAATCTCAGAATATTCATAACAGAACCCCTACATAGTGTGGCATGAAAAGTTTTCTCATTCAGCTAAAACACTATTCACAAGGGTTATAAAAAGTTCAAAATTTTGGGGGTTATTACAGTCTCCCCTCCTTAAAAGGATTCCGTCCCGGAATCAGATGGAAAATGAATAGGGATACTCTCTTAGCATTACACTTTCTAACTCTCAAGTAAATTTTTCCCACATTGTGGTCCTACCACCAAACTCCGCCTAGTTTTTTAACCCTTCTCCTAAGCACTTGTTCCTTTTCACTCTATAACCCTTCCTGGTTGCTCCATATAGGTTACGTCTGGTTGCATGTCTATGCGCTCATATGCCCCCATTTATCTGGCATCCGAATTACACTTCCTTAACATTGATACGTGAAATACGTTATGACTTGCTACATGTTCTGGGGTAAGGCTAGCTCATATGCTAACTTCCCAATACTTCTTAATATATCCAAGGGTCCAATAATTGGTGGACTTAGCTTTCCTTTCTTTCCGAATCTCATTAATTCTTTTCAAGGGAATACTTTTAACAATACAAGGTTCCCTCCTTCCTATTCTTTGTCCTTCCTGGCTACTACCAGTCGTCCTCTGATTAGATCTATTATATCCCTTGTCCTTTGGACTACTGCGGGTCCGAGCATCTTGCGCTCTACAACTTCATCCTAACATAAGGGAGATCGACATTGCCTTCCCTCAAGGATCTCATAAGGCGATACCTCAATACTGACATATGATCTATTGTCATAAGAAAACTCAACCCGTGTTAAGTGATCATTCCAATATAGCTTTTAGCATTAGAGCTTTTGCTTCTCAATACCCATTCTTTTCGAGTTCGTAATCGCTACTACCTTCCGTTCCTAATATTATACTGGTTATACTTTTGCTCGTTAGCGTTCTATAACCTTTTAATACCCATTTCAACCTTAGTATCACGAATGTGTTTCCATTCCGAATACCACCACAACTTTATTACTCCTTTTTCAGCTGTTTCTATTTCCCAAAGTTTGATCAATCATATAGAAGTAAAGGAATTTGTTGAGAGATCACTATGATCATGAACACTTGTTCTATTGCATAGTTAGTACAGAAGGTGGCCAGCCTTTAGTACTTGACAAGCAATTAAACAACATGTGGTATCCTACTAGGTTTCTATCACAAAGATAGATAGTCATTCGACAATACCTCCCCTTCTGGAAGGGTTGTTCTTCTCAGCTTACATGAAATGAAAAGAAGAGAAAAGAGCGAACTGAAGAGAATTGTATATATGTAAAAAAAAATATTTCCATAAAATATCTGGCTTGGAATCTACCTCTGAACTATAGAGGTTTGTCATAGGAGAACAAAACATATATGTATTTATATCAACATCGAGTATTATAGCATCGTATTTCACATGCCTAAATATTTTCGTTATCCCGTGCATCATTCTATGGACCCATGCTCTTCCTCGAGCTTATACACAATTACCTTTGAAACTCCCTCGACATCGAAAATCGAATCTGGGATCTCATTCTATATATCACCGTTACTAGGATTTTATGCTCGCACCGCAACCTTCCTCATATAGTAATACGACTCTCTATTGATAAGAAGGAATAAATATTCAGTAGGTAGATACTCTACTTAATTAGTCTATCAATGATAACTTATACACTACCACGACCCGATTAGTGGTACTTAATCTCAACATCCATTCCAATACAACTCTCATGGTTGTAATCAGCTCATTACTCGCAGAATCATTGCTGCCTTACTATGGTCCACCACTGACCTACTGTCATCATTCACTTTCCATGAAATCTTAATATCTAACCATACGGAGTCCATATATGTCGTATAAAATTCTTCTAAGGAGGTAACCTAATCACCATTCATGATTCATGAAGAACACTCCTGATCCTGACATACACACATGACATGAAGTAGATAAAATTGTAGAAGAGTTTCAGTCAAAGCAACGATAGCAGGTGAATACCATTCTTAATCGTATGCCTTAAATAGAAGACTTAACTCAAGGTTCGTTTAGTCCTTTTTTTTTGAAATATGGTCCTGGATTATTCTCAAGATAGTACCTTCTGAGATAGATAGCCCGCTCATGGCGATTACACGAATTAACCTTTACCAACCACTATTACGGTTGGGTATTGCACAATCATCAGAAGAAATGTCAATCTTCTAAACCATAATACAACCTGCACAGCTTTAACCATCATCACTGTATTCCTTTGGCACAAGCGCCTATAATTATCCTCTTACCTTTAAAGTGTCGGCCACCTCTTTGGCCTTTCCTGATAGTAAAATTTCCTTACACTCAATGTCATTTTAACCACCTCCAAATAAATTTTCTACCTTATTTCAATCACAGCTTATGTGAAGATGTTTTCCTTAAAATCTGATGAGTAAAAAAAAATTACCATTTTTCCATAAGTTATTGCCTCAGTCTTTAGAGGTTAATCAATGTCATGACTGACTCTCAATCATAATTAGAACATCTTTTATCTTAAGTCCTAATTTCCCTGAACAATTTCGACCATTACTGGTTCGATCCATACCTTCTCGTGGTTTAACACGTGCCTCACTTGGCATCAATATAATTACGTCATATTTCCTTTATCAACATTTCTATTCTTGAAAATTTTGAATTTTACCTTTCTCCTTGTAAAACCTCTAAGGTTATCCTTGAATCGTTCCTCCTGTATTCCCTAGATACAGGGCATATCAAAATACCATTTACTAATACTAAAACCATTGTCTATATACTTCTGAAAAATTTCTCCACTGGTTCTTAAAAGGTTGTTGTTACCTTAACCCTTTCCAAATCATACTGTCAAAACTCATACTGTCCCTATTAAGGGTGAAATGCCAACCTTTATACATTCCCCTAGGATTCATTTTAAGTTACTGATGTTCTATCCTTAATTCCACCTTTAAAAGGTACCTGCATCCTTCCATGGATAAATCAAGTCATATATCCCTGATAAGGGTGTCTTATTCAATCATTCCCACCTCGATAGTATATGCCTAATTTCACAATAACATCTGTATACAAAATGAGGTTAATCAAAATGGCCTCCAAAAGATAACAATGGTTATCCGCTTTTCTTGCCTAATCTGGTAATGATAACAAGGATGTTCTGGAAGATATTGGTCGTGTTCAACGTGAACTTCTTCTTAATAATTCCTTATTTACTTTTGTTGTTTATCTCAACAGTCATCTCAATGTTGGGATATCTTTCATTACCCGGCGTCTCCCTTTCTGGGTATCAAGCCACCGGTCTTACACTTCACATTCTTGAAGGTCACTTCCTTCATCCAATTTTCCTAATTTCTTACTTCCTTGACTCCTCAGTCTATCCGCGTCTCATTATTTATCCTTCGAACTATCTCCTCGAATCCTCCCAACTTACAGGGGATATAATATATGTATCTCTTGTTCCTTCAATCATCAACTTTAACTCATGGTGAATCACCCTCATCCTGACGATTACATACTTTTCTATTTCTATTGCTACGAGTCTTTAGGGTTTCCTCATACCCAACTCCCTTATCATTCCTCAAACTCTATTGCCTTTATATTCCTTTCCACTTCAGTTTCTTTTTATTTTCCTTTCTCTTATCATTAATTCACGAACCCACTAATCATTGACTTCAAACATCACATCGTTCTGGGATTCTTGTCATCCGAACGAATCTTGACAACTTTTACAACTTAGCTTCATATTTCATCATACTCGTCCGCCTTTGTTCTGGCTCTAAAGATTTTACACTATCTCCATAACCTTGGGAATTACTTTCTCGAAAACAATTGACTAACTTTTAATCAGTTTATTCTAACCTCTGGCTCTGTGTCTTTCTTGGTCTTTCACCAGCGGGTGGCCTCTTTCTTAGGAGGGTAAGTGACAAAAACAGTCTTTTGTGATTCGTCCATCATTTATAATCTCAAATGATTCCTATATTTTCTTTAGCCAGGCTCTCGCCTCTACTGGGTTCCTTATATCTTAATTGCGACCTCCCTGATTATCACATTCAAGGTTTGCCCCTAATCTTATTCCTTGTGGGGGCATATTACTTGGAAATTTTTTGAGAATCTCTGGATATTTGTCTTACTTACTTTGCTTAAGTCTTTCCCTCGTTCAGTCCTTGCATGATTGCAAATTATGAATTCTCAAGTTCGATAAACTTCCTGACACTCTCTTAAGTGTTAATAGAGCAATTAACAATGTGATTTTATCACAAACAACTGATCTGAACTGAAATTAACGAATACATACATAACCATTTGTTCGAGGGTACAACAACTGAACATATTAAGAGAATTACATCATTTGATCTTATCGCTCCTATCCCAAAAGTACTACCATAGATAGTCATCTCGTCATTAAAACTAATCATTCATAACTTAGGCTAATCCTCCAAAAGCGGTGCTACATGAAATTCTTGTCAGATTGCTCAGACTCTGCACACTATTATGGATCAGGAAATGCGGGCACGCACGACATCCCTAACCTGCTCCATCACAGAAGTGATGAGGTCTAAGATTGTTGCAAGTAGAGCCAGATCAATCTGACCCTCGAGATGGCCTCTAGCTGTAACACGGGTGGTAGCCTCAATCCTTTCCATGCTATGAGCTAATCCTGCCGGAAGTACCCCACCCTCAATCCTCGGTGCAGTAAGTCGATCCAACAGATCACTCCTAACATTACGGGCCTCAGACAGGCCACCCAAAGTCATATGATAATTGGCGATAAGAGAAGCCTGAGTGGTAGCATCTAGCAGTCCATGGGGTGCAGGTGGCGCAGACCCAGGAGATCCAAATAGATAACCAAGCACGGTATCAGGTGACAATGGTGCAGGAGATAAAGGTGGCATTTCCTCAGTAGGTGCTGGGCTCTGTACCGGGGATGGAACAGAAATTGGTGGAACCTCATGGATGTCTATAGGAACCTCTGGAAGAGGGTTTGATACTGGTATAATTGGGGTCGTGGAAGGCCCCACTCCTTCTGCCCTCATTAACCTTTGTGCCCTTGGTAACTCTTCATCCTCTAGTGCCACCCTCGCGGCCATTCTTGCTCTGGTAGTCGCCCTGACTACGGTCATCAATTCCTCAGCGGTCCTCTCTTCATTCTCATCAGGATCCTCCATGAGATCCTCCTCAGCCACAATCCTTTCCGGAATAACATCCTCATACGCAACATTCTCAATATGAATCTCATCCGGTCCCTCATTAGGGTACTCCATCGGATTCACAATTTGATCTCCAGCTTGTAATAAAACATCCTCATGCTGATGCTCCTGAACCTCAGGGTTCGGTGCCCCGCTGCCCTATACGAGAACGAACTATGTTACTATCACGATATTTATAAGGGTTCCCGTAAGGGTTTTAACTGTGAGTACTACGTTAGCTAGCCCGACTATGAACTTGGCAAGAGTTCTTATTTATCTTAATGTACTTATTATCTTAACGTCACTTCATCTCTGAGGTTTATAACGCTGAGCTCTGATACCACTTCTGTAACACCCCCAAATCCGGGGTCGGGGATCCGGGTTGTCACGAGTTCCATTTCCCTTAACAACACCCAATCTTAATAAATAATCAACTACTCTGTACTGTGACCCCACCATTAAACACACACACCACAAGTTATAGCCTCAGAGATGAATATCCAAAAATAATCACAAGTCGTTTTATTCCATAATTATATGCCAATGCACCTTAAACAGGTTTCTGAATAAATTTACATTTCTTTGCCATTATTACAATTCATAATATACATAAGTCTGGTACATTATTAGTTGAAAACTTAGCCTATTGGTAATTTCTACCTCAGCTACAGCGTCCTCAACGCTTCCAGAAAGCTGCGGAACGTTTCCTAATCGCTTGCGAATTGGGAGCTTGGTCCTGTTCATCTTTTCTATCTGGTTGTTGTGTGATGAAAGAAGAAAGCAAGGGTGAGCAGCAAGCCCACCAAAATAATATGTATAATGATTAACAATATATGAGCCTTCTCATAGTACTCATGAAAGTCTTGGTCAAAAGAAATGAACCAAGTTGATATCTTAATGCGACGAAGTCGCAAAATATTCAGTATATATATATACATATATACTTTTCAAAATATGGGAAGTCCTCTTCCATGCATAATACACACAGAGTTCCAGTGTATAACTGATAAAAATATCGTTGCAAGGTGATCTCATATATCTAACCTTGTCTCAACGTTTTTCTGAAAGTCTTTGTCATGCATAAGATAATCATTTACTAGATATAAGTTTAAAAGATGAAGTTACAAGATACTCCAATATACTTATATCTTTTCCAAATACTACTTGAACTACCACCGTTCAAGTTATAATTAGTTTCAAAAGTTCATCACACTGATGAGACTACAAGATAAGACTTGAACAGATTCAATCTTTGAAATATTTTGAAGGAAATGAAGTTATGATATACTTCATTAAGTCCCGATATATATACACCTATATATATACATACGTTTCCTGAAAACCTCTGTCATGTAAAGTATGAACAGAATTGCAATATCCAATAAATTTGGAAAGAAAAGAATTTTGGCATAAACCTGATATCTTGCTGATCAGGCAAAGATACCAATAAGTAACCTTTTCTACTAGTAGATGGACGAATTCCCCACTGGTCATCACCCTGGTCGCAATAGGACCTTATGCTGGACTGCCACTCAGCCACTTACGCATTTGATGGACTCCCACTGAGCCACTTACACTATCATGGACGCCCACTGAGCCCATGTTGCTTATGCCGACTCGATAGATGGACTTACTTCCCGAACTATGGGTAAGTAACCAATTCATTTACCACAACAGCAACCTCGTTGCGAATATAAAATACACCACAGAGCCGGATCCCTCAGATTTGGAGCGAGTATTTAAATCCCCTTTAAAAGGAAGATCTTAAATATAAAAATGAGTTTTGGGATCCGCTCTAACTTTTAAAAATCATTTTGAAGACTCGAAAACACTTTAAAGAGTGTTTGGAGTAATGCTGATTTAATGAAGTAAATCAGTCCCAATATATTTAGAAAATATCTGAATATTATTATTTAAATAATATTCTCATAAAGATAATCCTTATAAAAATAATCGAAGTAGAAGTATTAAAACTTATACTTGAAATGGATATTAAATAACCAAAGATATACTTATATGAAAGTACTATCTTTATTTGAATAATCGAAAATAATTTTGATTATTGACACCTTATTCTTTAATAAAATAAAGAATATATTTTAGTAATAAGCGGAGTCATAATACCTCGAATGAATATTATAAATAATATTCATTAAATAAAATAAATGAGTCATACATCCTCAAATGAATATTCAATTAATAATCATTAATAATATAACTGAGTCATAAGCCCTCGAATGAATATTCGAAATAATATTCAATAATAAAATAAAGGAGTCATAAGTCCTCGGATGAATATTCAAAATAATATTCAATAATAAAATAAAGTTAAAGTTATCGAATAAACCTTATTCGATTAATAGTTTTGAAAACTATAACCATATATATATAAAAATATATGTATTATACTCGAGAACATCGACTCCCGGTTTAGAAATATGTTCACCTTTTGATCCCCTATACTAAGGGTAAACTCAATACCGCTTATTTCTAGCATAGGTATTATGCAACTGTAAGCATTTTAACCAACAGATATATAATCCAAGAATATGAAACAGGCATGCATATATACCATATCACATGCTACAATATATCGCAAGAATTTGCTAATCACAAATATGCATTTATCGCAAAATCATGCATATACACATATACATCACAACAACAGTATAACAGGTAGAAAACTTGCCTGAGCGACTGGGGGTGATAAAAGGCTCGGGACGAGTCTGGTAACCTATAAACAACAAGTAAGTTGGAATTAAACCAAAGTCACTTGTAAATCTATACTCTAACCAAATTAGACTCTAACGCTCGCTTTGCGCTTACTGATTCTCTTAAGTCACTCGAGTACCCTCGGCTCCACCATTTTTAATAAATTAACCATTACGAGTTTTAAGGCGATTCTTTCGCGAGTGGCTTACCAACTGCCTAACACACTTACCATAATTGTTTAACCCTTTTTGGTCTTTAACCTATGTTTCAAAGTAAGGCGAGGGGAAAAGTTTCGTTCGCGAAACGGCGTTACTTGAAACAGTCGTTTCTCCTAAACCGTGCATCAGAATCGAACGAACTACATATCAAAACGAAGCTTGTAACATGAGCTATCTAAACATGGCAATGGTCAAAATCTAGCAGGGGGTTCTCGGGTCCTAATGTTATGAACAAAAGCAGTCTAAAGTAAATCGGACATTACGACGGCTATGTTTACGCGATTTCCCAATTTTAAACCATTCAAAAACCATCACAATTCAACCTCAACCCATTCATACAACCAAAGTCCATCCTTATCTCATCATAGCAGCCCCAATCAACTCAATATTAACATTTATACTTATGCCTAAGCTTGAATTTAACTATACTTAAGTTCTTTTAACCAAAACAACAAGATTTACCATTCCATTTCACTACCATTCCAACCCAAACTCTAAACCACAAGCATTAAGCTACTATATCACCATAATAATCAAAATCATCTTATAATACATAGGAATCTAGGGTTTGGAGATGATATACCTTCCTTGAAGTGGTGGGAGTAGCTAGGAAGCCTTAAGAAGCTTTGAGAAGTCTTATGGATGCTTGGATCTTAAAGGAAAACAAGAAAAAATTCAAGTTAAAACCTTGAAAACACTATTCATTGTCTTCTTCATTGATTTATTGAAGAAGATTGAGAAGGAATTGAAGGCTTAAACTCATGATATAGCCATAACTATGCATAAGGATGATTAGGGAATTAACTCACCAATTTAGGAAGCTTGGATCTTGGATTTTGAAAATTCTTGCCTTTAAAAAGTGAAAAAGCCGAGAGCAAATGAAGAAATAATGCCTTGGTTTCTTTTTTGTTTTGATGAAGAATGAATTATTTGGCTTGGTTGGTTGGTTTTGTTTTTGTTTTAGTTAATTACCTATTTAACCTTGGACTTTGTGTGGTTCTCATTCAACCACACCTCCTTCCTTCCCATGTCATGCTTGTGTCATGCTATGATGTCATCTTTCCCTACTTGTCCTCTTCTCATTGGTTGGGTGACCTCATCCCCACTAATCTCTTTGATTAACTTCCTAATTGTTTGCCTAATGACCGTTGATCTGTTATACGGTTCGCTTAACTTTTGTTTTCGTTTATCGTTTGAGGGATCATATCCGGGATCTTATTACTTAGGTTCCCTTAACCTTTCTCAATATATCATATTCCTTTTATGATCCTCTCTTATAATCCTTTAATTTAAATCCTTTTTATCCTGTTACCTTATACTCAATTCTTTCCGTATCTAGTGGATTTCCGGGAAAAATCAAAGTGTTCGGAATTGGATTCTGGTGATCTTTACATACACTTATATACCATGTAGAGTACTAATAAAATCTCAAAATATTCATAACAGAACCCTACATAGTGTGGCATGAAAAGTTTTCTCATTCAGCTAAAACACTATTCACAAGGGTTACAAAAACTTCAAAATTTTGGGGGTTATTACAACCTCCATTTTCAAGAAGAGCTCTCGGCTTTTCTTCTTTTTCAAAGAGGAAAATTCCAAAATTCAAGATCCAAGCCTTGTTAATTAGTGAGGTAATTATCTAAAACACCTTATGCATAGTTATGGATATCCTATAAGTTTGAGCTCCTAAATCATTCACAATCTCTTCCTAAAAATCATGGAAGAAGATGGTGAATAGTGTTTTTCAAGAACTAAAATTTTTGTTCTTGAAATTTTGTTTAGTTTAAGCTTGGATAAGGACTTTAAGGGTGATTCCAAGCCATTCTCTTGATTCTCCACTCTCCAAGGAAGGTATAAACTCCAAACCCTAGCTTTAGTTTTGAGTAATTAGGATTGAATATGATTGATATAGTATATGTGAAGCATGATGCTTGTTTGTTTAAAGTTTGGTTGAGTTTGTAGAGATTAGTTGGTTTTGTGGTGTTTTTGGAGTTGTAAATCTTGATAATTAGTTAACGAACTTAAGTAAGCTTTTAGTTCATGATTGGGAAGTAGTATAAGTTGATAATATTGAGTTGTTGGGGCTGTTATGGTGAATTATGGATGGAGTTTGGTTGTGATGTTGATTGTGGGTTGATTGTGGGTTGATTTGGAGTGGTATAAATTTGGGTAATCACGTAAACATAGCCGTCGTAATGCCCGATTTACCGTAAACTGTTTTTGTTCTTAACATCAGAACCCTTGAACTCACTGTTAGGTTTTGACCATTGCCATGTTTAGATAGTTCATGTTACGAGCTTCTTTTTGATATGTGGTTCGTTTGAATCCGATGTACGGTTTAGGAGAAACGACCGTTTTAAGTAACGGCGTTTCGCGAATGAACCATTACCCCTTGCCTTACTTTGAAACCTTGGTTAAGGACTTTAAATGACTAATTGGGGTATGAAACAATTATGTTAAGTGGATTAGGCAGTTGGTAAGGTACTTGCAAAAGAATCGCCTTAAAACTCTTAATGGTTAATTTATTAAAAATGGTGGAGCCGAGGGTACTCGAACAACTTAGGTGATTCGTTAAGCGTAGGAGTGACCATAAGCAAACGTTAGGTTCAATTGGTTAAAGTCTAGTTTCTTAAGCGACTGGGGTCTAATTCCAACTTATGTTGTTGTTCATAGGTTATCGGACCCACTCTAAGCTTAAGTCTATCCGGGAGCACTCAGGCAAGTTTTCTACCCGTTATACTGTTGTTGTGATGTAAATATATGTATATGCATTATCTTGTGATAAGTGCATGTTTGTTAGTAGCAAATCTTGCGATATATTGGAGCATGTGATATGGTATATATGCATGTCTGTTTCGTAATCTTGTTATATATTGTTGATTCAATTGCTTATAAGTTGCATAATACCTATGCTAGAGATAAGCGGTAATTTGCATATACCCTTAGTATAGGGGACCCAAAGGTGAACATTTTCTAAAACCGGGAGTCGATGTTCCCGAGTATATTATATATATATATATATATTTATATATATATATATTGATATAATTTTCAAAACTATTAATCGAATAAGGTTTATTCGATAACTTTATTTTATTTAATGAATATTATTCTGAATATTCATTCGAGGGCTTATGACTCCGCTTACTTTATTTAATGAATATTATTTTGAATATTCATTCGAGGACTTAAGACTCCGTTTATTTTATTTAATGAATATTATTTTGAATATTCATTCGAGGACTTAAGACTCCGTTTATTTTATTTAATGAAGATTATTTTGAATATTCATTTGAGGACTTATGAATCCGCTTATTTATTAAATATATTATTTATTTTATTAAAGAATAAGGCGTCGATAATCAAACTTATTTTTGATTATTCAAATAAAGATAGTACTTTCGTATAAGTATATCTTTGGTTATTTAATACTCATTTCAAGTATAAGTTTACAACTTCTACTTCAAGTTATTTATATAGAGATTATCCTTATGGGAATATTATTTAAATAATAATATTAAGATATTTTCTAATATATCGGGACTGATTTATTTCATTAAATCAGCATTACTCCAAACATTCTTAAAAATGTTTTCGAGTCTTCAAAATGATTTTAAAAGTTAGAGCGGATCCAAAAACTCGTTTTCAAATTTAAGATCTTCCTTTCGAAGGGGACTTGAATACTCGCTCAAAATTCTTAGGGATCCGGCTCTGTGGTGTATTTTATATTCGCAACGTGGTTGCTGTTTTGAGAAAACAATTTGATTACTTGCCCAATGTTCGGGAAGTAAGTCCATCTAATTGAGTCGGCATAAGCGACAGGCCGGGGTACGGGCTATGAAGGTGTAAGAGGCTGGGTGACAGTCCATCCACGCGTGAGTGGCCGGGTAACGGTCTAGCGCGAGGTCCGAATGCGGCCAGGGTGATGACCGGCGAGGAATTCATCCATCTACAGTAGAAAAGGTTACTTATTGGTATCTTTGCCTGATCAGCAAGATATCGGGTTTATGCCAAAATTCTTTTCTTTCCAAAATTTATTGGATATTACGACTCTGTTAATACTTTACATGATAGAGGTTTTCAGGAAATGTATGAGAGGTATATATATGGATATATATCGGGACTTAATGAAATATCTCGTGACTTCATTTCATTCAATAATATTTCAAAGATTGAATATATTCAAGTCTTATCTTGTAGTCTCATCTGGGTGATGAACTTTTGAAACTAATTATAACTTGAACGGTGGTAGTTCAAGTAGTATTCGGAAAGATATAAGTATATTGGAGTATCTTGTAACTTCATCTTTTAAACTTATATCTAGTAAATGATTATCTTGTGCATGTCAAAGATTTTCGGAAAAACGTTGAGACAAGGTTAGATATATGAGATCACCTTGCACCGATATTTTTTTATACAGTTATAAACTGGAACTCTGTGTATATTATACATGTCAGAGGATTTCGAAGATTGTGAAAAATATATATGTATATATATATACTGAATATTTTGTGACTTGGTCGCGTTAAGATATCAGCTTGGTTCATTTCTTCTTGACCAAGACTTTCATGAGTACTATGAGAATGCTCATATATTGTTAATTATTATACATATTATTTCGGTGGGCTTGTTGCTCACCCTTGCTTTCTTCTTTCATCACACAACATCAGATAGACAAGATGAACGGGACCAAACTCCCAATTCGCGAGCGGATAGGAAACGTTCCGCAGTTTCCTATAGGTGTTGATGTCGCTGTAGCTGAGGTATGAACTACCAATAGGCTAGGCTTTCAACTTTTGATGTACCAGACTTATGTATCTTTATCATTTATAATAATGGCAAAGAAATGTAAATTTATTCAGAAACCCTTTTAAGGTGTAATGGCATATAATTTTGGAATAAAATGACTCGTGTTATTTTTAGATATTCATCTCTGAGACTATAACTTGTGGTGTGTGTGTTTATTGTGGGGTCACAGTACAGAGTAGTTGATTGTTTATTAAGATTGGGTGTTATTAAGGGAAATGGAACTCGTGATAACCCAGATCCCCGACCCCGGATTTGGGGGTGTTACACCTGTGGTACAACAACAAATAACCTACGGAACAACTGGCCATTTCCTACCCGTTTCCTGGCTGTGGTTCTCATGGTAGGCATCTTGATTCATTATTGTGTTGTGTCAATTTAAGAAAACAAGTGTGAGCTATAATGCCCAGCATAAAAATGTACAGTATGAAAATGACTGGATAACTCACGTAAAACATCATATATGATAATTATGTTTTATTCGAAAATAGTTTTCCTTGGTGATATACACCTTCTTATGGAAACAATTCTTTAGTGGATTTTATTATCTTGCGAATACCTTAATAGTAAACCCAGCACCTAGGCTTAGGTTACGGTATTGCATCACAATTCTAATTGGAAGAATAAGACATTTATCGGAGCCACCGTATACGATGATCAGTCGTACTACGGAAATAGTAACCTTTTCTACATATAGATGGACGATTCCCTTTAATTATTTGTTATCACCCTGGCCGCATTTGGGCATTTTCTGTGTTCGTCCCTCTCAGGTACACACTTCGTGTCTATCCCTCTCAAGACACGGTTTTGCGTCCATCCCTCTCAGGTACGCATACTCTACATGTTCATTAGTATATAAGATACCTTCTCATGCGGTAGTAAATTGGTAGTCTCCCCAGTCCACGAAGTACGGGAGTCTAAGCCTCCTTGTCCTTGTAAGAATCTCATCATCAATCTGGAACTTATATTGTTCCCCAAGCATATTGCTTGTTGATAGGTACACTTTAATTTTTACGTATTTATATGTACTTCCGAGAATTTTCGGAGGAAGTACTAGGGATGTGAGTTGACCGTTGTCAACATATTTGTTATATAAGGGGGAGTTTCTTTTGAAACTATAATCCAAATATTTAAAATAAGTCGAGATAATATTCTCCGATGATCTGAAATTATTCGAATGATTTTCCGAAAATCAGAAAGTATTTTGAATCAGGTTCTATGATTTTTAAATCATAATTAAACCATTAAATAACTAATGCTTAATAATCAAATATTAATCGTTGAATAATTAAACCTCGAATAATTATACTTTTAAAAGAATATTTGAAATAATATTCCTCAACTAATTTATGTTTAAGTAATTTAATAATCTTTAATATTTAATCGAGTCTGAAATAAATATTCACTGGAAAATACTTATCCTATAATAAATGAATAGTAAATAGATATTTATTATTCGAATGATAAAGTATAGTTGAGGGAATATGATCTTTAGAAATTGTTTTAATAAAAGTTCAAGGTGTTTAGTATTTTGTAAGTGGACGTTGAGTCCTTCTAAACCGTACTACTATAGACTTTTAATCGTCCTATAATATCACCGGGATGATCACCGGGTTTTTATCTTAAAATCCCGACCGACTCACGGTCTTATACTTATACGTCACGCTTAATGTGGAATTAAACATTCTACGATACTTATTTATCATACAACATCGCTATATTATGTGAAAAGTTCAATTACTACGTATCATGGCAAGCATGGTATTTATGCAATGATAATAAAATAATACTTTCACAACACAACATTAAATGGAGTTGGGTTCGTAAACTTGCCTGGGTATCTCGAGGTGGAGGATGCTCTAGGTTCCGCTCGGAAATCTATAATCATAAACACAATTCGTTTCGTTAGATCTCGTTCTAATTTACGGCTACCCGCACTCATGCGCTAATTATTATGCACCCTCTCAACTTATATTACCCTTATTATTCCTTTAAGTCCTTATTCACATCATGGTCGCTTCCTTTTTCAAAGTATCTTAAGTTCATTTTCATTTTCGTCGACGGCTCCGCTTATGGATTCTACGATTTCTAATCGCGCGGTCTCGGCTCCAATATTTTTATAAAATTTAAATTCATTAATTTCACTTGAAATTTTTATTAAAGTTAGGAAACTAAATATACTACTCTCTGTAAAAATTTCATGATTTATGAACATTCTTAAGTTGATCCTTTATATTTTCAAAGTTCGTAATTCGTAGCAGTTTTTGTCGCGTAATTCACTTTTAGTAAAACGGCCATAACTTTTGATCCGTAAATCGGAATCAAGCGATTCAAGCACCTAAACGATCCTTATAACATTGTCTATCATAATAAAGGGTTATTTTTCAAGAAACTACAGTTTAAATCTTCGGTACTTTCTGCAGAAACTTAAAGTTATGTTTTGTTCGTTTTAACGAGATTACGGTTACGATCGGAGTTTCGTTTATGCCTTAAATCTTTATATTACCACCAATAATCAACATATCATCATCACCACACTAACCCCTCTCAAGAAAATCATGTTCTTGAGGCAACAAAAATCAACCTTAAATCTACTTAGCTAAACATCAAGATTACAACAATACTCCCACCAAAACTAGGTTTACAACTATATACTAAAAGGATCTTGAACTTAGATCTTAAATAAGGTAGGGTCAAAGATTTATACCTTTATTGAGAGCTTGAGATGTGTTCTTAATGATAATGAATTCTTGGGAGTGCTTAGTATAGTTTTTGGAACCTAAAACAACCATTAAAATCAAGAAACCAAAGAAGAGTTACTATTTACACTATTCATTATCAACTTTCTTGATTTTATTTCACCCATCAAACCTTGATAAAAAGAGCTCAAAGATTTATCTTACCTTAGTTTGGTTGGTAGGAAGCTTGAGAATTAATGAGAGAATTTATCCATGGCTAGAGCTTGAAGTTTTGATTTTGATTTCTTGGTTGAAGAAGAAAAAGCCGAATGGAATGGTTGGGAGAGAAAGAGAGAGTTTTTGGTGATGCTTACTTGGTTGCTTCTTAGAAATGAGGCTTGTGATATCTTTTTATTTGATTGTTATTCCTTAGTATCTATCCTAGTATTTGATCTTTGTTGCCAATCTTGGAGAAATCTAGCTAGCATTGGTAGATTACAAGCTAAGCCACGTGTTTAGCTCTTTAGCTTACTATTTGATAGCCTTGGTTGATCATCCTACACCTTAGCTCGCTATTTGATAAACTAACCATGGTTACTTTCCTACCATGGTTAGTTAGTGCATTACGTTTATTTAATCGTTTACGCGTTCGCTCGGTCGCTTAAACGTTTTCATAATACTTCCTCGTAAATGGTTTGCGGCGTAATTCCTCTCGTATTTATTCCTTATATTTTGAATTATCATACTTGGATATAAATCCGTAGGGTTTTAAATTCCTAATTATATTGTGATTCCCGTAATCCTTGATGATTCGTAAATATGGTTGTTTTTCAAAGTTCATTTTCTTCGAAAAGTAATAGCGTTTACATACACTCATTTGGTACGTATAATCATAATATCAACTCCGAAACTCATTTTCTCATGCACTACATAGTGTGGGCTAAAAAGTTTTCCCCGTCCGTCAGGGTTACTATTCATTGAATGTTTTACAAGGTCTCAAAAATTCTAGTTATTACAACCCTGCCCCCCAAGTGTTGTCCATAAATCCCTTCATGGGCTTCTTTAAGCACCTCCTCTGCTTCAAGAGGTCTTAAGCACTTCAAGTACGGAATAATAAAGGACCTTTTGTAAAGAAGGCCTTCTATCAATGAGTATATTAATGCTCTAACGGAAAGCTTGCGTGCCTCCTGGGCATCGTCGGGGAGGCGCCCAGTTTCTAAGTGGGTCTTGATCGGGTCTATCCAACAGCCTGCCACACCAACTGGTGCTATCAGATTTATGACATGAATAGTCTGGGTCTTCAAGACCTGGAAGTAAATACTTCTTGGATAATTCTCGATTTCAGACGAGGCGAACTGAGACAAGGCATCCGCCGTAGTGTTCTCCTGTCTCGAAACATGTTCAGCGCACCATTCATCCAGCTGAGTCAGTATTCCCTTTACGACTCTCAGGTACTTGGCCAAAGTATCATCCTTGGCCTCAAACTCCCCATTAATTTGAGCAACTACCAGTCTTGAGTCTCTGCAGGCCTTCAGGTTTTTGGCCCTCACGGCTCTATCCAAGCCTAATGTTAGGCACAAAGCATGCGTTAATAATTCACGCAAGTATACACGTTCGCAAGTAATATAGAATAATTTCTAGTTCGTTCCCACAGAGACTCAGACTAATTATATTTAATTAACACTTACTCATCAATGTATGGTTACTTCTCAATGTCAAGACAATAACACTTTAGGTTGATTAACTAATTATTAACTACGATTAACTACGAGAATAAAACACTTAAATAACACTTAAATTAATAATATTAAACACACATGAGATCATAACTTCATTACTACTTCCTTCAATAGTTATTGTTATTACCCTTAGCATGTAACGGTGATCATATTAATCGAACAACACGAAACTGATAAAAGCCAACTTTCGTTGCACAAATACCATTCTACCAAGTATCCACAATTAAGATAGAAGTTGAATAAGCATCAATTATGTTGAGACCCTATATGTCTACAGAATTTGACAATATAACGATTTAAGCGCAAGTTATTCATTATGATTACACAGGGCAAGTAAAACGGTTAGAGTTACCCACTAATCATGCATACAATACATGAACCTATGCTAGCATGGCAAGTTCTAAATCTCAAGATTCACTGTCGCTTCACAAGAGATTAACAGGCTATTTTATATGTTCGCGACGCACATAAGACGAATAAGCACAACCTATACTAGATATCATACAACCATCACATACCAAGGTATTAAACAATTAACCAAAGAAATCCATAGTAAATCCGTTACGACCACATGATCACGATTAGCCCATGATAGAACTCATCGTCACCATGGGTTCATATGAAAACATGATAATAACACGACAATATAAACTAATAAAATACTTATTAAAACCAGAGTACGTCACAAGAGTATTAAGGTTCAAAGTAAAGAAAACTAGCATCCACTGTTACAATGAATAAAAGAATCACAAGATAACGTATGCTTCATCTTCTTCATTGTGATGTGCTAAAACGGTCTTCTTAATCTTCTCTCCTTGCTCCTTGCTTGATTGATACTTGATCCTTGTTGCTTGTTATTGTGAAACGTCTCTCAAGTAGGTTTATATAAGAGTTCATAAGACACAGCGCCGTCAGAAGCCCAGTAGAATACGAATTAAAAATCCAGAATTAATTTTCTCGACCCCAGGCGGCAGCCCCAGGTCCCAAGCGGGCGCCTGCACCTCCAAGTGGTCGCCCCACATCCCAGGCGGGCGCCTGGACAGCTTCTGGAAAAATCAACTTTTTGCTCCTGATTTTGCTGATTTCTTCGCACAACTCCCCACAACTGATTCCAAGTACTTCCCTAGGATTAATTTGATGAAATCCCCTTGAATTCACAAGTTATACCCTGAAATGCAAAAACACTAGAAAAACGCATCAAATACACAAAATACTTGATTTCAAGACATCAATTCAAGCCATTATAAGACGTTCTAAGTGGTATAAAATGCCACTTATCACACCCCCAAACTTAAATCGATGATTGTCCTCAAGCGTCACAGACTCAAAAACAAAATAAAAACATGCAATAATGCAAACTACATGAAATACAGCGATCCCCATCGCAATGAATAAACCAACCAACACATAACATCTCAACAAATGCAATTAGGCGACTAAAGATCAATCAAATCATGCAAGCTAACATACAACTAGAAACGTGGTGTGTGCGAATGCTTAACAGATATGCTTCGAAACTAAATCAATTATCATAACTCAATTATCCTCAAGGCAATCACAAGATTATATGAAGAATAAATTCTAGACACAAAATGACTTATAACACTTCAAGATCACTGGAGCTTATTACGGAATCATGCTTTTATTTAACACAATAAACAAATGCTTATTTGATCATGCAATGAGTGAGGTCCACAAAAGACTTATGCAATGGCATCCATTTAGCGAGCGTTAGGTTAGCGGATCCCAGACTATAAAAGCCTTAGGTCACTAGGCACAAAGTCTCCTAAGAACTTAATAACTCGAATACCAAAGAGCTCACTCGTGATCAATTATGCATTAAACCATAATTTTTCTCTTTTTTTTTATTTTTCTTTATTTTTCTTTTCTCTTTTTTTTCAATTTCTGAGCAAGTGCGTTTCGCTCCATCTTGCTCACCCCTAGACTAATCGCATACAATACGAGCTGGCTACTAGCCATTTGACGCCTAGCCACGACTAGCAATGAATTCCAATTTTTACTCTAATTTTATCTTTTCAAGCCTTTTATCATTAAGAGCCTATCATACATTCTAAGCATAATCAATAGATTAACCTCAAAAACCATCAAATCATGACAATAATCTGGTCCTTAAGCATACTCTAAGACTTAGTGAAATTACAAGTGTTTCTAGCATGCATGCCAACCCAACAGGATTCAACATCACTCTACCGCTATCATTACACTCGCATCAATATCACATATCAATTGGTAAAGCAACACAAAAGGAATCATGGTATATGCATGAGCTACATGACATGATAAATAAAGCTATAAAATAAAAAAAAACTATATGGCAAAAATATGCAACTATATGAACTAAACTATCATGAATATGCAACTACATGACACACACACAAATATGTTCCTTAACTACCACCCCCAAACTTAAAATCTTCATTGTCCCCAGTGAAGGTAATAGAAAGGAACACAAGGTATACCTACTCAGAGAAATCATCATCATCACCCTCAGAGGGTGGAGTATCAGGAGGCGGATAAGCAGAGTCCTCACCAAAAACGGGCCACTGGATGTCAGCTCCAAGGCCTCTAAATGCAATCCCAAGTGCTAGAGTGAGCTCATGAGCAAACCTACTCTGTGACTCATACAACGCATCCATCCTCCTGGATAGCCTCCTGTACTGGTCATCAGCCATCCCTGAACCATCACCTCCCTGGGCTCTAGAAGAACCTGCCTCGCCATGAGCCTGAATCGGCCTAGCCATCGTAGCACCAGCTGCTGGACGTCCTCCTCGAAGATGATATCCCAAACCATTCTCCTCGGGCTCTCCATCCGTCCACTCCTGCATCGCATTCAACGTCGATGAATCAATAGGAGCGGCAGGCATCTGCAGCTGCTCATAAGAAGGCCAGTGGACTCCAACTGTCTTGCACAGCTTCGTGACAACAGAGGCATAAGGGATGTTGTTATGCGTCCTCCCCCTCAAAAACTTCAAAATCCCTTGGTAGATGAACTCACCAAGGTCCACATAATACTCCTCATTCAAAATCCTCCACAACAACCTGGCTCTCTCAACTGTAACCTCATGTCCATGCGAAGAAGGCAAAATATTAGCACAAATAAATGCATTCCATGCACGGGCATACCTGTTCATCACAACAGCCGGGAAAGAACGATACTTGTTAGATCCCGTCTTAAACTTCCATACCGTGCCCGGCTGACAGAGAGTAGCAATAATCAAATCCGAGTCAAAATCCTCGGGAGTCTTCTCATTCCAATTCTCCTCATAGGGCTTCCTTTATCGCTGCCCAATAACACGGTGAATCGCCTCGGGCTGATAATCAACCGTAAGCCCCCTAATAACAGAATACCCATTCTTTGCGGCCTTGGAGTTCGCATAGAACTCGTGAACAACACTCATCGGGACCGCCTCAGGTGACTCGTAAAAAGTAATCCAACCCTTGTCTGCAATCATCGGCAATAACTCACCATCCCTCCCCGATGGCAAAAATCCCCTCTCCTTCAGAATCGGCTTAGTCAGAAGCCTAGCATACTCCTCCTCAACAGCCCTATCCACCAATCGGGGCCTCGCAACAATACCCCTCGAAGAATCAACAGTAGGAATGGTGCTGCTGCTATCGACAGTTCGAGATCTCTTTGGGGCCATTGAAACTGAGAATAAGTGTTTGAGAGTTGTGTTTTGTGTGTAGGAAAGGGTTTGTAAGTTGAAAGTATATGGGAGTGTATATGGAGAGGTTGTGTGTATATATAGGGTAGGATTTAGGTTTAGAAATTGATTAGGAGTGGGGTTTGTGGCTTGTTTGTAGGAGAAAATTCGTGGGTTAATGGGGTTATGGATGTGGTATTTTGTTTTTGTGTTTTTTCTATTTTTTTTAGTTTTTTATAAGGCTGAAAAAAAATTTAAATAGTCAGGCTCTAGGCGATCGCCTGGAACCAGCAGGCGGGCGCCTCAGTTCCCAAGCGGCCGCCTAGAACTAGCAGGCGGGCGCCTGCGGGGTTTCTGGAAAAAAAAATTATGCTATATTTTTTCTGATTTTTTTGGGTTTTTGGATAGAGTACTAACTTCTAAAGGTTCCTATAGTCTCACATCTTGGGTTGCCTCCCAAGAAGCGCTTCTTTTACGTCATTAGCTTGACGTAGAGTAATGTGATCAAGTTGATAATAAAACGGCACTAACCACTTCCCGGTTTGCCGTATCCCTATAATTGTGCTTCAATCTCTAACCATTAACCTTGAATGCTTGGCCTGGATCGTTCTCAAAAATCTCCACCGCTCCATGTGGAAACACAGTTTTGATGATAAATAGTCCAGACCACCTTGATTTCAACTTTCTAGGAAAAAGTCGGAGACGAGAGTTAAATAACATAACTTGTTATCCCAGCACGAATGACTTGGGAGATAACTTCCTATCGTGCCACCCTTTACACTTTTTCCTTGTACATTTTGTTGTCTTCGTACGCTTGTAGTCAAAATTCATCAAGTTCATTTAACTGAAGCATTCGCTTCTTCCCAGCTGCATCTAGATCAAGGTTTAATTTCTTCAATGCCCAATAAGCCTTATGCTCAAGCTCCGCAGGGACATCCCAAGTGGAGTCTTGTATGCTGTTCTATAAGCCCAAACAGCTTCATCGAGCTTCAAAGACCAATATTTCCTTGACGGACAAACAACTTTCTCTAGAATGCACTTGATCTCTCTATTAGACTCTTCAGCTTGACCATTAATTTACGGATGAAAGGCAGTAGCAATACAATGATTCACATTGTAGCGTTGCATTATAGAAGTAAACTTACGATTGCAGAAATGCGACCCCTCATCACTTATGATAACTCGTGCCATTCCAAACCTTGTGAATATCTGCTTATGAAGAAAACTCAACACTACCTTTGCATCATTCGTCGGTAGAGCCTTGACTTCTACCCATTTCGAGACATAATCGATTGCCAACAAGATGTACTGATTATTGCAGGACGAGATAAATGGTCCCATGAAATCGATTCCCCAAACATCAAAGACCCCAACTTCAAGCATCACATTTAAAGGCCTCTCGTCCTTTCTAGTAAGATTCCCAACTCTTTGGCAACGATCACACCTTAAAACGAACTGATGCACATCCTTAAACAATGTAGGCCAGAAAAAACCTGCTTGAAGAATAGGAGCTGCTGTCTTTTCACCACCATAATGTCCACCATAAACTGTAGAATGACAGTCTCGTAATATCACCTCCGTCTCACAGAATGGGATACATCTCCTGATGATCTGGTCAGCTCCTTGTCTAAAAGAATATGGTTCATCCCACATGTACCACTTCACCTCATGCAGAAACTTCTTCTTTTGAGCCGCATTCATATTAGGAGGCATTATATTGCTGACAAGATAGTTCACAATGTCTACGAACCATGGCTCTTCCTCCTGAACTACGAACAACTGCTCATCTGGAAAAGATTCGTTGATCAATGTCTTATCATGTGAAGTAGAATCGGGATTCTCCAATCTAGAGAGATGGTCAACTACTTGATTTTTAGTACCTTTTCGATCCTTGATCTCTAAGTCAAATTCCTGTAGAAAGAGCACCCAACGAATAAGTCTAGGCTTCGAATCCTTCTTTGAGACCAGATAGCGAATGGCAACATGATCAGTGCTGTCTTTTCACCACCATAATGCCCACCAAAAACTGTGGAATGACAGTCTCGTAATATCACCTCCGTCTCACAGAATGGGATACATCTCCTGATGATCTGGTCAGCTCCTTGTCTAAAAGAATATGGTTCATCCCACATGTACCACTTCACCTCATGCAGAAACTTCTTCTTTTGAGCCGCATTCATATCAGGAGGCATTATATTGCTGACAAGATAGTTCACAATGTCTACGAACCATGGCTCTTCCTCCTGAACTATGAACAACTGCTCATCTGGAAAAGATTCGTTGATCAATGTCTTATCATGTGAAGTAGAATCGGGATTCTCCAATCTAGAGAGATGGTCAGCTACTTGATTTTTAGTACCTTTTCGATCCTTGATCTCTAAGTCAAATTCCTGTAGAAAGAGCACCCAACGAATAAGTCTAGGCTTCGAATCCTTTTTTGAGACCAGATAGCGAATGGCAGCATGATCAGTGAATACTGTCACCTTTGTCCCAGGTAGATAAGATCGAAATTTTTTGAAACCAAAAACTATAGCCAAGAGCTCTTTCTCAGTAGTGGTGTAGTTCATTTGAGCTCCATTAAGCGTCTTACTAGCATAGTAGACCATATGAAAAATATTATTCTTGCGCTCCCCAAGAACTGCTCCCACTGCATAATCACTTGCATCGCACATCATCTCAAAAGGTTCTGTCCAATCAGGTACCGTAATAACTGGTGCAGTTATTAAACTCTTCTTGAGAGTCTCGAATGCTGCCAAACATTCATCATCAAATTTGAAAGGCACATCTTTCTCGAGCAAATTGCACAACGACTTAGATATCTTAGAGAAGTCCTTGATAAAACGCCGATAAAAATCCGCATGACCAAGAAAACTACGGATTCCTTTCACAGAATTAGGCGGCGGAAGATTTTCAATGACTCCCACCTTGGCTTTATCCACCCCAAGACCTTTACTAGAGACTTTATGCCCAAGAATGATGCCTTGTTGCACCATAAAGTGACATTTTTCCCAATTGAGAACCAAATTAGTTTCCACACACCTTTTGAGCACCGAACGGAGATTATTCAAACATTCATCAAACAAATGTCCAAAGACGGAGAAGTCGTCCATGAACACTTCGATATTACTTCCAATCATATCAGAGAATATTGCCATCATGCATCTCTGAAAAGTGGCAGATACACCACATAAGCCAAAAGAAACTCTGCGAAAAGCAAATGTGCCAAATGGACAAGTGAAAGTAGTCTTTTCTTGATCTTCTGGTGCAATGCAAATCTGATTGTAACCCGAATAGCCATCCAGAAGACAATAATACTCATGACCAGCCAACTTGTCAAGCATCTGATCAATAAATGGAAGAGGGAAATGATCCTTCCTCGTGGCTTTGTTCAACTTTCTGTAGTCCATGCATACCCTCTATCTTATGACTGTTCGAGTGGGGATGAGCTCGTTCTTCTCATTTGCTACCACAGTAATACTTCATTTCTTAGGTACACATTGCACGGGGCTCACCCAAGAACTATCAGAAATAGGATATATGATTCCTGCATCCAGCCACTTTAGAATTTCTTTCTTCACCACTTCTTTTATGATAGGATTAAGTCTTCTCTGTTGCTCAATAGCCAGCTTGCTACCTTCCTCTAGCAGAATTTTATGCATGCAATACGAAGGGCTGATCCCTTTTATATCTGCTATAGTCCATCTGATGGCCGATTTGAACTCTCTCAAGATCCTCAAGAGCTTGTCCTCATCACTACCTGAAAGGTCAGATGCAATAATAACAGGCAAAGTAGATGCATCACCTAAAAAATCATACCTCAAGTGTTTAGGCGATGGTTTAAGCTCCAAAGTAGGTGCTTCTTCAATAGATGGTTTGAGCTTTCCCTCAGCATTCTTCAGATCAGTAGTACCAAGAGATTCAAATGGCATTTCTAGCTTTCGCTTCCAAGGGGAAGCATTTAGAAATTGTAGTTGCTCATTGCCTTCCTCATCTTCACTGTCAAATTCCCCCAATAAGGCTTTTTCTAAGGCATCAGACCTTAGCACATGATCAAGTTCTAAAGTTACTGCAGAATCAATCAAATCCACCTTGAAGCACTCCTCATCTTCTGTAGGGAATTTCATCACATTGAATGTCACATCCTGATCTTGCACCCTCATAGTAAGTTCACCTTTTTGCACATCTATCAAGGTATGTCCTGTAGCCAAGAAAGGTCTTCCCAAGATTATGGGAATCTTCTTATCTTCCTCGAAATCCAGAATGACAAAGTCTGCAGGAAAGATGAACTTATCCACCTTTACTAACACGTCCTCCACGATGCCTCGTGGGTATGTAATAGAACGATCAGCCAATTGTAGACATATAGGTGGGCTTTGGATCAGGCAAATTCAGCTTTTTGAAGATAGACAACGACATCAGATTGATGCTTGCTCCCAAATTGAAAAGGCACTTGTCGAATGACAACTTTCCAATGATGCAAGGAATGGTGAAGCTACCTGGATCTTTAAGCTTTGGAGGTAATTTTTGTTACAGCACAACACTACACTCTTCCGTTAGAGCAACGGTATCAAGATCATCAAGTTTCACCTTTCTTGAAATAATACCTTTCATGAATTTCGCATAACTAGGCATTTTTTCCAGAGCCTCAGCGAAAGGTATATTGATGTGAAGTTTCTTGAACACCTCCAGAAACTTACCAAATTGCTTATCCAACTTTTATTTTTGCAATCGCTTAGGAAAAGGTGGTGGAGGATAGAGCTGTTTCTCCCCTGTATTACCCTCAGGAAGAGTATGTTCAACAGTAGTCTTCCTTGGTTCCGCCTCTTTCTCCTTTTGCTTCTCTTCTCCATCTTCAACTTCAGCTTCTCCATCTTTTGCTTTTTCAGCTTCAGCAACTTTTCTAAATCTTAAGATAATAGCTTTGACTTGCTCTTTAGCTTCCTTCCTTCCTTGCACTTCAGTATCGCTGGGAAGTGTGCCAGGTTGACGATTGAGCACGACATTGGCTATTTGACCGATTTGATTCTCCAAGGTCTTGATATATTGCTGAGGTTGCTGGAATCCGGGTGGATTAAAGTGTTTACTTACAGCTTGCTGATAAGGCTGCTGAACAGCATTCTGAGTATTGTTTTAGCTGAAATTGGGATGATTTCTGTTATTAGGATGATAAGTAGCTGGCACAGGCTGCTGCGATCGCTGATAATTGTTCACATACTGAACAGATTCATTAACAAGAGAATACTGATCCGTAGCATGAGAGCGTGCACAAAGCTCACAGACCATAGCTATCAGATTGACTCCATAGTTGGCTAAAGAATCGACCTTCATAGACAGCGCTTGGAGCTGCGCTGCAATAGATGTAGTTGCATCAACTTCCAGAATGTCTGCTACCTTCCCAGGCATCATCCTTTGAGTTGGGTTTTGATGCTCGTTTGCAGCAATAGTTTCAATGAGATTATAGGCTTCAGTATAGCTTTTAGCCCACAAGGCGCCTCCAGCTGCTACATCAAGCATGGGCCGAGATTGGTCCCCCAAACCATTATAGAACCCAGTGATCACCATCCAGTCAGGCATATCATGATGTGGACACTTTCTCAACATCTCCTTATAGCGCTCCCAAGCTTCGCACATAGATTTTGTTGGTTGCTGCGCAAACTGAGTACGAGCACTCCTCATAGCCGCAGTCTTGGACATTGTATAAAACTTCACCAGAAACTTTTGCGCAAGATCTTCCCAAGTAGTGATGGACCCAGCTGGTAAAGAATGTAACCAGTCCTTAGCTTTATCCCTCAGAGAGAATGGGAAAAGCCTCAGCTTGATAGCCTCATCAGTAACACCATTATATTTGAAAGTACTACAGATCTCGACAAAATTCCTTATATGCATGTTGGGATCTTCAGTCGCAGCACCTCCGAAAGAAACAGAATTCTACACCATCTTAATAGTGCCCGTCTTGATTTCGAAAGTATTAGCCTGAATAGCTGGATGAATGATGCTTGACTGAATGTCATCAATTTTAGGCCGAGAAAAGTCCATAGGAGCTGGATCTGCTGGAACTATACGATCACCCATGATTACCGGTTCTTCCTTTTCACTCTCTTTATCCGAATCTTCAAAATCTATCTTCTCTGAAATATCAAGAACTGAGTCTGTCTCCGCAGCCGTATCTAGAGTCCTCTTGCGAGTGCAAGAATGTGTTTGCATAAACGCTCGCTAGAGTACCTGAAACACAACCGGAAACAATAAGTAACAAGTCTTAATCAATGAGTCTTAATGACCACTGATGGCAAATACATAAACTAAACAAATTAACACCGAGTCCACGGCAGTGGTGCCAAAAACTTGTTAGGCACAAAGCATGCGCTAATAATTCACGCAAGTATACGCGTTCACAAGTAATATAGAATAATTTCTAGTTCGTTCCCACAGAGACTCAGACTAATTATATTTAATTAACACTTACTCACCAATGTATGATTACTTCTCAATGTCAAGACAATAACACTTAAGGTTGATTAACTAATTATTAACTACGATTAACTACGAGAATAAAACACTTAAATAACACTTGAATTAACAATATTAAACACACATGAGATCATAAATTCATTACTACTTCCTTTAATAGTTATTGTTATTACCCTTAGCATGTAACGGTGATGATATTAATCGAACAACATGAAACTGATAAAAGCCAACTTTCGTAACACAAATACCATTCTACCAAGCATCCGAAATTAAGATAGAAGTTGAATAGGCATCAATTATGTTGAGACTCTATATGTCTACAGAATTTGACAACATAATGATTTAAGCACAAGTTATTCATTATGATTACATAGGGCAAGTAAAACGATTAGAGTTATCCACTAATCATGCATACAATACATGAACCTATGCTAGCATGGCAAGTTCTAAATCTTAAGATTCACTGTCGCTTTATAAGAGATTAACAGGTTATCTTATATGTTCGCGACGCACATAAGATGAATAAGCACAACCTATACTAGATATCAAACAACCATCACATACCAAGGTATTAAACAATTAACCAAAGAAATCTATAGTAAATCCGTTACGACCCCATGATCACGATTAGCCCATGATAGAACTCATCGTCATCATGGGTTCATATAAAAACATGATAAAAACATGACAATATAAACTAATAAAATACTTATTAAAACCAGAGTACGTCACAAGAGTATTAAGGTTCAAAGTAAAGAAAACTAGCATCCACTGTTACAACGAATAAAAGAATCACAAGATAACGTATGCTTCCTCTTCTTCGTTGTGGTATGCTAAAACGGTCTTCTTAATCTTCTCTCTCTGCTTCTTGCTTGATTGATACTTGATCCTTGTTGCTTGTTATTGTGAAACATCTCTCAAGTAGGTTTATATAAGAGTCCACAAGAAACAGCGCCGTCAGAAGCCCGGTAGAATACGAATTAAAAATCCAGAATTAATTTTCTCGACCCCAGGCGGCCGCCCCAGGTCCCAAGCGGGAGCCTGCACCTCAGGGCGCTCGCCCCACATCCCAGGCGGGCGCCTGGACAGCTTCTGGAAAAATTAACTTTTTAATCCTGATTTTGCTGATTTCTTCGCACAACTCCCCACAACTGATTCCAAGTACTTCCATAGGCTTATTTTGATGAAATCCCCTTGAATTCATAAGTTATACCCTGAAATGCAAAAATACTAGAAAATGCATCAAATATACAAAATACTTGATTTCAAGACATCAATTCAAGCTATTATAAGACGTTCTAAGTGGTATAAAATGCCACTTATCACCTAAGCCAGCTATCAATGCTTCATATTCTTCTTCGTTGTTCATATTCGGGAAGTCCAACTTCAAAGCATATTCAATCATAAACCCATCAGGGCTTTGCAAGACTAGGCCTGCACCACTAGATTTTCTTTTGGACGCTCCGTCAAAGTGGAGAACCCAATACACTTTCAAGGTTATTTCTACATCCTTCTCCTTCTCTCCTCCTTCTGGGGTTATTATCTTTTGCCCCCCGACTTCTTGGTCTTTAATGGTGTATTTGACCATGAAGTCTGCTAAGTCCTGAGCCTTGATGGTCGTTCGAGGCTTGTATTTGATATCATATTCTCCTAACTCAATCACCCACTTGATGAGCCTTCCACTGGCCTTCGGGCTATGAAGAATGTTCCTCAAAGGTTGGTCCGTCAGGACTTCAATCTTGTAAGCCTGGAAGTATGGTCTCAACTTCCTCGAGGCCGTGATGAGAGCAAGCGCGAACTTCTCCGTGGTGGAGTAATTCATCTCTGCTCCATGGAGCACCTTACTTACATAGTATACAGGCTTGTAGAGCTTCTGCTCTTCCTTCATTAGGACTGCACTCACGGCTTGTTCAGATACCGCGAGGTACAAATAAAGAGTGTCCTCCGTACTTGGTTTATCCAACAACGGGGCTTCAGTCATGTACTTCTTTAGTTGTTCAAAGACCTGTTGGCTTTCCGCTGTCCATTCAAAGTCCTTTACCTTCTTAAGGGTTTTAAAAAAGGATAGACATTTGTCTCCAGACTTGGAGATGAACCTCCCTAGAGCTGCGATTCTTCATGTCAGCTTCTGAACATCCTTAATGGAGCGTGGTGGCTCCATGTCTAGTATGGCTTTGATCTTGTCGGGGTTGACCTCTATTCCCCTCTTAGAGACCATATGAACCAAAAAATTTCCAGACCCAATGCCAAAAGCACACTTGGCTGGGTTTAACATCATCTTATGGTGCCTCAGCACTTCAAATGCCTCTATGAGGTGACTAATCTGATCGGCCTTGCTTAGGCTTTTGACTAACATGTCATCAACGTAGACCCCCATGGTCTTCCCAATTAGATGGGCAAATATCTTATTTACCAGTCTTTGGTAAGTAGCTCCTGCATTCTTAAGTTCAAAATCCATAACAAGATAACAGAATACACCAAAGTAAGTTATGAAAGATACCTTGGGGTGTCATCCTTATGCATTCTAATCTGATTATAACCACTGAAGCCATCCATAAGCTTAGCATCTCGTGTCCAATAGTGACATCTATCAGGGTATCAATTCTTGGTGGGGGTAGTAGTCCTTGGGACAAGCATCATTTAAGTCAGTGAAGTCAATGCACATCATCCACTTTCCATTGGCCTTCTTAACCATTACGGGGTTGGCCAACCATTCAGGGAATTACACTTCCTCAATAAATCCAGCTTCTAAAAGCTTCTCGACCTCCTGCTTATTGGCTTCCAACCTATCAGGGCCATAGGTTCTATTCTTTTGCTTTACAGCCTTCCGAGTTGGATCAATGTTCAACCTATGAGTTATAAGGTTTGGGTCAATCCCAGGCATATCAGCTGTTGTCCAAGCAAATACATCATTATTTTCTTGGAGAAAAGTTGTCATTCGGCCCTTCAAAGGCTTGTCCAGAGATGCCCCAATGTACGTGACCTTCTCCGGGTCTAAGGAATCTAAGGGAATTGGGACCAAGTCCTAGGATGGCTTTCCTCGTAGTTCATCATTCTCTCAGATATCGATGTTGTAACACCCCCAGATCCGGGGTCGGGGATCCGGGTCGTCACGGTCTTTCTTTCCACAATATCACTTCACTTAATTAATAAATAACCTTATGCTGTGACCCCACACTAACACACACCACAACCCGTTATAGTCTCAGAGATGAAATTTAAATAAGTACAAGTCTTTGAATCCACAATTTAAAAGTTATTACAACCCAAAATGATTACTTGATAAATTTACAGTTAATTGCCATTATCTGCCACAAGTTATAATTATACATAATTGATTCTCAAAAGTAGATGGTCTGATCTACAATAGATCTACCTCTGCAGCTATAGCAGCTACAACATCAACGGGAAGACGCGGGACGCTTCCCACGCGCTTGCGCTGGGTCTGCTGGAGTCTGGCCATCTTTCCTAACTGTTGTTGTGTGATGAAAGAAGAAAGCAAGGGTGAGCAGCAAGCCCACCAAAATAATATGTATAATGATTTACAATATATGAGCCTACTCATAATACTCATGAAAGTCTTGGTCAAAAGAAATGAACCAAGTTTGATATCTTAATGCGATGAAGTCGCAAAATATTCAGTATATATACATATATACTTTTCAAAATATTGGAAGTCCTCTTCCATGCATAATATACACAAAGTCCCAGTGTATAACTGTATATAAAAAAAATATCGTTGCAAGGTGATCTCATATATCTAACCTTGTCTCAACGTTTTTCTGAAAATCTTTGTCATTCATAAGACAATTATTAATTAGATATAAGTTTAAAAGATGAAGTTACAAGATACCCCAATATACTTATATCTTTCCCAAATACTACTTGAACTACCACCGTTCAAGTTATAATTAGCTTCAAAAGTTCATCACATAGATGAGACTATAAGACAAGATTTGAATAGATTAAATCTTTAAATATCATCAAAATAAAATGAAGTTATGAGATACTTCATTTGATGCAAACATTATTTTGAAAACTTGACCCTGCCAACACTCAACAATCGCCCAACCGTAGTCTTTCTATCAAAGTGCTTTGGGTAGTGTTGCAGAAATATCCAATTGGATGATGAACTCATTACGGGAGTTTACCGCGCCAGGAAGACCACTTACGATGATCAGTCGTAGTAGTACAACCCCACCATTTTCTACATGTAGAGGAGAACCTGTCGGATTTACTTGTCAACCAAACATTGAACTCCTAAGGAATGGACCGCCTTAGCGGAACTTCCAGGCCATTTGGGCCAATATAATAAGGCTGGGCCGGCGCTACTCGACCACTTACGCCACTCCTAGTTCAGATGAAATCCATGACTCTGAAACGTAAAGCTCGTTTCCCCCCTTTCCCCAAGTAGAAACTTGTTGATACGGCTCCACCAAGAAGTCGTACCTAGTTGGAAAGGAAAACTCACCGATATTTCCCAGGCGATGCCTGTTAATGGATTAACTTGTTCCAAGAATTTTACTTCCCGAATATTGGGTAAGTAATCAAAAACTCTTTTACCAAGACAGCAACCTTGTTGCGAATATAAAACACACCACCGAGCCGGATCCCCCCAGGTTTTGAGCGAGTATTTAAATCCCCTTTTTAAAAGGAAGATCTTAAATATAAAAATAGTTTTGGGATCCGCTCTAACTTTTGAAAATCATTTTAAAGACTCGAAAACACTTTAAAGAGTGTTTGGAGTAAAACTGATTTAATGAAGTAAATCAGTCCCCAGAATATTTAGAAAATGTCTGAATATTATTATTTAAATAATATTCCCATAAAAGATAATCTTTATAAAATAATTGAAGTAGAAGTATTAAAACTTATACTTGAAATGAATAGCAAATAATCAAAGATATACTTATACGAAAGTAATATCTTTATTTGAATAATCAAAAATAAGTTTGATTATCGACACCTTATTCTTTAATAAAATAAAGAATATATCTCAGCAAATAATCGGAGTCATAGATCCTCAAATGAATATTCAAATAATATTCAATAAATAAAATAAGCTGAGTCATAATACCTCGAATGAATATTATAAATAATATTCATTAAATAAAATAAAGGAGTCATACATCCTCAAATGAATATTCAAATAATATTCAATAAATAATGTAAAGGAGTCATACGCCTTCGAATAATATTTGAAATAATATTCAATAATAAAATAAAGTTAAAGTTATCGAATAAACCTTATTCGATTAATAGTTTTAAAAACTATATCCATATATATATATATATATATAAATAAATAAATATATATATATATATATATATATATATATACTCGGGAACCTCGACTCCCGGTTTAGAAATATGTTCACCTTTTATCCCCTATACTAAGGGTATACGCAACTACTTGCTTATTTCTAGCATAGGTATTATGCAACTATAAGCATTGAAATCAACAGATAGATAACCAGATTACGAAACAGACATGCATATATACCATATTAGCATGCTCCAATATATCGCAAAATTTGCTAATAACAATCATGCAATATCACAAGATAATGCATATACATATATTTACATCACAACAACAGTATAACGGGTAGAAAACTTGCCTGAGCGACTGGGGTTACGAATGGCTCGGGACGAGTCTGGTAACCTATAAACAACAAGTAAGTTGGAATTAAACCAAAGTCACTTGTAAATCTATACTTTAACTAACTTAGACTCTAACGCTTGTTTTGCGCTCACTGATTCGCTTAAGCCACTCGGGTACCCTCGGCTCCACCATTTTTAATAATTTAACCTTTACGAGTTTTAAAGCGATTCCTTCGCGAGTGTCTTACCAACTGCCTAACACACTTACCATAAATGTTTCATACATTAATTAACCCTTTTTGGTCTTTAACCTATGTTTCAAAGTAAGGCGAGGGAAAAAGTTTCATTCGCGAAACGCCGTTACTTGAAACGGTCGTTTCTCCTAAACCGTGCATCGGAATCGAATGAACTACATATCAAAACGAAGCTCGTAACATGAGCTATCTAAACATGGCAGTGGTCATAAACTAGCAGGGGGTTCTCGGGTCCTAATGTTATGCACAAAAACAGTCTAAAGAAAATCGGACGTTACGACGGCTATGTTTACGCGTTTTCCCAATTTTAAACCATTCAATACCAACCACAAATCAACCCCAAATCAATCATACAACCAATATCCCTCCAAAACACATCATAACAGCCCCAACAAATCCACATTAACCATTTATACTTATTCCTCACATGAACTAAAAGCTTTACTTAGGTTCTTTAACTAATTACCAAGATTTACAACTCCAACAATGCAACAAAACCAACTAATCTCTACAAACTCAACCAAACTTCAACCAATCAAGCATCATGCTTCACATATGCTATATCAAACACATTCAATCCTAATTACTCAAAACTAAAGCTAGGGTTTGTAGTTTATACCTTCCTTGGAGAGTGGAGAATCAAGAGAATGGCTTGGAATCACCTTTAAAGCCCTTATCCAAGCTTAATCTAAACGAAACTTCAAGAACACAAATTTTAGTTCTTGAAAACACTATTCACCATCTTCTTTCATGATTTATAGAAAAAGATTGGCTTGGAATTAGAAGCTTAAACTTATAGGAAGTATGTAACTATCCATGGGGAAGCTTAGATAATTACCTTGCTAAATAGTAAGTGGAGGAGCTTGGACTTTCATTTTTTAAGAAAACCACCCGAGAGCTTCATGAACAAAGCCTTGGTTGCTTTTGATTTTTGATGAAAATGATTTTTGCTTGGCTTGGTTGCTTGGTTTTTGTGCTTGCTTTAGTCAATTACCTTCTTGCCCTTGAATTTGTGTGGTTCTCATTCAACCACACCTCCTTCCTTCCCATGTCATGCTTATATCATCCTCATGATGTCATCTTCCCTTCCTTGTCCTCTTTCTATTGGTTGGATGACATCATTCCCACTAATCCCTTTGATTAACTTCCTAATCGTTTGCCTAATGACCGCTGATCTGTTATACGGTTCGCTTAACTTTCGTTTTCGTTTATCGTTTGAGGGATCATACCCGGGATCTTATTACTTAGGTTCCCTTAACCTTTCTCAATATATTGTATTCCTTTTATGATCCTCTCTTATAATCCTTTAATTTAAATCCTTTTTATCCTGTTACCTTATACTCAATTTTCTCCGTATCTAGTGGATTTCCGGGAAAAACCAAAGTGTTCGGAATTGGATTCTGACGATCTTTACATACACTTATATACTTCATAGAGTACTAATAATATCCCATAAGATCAATAACAGAACCCCTACATAGCGTGGCATGAACAGTTTTCTCATTCAGCAAAAACACTATTCATAAGGGTTTCAAAAATTTCCAAAAATTGGGGTTATTACAGTCTCTCCTCCTTAAAAGGATTCCGTCCCGGAATCGGATAGAAATAAATAGGGATACTTTCTTAGTATTGCACTTTCTAACTCTCAAGTCAATTTTCCCACATTGTGGTTCTACCATCAAACTCTTACTAGTTTGATAACCCTTCTCCTAAGCACTCGTTCCTTTTCACTCTATAACCCTTCCTGGTTGCTCCATATAGGTTACGTCGGGTTGCATATCTATGCGCTCATATGCCCCTATTTATCTGGAATCTGAATTACACTTCCTTAACATTGATACGTGAAACACGTTACGACCTGCTACATGTTCGGGGTTAGGGCTAGCTCATATGCTAACTTCCCAAACGTCTTAATATATCCAAGGGTCCAACAAATTGTAGACTTAGCTTTCCTTTCTTTCCGAACCTCATCAATCCTTTCCAAGGGATACCTATAACATTACTAGGTCCCCTATTTCATACTCTTTATCCTTTCGTGTCAAATCAACATACTTATCATGTCCATCTTGGGCTACTACCAGCCGTCCTCTGATTAGATCTATCATATCCTTGGTCCTTTGGACTACTGCGGGTCCGAGCATCTTGCGCTCTACAACTTCATCCTAACATAAGGGAGATCGACATTATCTTCCCTCAAGGATCTCATAAGGCGACATCTCGATAATGACATATGATCTATTGTCGTAAGATAACTCAATCCGCATTAAGTGATCATTCCAATTCCTTTCAAGTCTATTGCACAGACTCTCATTATAGCTTCTAGCATTATAGCTTTTGCTTCTTAATACCCATTCTTTTCCAGTTCGTAATCGCTACTACCTTCGGTTCCTAATATTATACTGGTTATACTTTAGCTCGTTAGCGTTCTATAACCTTTTAATAACCACGTCAACCTTAGTATCACGAATGTGTTCCCATTCCGCATACTACCACCACTTTATTACTCCTTTTTCAGTTGTTTCTATTTTCCAAAATTTGATCAATCAAATAGAAGTAAAGGAATTTGTTGAGAGATCACTATGATCATGAACACTTGTTATATCGCATAGTTAGTACAGAAGGTGGCCAGCCTTTAGTACTTGACAAGCAATTAAACAACATGTGGTATCCTACTAGGCTTCTATCACAAAGATAGATAGTCATTCGGCAATACCTCCCCTTCTAGAAGGGTTGTTCTTCTTAGCTTACATGAATGAAATGAAAAGAAGAGAAAAGAGCGAACTGAAGAGAATTGTATATATGAAAAAAATATACTGCCACAAAATATCTGGCTTGGAATCTACCTCTGAACTATAGAGGTTTGTCATAGGAGAACAAAACATATATGTATTTATATCAACATCAAGTATTATAGCATCGTATTTCACGTGCCTAAATATTTTCGTTATCCCGTCCATCATTCTATGGACCCATGCTCTTCCTCGAGCTTATACATAATCACCTTTGAAACTCCCTCGACATCGAAAATCGAATCTGGGATCTCATTCTATACATCATTGTTACTAGAATTCTATGCTTGCATCGCAACCTTCCTCGTATAATAATACGACTCTCTATTGATAAGAAAGAATAATTATTCACTAGGTAGATACTCTACTTAATTAGTCTATCAATGATAACTTATACACTACCACGACCCGATTAGTGGTACTCAATCTCAACACCCATTCCAATACAACTCTCACGGTTGTAATCAGCTCATTACTCGCAGAATCATTGCTGCCTTACTATGGTCCACCACTGACCTACTGTAGTCATTCATTTTCCATGAAGTCTTAATAGCTAACCATACGGAGTCCATACAGGTCGTATCTAATTCTCCTAAGGAGTTAACATAACCACCAATCACAATTCATGAAGAACACTCCAAACTCTGACGTACCTTCATGACATGAAGCAGATAAAAGTGCAGAAGAGTTTCAATCAAAGCAACGATAGCAGGTTAATACCATTTTTAATCATATGCCTTAGATAGAAGACTTAACTCAAAGGTTCGTCTAGTCCTTTTTGGAAACATGGTCCTGGCTTATTCTCAAGATAGTACCTTCTAAGATAGATAGCCCGTTCATGGCGATTACACGAATTAAACCTTTGCCAACTACTATTACGGTTGGGTATTGCACAATCATCAGAAGGAATGTCAATCTTCCAAACCATAATACAATCTGCATAGCTTTAACCATCATCACTGTATTCCTTTGGCACAAGCGCCTATAATTATCCTCTTACCTTTAAAGTGTCGGCCACCTCTTTGGCCTTTCCTGATAGTAAAATTCCCTTACAGTCAATGTCACTTTAACCATCTCCAAATAAATTTTCTACCTTATTTCAATCACAGCTTATGTGAAAATGCTTTCCTTAAAATCTGATGAGTAAAAAAAAAAATCGCCATTTTTCCATAAGTTATTGCCTCAGTCTTTAGAGGTTAATCACTGTCATGACTGACTCTCAATCATAATTAGAACATCTTTTATCTTAAGTCCTAATTGCCCTGAATAATTTCGACCATTACTGGTTCGATCCATACTTTCTCGTGGTTTAACACGTGCCCCACTTGGCAACATTATAATTACGTCATATTTCCTTTATCAACATTTCTATTCTTGAAAAATTTGAATATTACCTTTCTCCTTGTAAAACCTGTAAGGTTATCCTTCAATCGTTCCTCCTGTATTCCCTAGATACAGGGCATATTAAAATACCATTTACTATTACTAGAACCATTGCCTATATACTTCTGAAAAATTTCTCCACTGATTCTTAAAGGTTGTTGCTACATTAACCCTTTCCAAATCATACTGTCAAAACTCATACTGTCCCTATTAAGGGTGAAATGCCAACCTTCATGCATTCCCCCTATGGTTCATCTCAAGTTATCGAAGTTATATCCTTAATTCCACCTTTAAAAGGTACCTGCATCCTTCCATGGATAAATCAAGTCATATATCCCTGATAAGGGTGTCTTATTCAATCATTCCCACCTCGATAGTCTATACCTAACTTCATAATAGCATCCTTATTCAAATTGAGGTCAATCCATATGGCCTCCAAAAGATAACAATGGTCATCCACTTTTCTTTCTTGATTTGGTAATGATAACATGGATGTTCTGGAAGATATTGGTCATGTTCAACGTGAACTTCTTCTTAATAATTCCTTATTTACTTTTGTTGTTTATCTCAACAGTCATCTCAATGTTGGGATATCTTTCATATCTGGCGTCTCCCTTTCTGGGTATCATGCCACCGGTCTTACACTTTACCTTCTTGAAGGTCACTTCCTTCACCCAATTTTCTTAATTTCTTACTTTCTTGTCTCCTCAGTCTATCCGCGTCTCATTATTTATCCTTCGAATTATCTCAAGGTTTCCTCGAATCTTCCCAACTTACAGGGGATAAAATATATGTATCTCTTATACCTTCAACCATCAATTTAACTCATGGTGAATCACTCTCATCCGGACGATTACATACTTTTCTATTTCTATTTCTACGAGTCTTTAGGGTTTCCTCATACCCAACTCCCTTATCATTCCTCAAACTCTCTTGCCTTTATATTCCTTTCTCTTATCGTTATTTCATGAACCAACACAACATAAGCATTGATTTCAAACATCCCGTCATTCTGGATTCGTGTCTTCAGAACGAATCTTGATAACTTTTACAACTTAGATTCATAATTCATCATACTCGTCCGCCTTTGTTCTGGCTCTAAAGCTTTTACACTATCTTCATAACCTTGGGAAGTACTTTCCTGTAAACAATTGACTGAACTTAAATCAGTTTATTATAATCTCTTGCTCCGTGCCTTCCTTGGCCTTTCACCAGCAGGTGGCCTCTCTTAGGAGGGTAAGTGACAAAACAGTCTTTTGTGATTCGTCAATCATTTAGAATCTCAAATGATTCCTGTATTTCCTTTAGCCAGGCTCTTGCCTCGACTAGGTCAACCTGTTCCTTGGAACTCTAAGGGCTTAGCGACTTAAAGGCCCTGAAAGAATTTCTCACCGCACTGTCTCCTCAGGGTGGTGGTTGGGGATAATAGTCTAAGTTCTTTTTATACAGGTCCATGAATTGCCGTATAGGAGTACCGTCTCGGGTCTCCTTTCCTTACTCGACTTTCTGTTTCCTTAGTATGAAATGTTTCATCCTACTCCCCATAATTGGGGTCATCTTTTAATTTAAAATCCTCATTTTCCACTCCATTATGTCATGGGTTCCTTCTATCTTGATGGCGACCTCCCTGACTATCACGTTCAGGGTTTGCTCTAAATCTTATTCCTCAAACTATGGCTCTCATCTAAGTTCTCATCCCTACGCTCTTGAACTTTCGGAACCCAAATTCTATAGGAATACCTCATTATTCCCTTCTCATCTTTCTCGGTATTAACCTCTTTTTTTTTTTTTTTTTGGCTCTCTGCCTTCATTCATAACTTTTTCTGGCACAATATGATCTTTTCCAATAATTCGGGTTGTATTGCAATCTCAAACAGCTTTTCGATACCGGCTCCGGTTACCTTCAATTCTATTTCCATTTTCTCAAAATCTCTTATAAACTCTCCAAAAGACATTATCATCTTGAGTCTCTCCTTTTTACTAAGGGCATCAGCCACCATATTGGCTTTCCCCGCATGATAAAGAATCTCCCAATCATTATTCTTGATTAGCTCTAACTGCCTCCTCTGGCATATGTTGAGCTCTTTCTACGTGAAAATGTACTAGAGCACTTATGGCTTAGGTAATTCTCGCACTTCTCTCCATACAAGTAGTGCCTCCAATCTTTAGGGTAAACTATTGCCACGAGCCTAAGCTCATGAGCGGGGATATCGAATTTCATATTACCTTAATTGTCTTGACATGTACGTGATTACCTTACCGTGCTGCATAAGCACGCACCCTAAGCCCTTGTGCGAAGCGTCACTACACTTCACAAAATCTCCTTTTCCATCCGGCAACGCCAGCATAGGGGCCATCACCAACCTCTGCTTCAGTTCTTGAAAGCTGTTCTTGTATTTCTCTGTCCATTCGAACTTCTCAGTCTTACGAGTAAGCCGCGTTAAAGGGGCTACTATCTTTACAACTTGAACGAACCTCCGGTAGTGACCGACCAATCCTACCTCTGGTAGTCGACCTAACCATGGTCATCAATTCATCAGTGGTCCTTTATTAATTCTTGTCAGGATCCTCCATGGGATCCTCCTCAACAACTATCCCTTCTAGGATAACATCCTCAACCGCTAAATCCTCAATATCAACATCATCCGGTCCTGCATTAGGACACTCTATCGGATCCAAAATCCGATCTCCAATTAGTAATAAAATATCCTCGCGATGTTGCTCCTCAACCTCAGGGTTCGGAGTCCCGCTACCATATACGATAACGAACTACGCTCCTATCACGATATTTATAAGGGTTCCCATAAGGGTTTTAACCGTCAGTACTACGTTAGGTAGCCCGACTATGAACTTGGCAAGAGTTCTTATTATCTTAGTGAATCTTATTATCTTAACGTCCCATCATCTCTGAGGTTTATAACGCTTAGCTCTGATACAATTTCTGTAACACCCCCAGATCCGGGGTCGGGGATCCGGGTCGTCACGGTCTTTCTTTCCACAATATCACTTCACTTAATTAATAAATAACCTTATGCTGTGACCCCACACTAACACACACCACAACCCGTTATAGTCTCAGAGATGAAATTTAAATAAGTACAAGTCTTTGAATCCACAATTTAAAAGTTATTACAACCCAAAATGATTACTTGATAAATTTACAGTTAATTGCCATTATCTGCCACAAGTTATAATTATACATAATTGATTCTCAAAAGTAGATGGTCTGATCTACAATAGATCTACCTCTGCAGCTATAGCAGCTACAACATCAACGGGAAGACGCGGGACGCTTCCCACGCGCTTGCGCTGGGTCTGCTGGAGTCTGGCCATCTTTCCTAACTGTTGTTGTGTGATGAAAGAAGAAAGCAAGGGTGAGCAGCAAGCCCACCAAAATAATATGTATAATGATTTACAATATATGAGCCTACTCATAATACTCATGAAAGTCTTGGTCAAAAGAAATGAACCAAGTTTGATATCTTAATGCGATGAAGTCGCAAAATATTCAGTATATATACATATATATTTTTCAAAATATTGGAAGTCCTCTTCCATGCATAATATACACAAAGTCCCAGTGTATAACTGTATATAAAAAAAATATCGTTGCAAGGTGATCTCATATATCTAACCTTGTCTCAACATTTTTCTGAAAATCTTTGTCATTCATAAGACAATTATTAATTAGATATAAGTTTAAAAGATGAAGTTACAAGATACCCCAATATACTTATATCTTTCCCAAATACTACTTGAACTACCACCGTTCAAGTTATAATTAGCTTCAAAAGTTCATCACATAGATGAGACTATAAGACAAGATTTGAATAGATTAAATCTTTAAAATATCATCAAAATAAAATGAAGTTATGAGATACTTCATTTGATGCAAACATTATTTTGAAAACTTGACCCTGCCAACACTCAACAATCGCCCAACCGTAGCCTTTCTATCGAAGTGCTTTGGGTAGTGTTGCAGAAATATCCAATTGGATGATGAACTCATTACGGGAGTTTACCGCGCCAGGAAGACCACTTACGATGATCAGTCGTAGTAGTACAACCCCACCATTTTCTACATGTAGAGGAGAACCTGTCGGATTTACTTGTCAACCGAACACTGAACTCCTAAGGAATGGACCGCCTTAGCGGAACTTCCAGGCCATTTGGGCCAATATAATAAGGCTGGGCCGGCGCTACTCGACCACTTACGCCACTCCTAGTTCAGATGAAATCCATGACTCTGAAACGTAAAGCTCGTTTCCCCCTTTCCCCAAGTAGAAACTTGTTGATACGGCTCCACCAAGAAGTCGTACCTAGTTGGAAAGGAAAACTCACCGATATTTCCCAGGCGATGCCTGTTAATGGATTAACTTGTTCCAAGAATTTTACTTCCCGAATATTGGGTAAGTAATCAAAAACTCTTTTACCAAGACAGCAACCTTGTTGCGAATATAAAACACACCACCGAGCCGGATCCCCCCAGGTTTTGAGCGAGTATTTAAATCCCCTTTTTAAAAGGAAGATCTTAAATATAAAAATAGTTTTGGGATCCGCTCTAACTTTTGAAAATCATTTTAAAGACTCGAAAACACTTTAAAGAGTGTTTGGAGTAAAACTGATTTAATGAAGTAAATCAGTCCCCAGAATATTTAGAAAATGTCTGAATATTATTATTTAAATAATATTCCCATAAAAGATAATCTTTATAAAATAATTGAAGTAGAAGTATTAAAACTTATACTTGAAATGAATAGCAAATAATCAAAGATATACTTATACGAAAGTAATATCTTTATTTGAATAATCAAAAATAAGTTTGATTATCGACACCTTATTCTTTAATAAAATAAAGAATATATCTCAGCAAATAATCGGAGTCATAGATCCTCAAATGAATATTCAAATAATATTCAATAAATAAAATAAGCTGAGTCATAATACCTCGAATGAATATTATAAATAATATTCATTAAATAAAATAAAGGAGTCATACATCCTCAAATGAATATTCAAATAATATTCAATAAATAATGTAAAGGAGTCATACGCCTTCGAATAATATTTGAAATAATATTCAATAATAAAATAAAGTTAAAGTTATCGAATAAACCTTATTCGATTAATAGTTTTAAAAACTATATCCATATATATATATATATAAATAAATATATATATATATATATATATATATATATATATATATACTCGGGAACCTCGACTCCCGGTTTAGAAATATGTTCACCTTTTATCCCCTATACTAAGGGTATACGCAACTACTTGCTTATTTCTAGCATAGGTATTATGCAACTATAAGCATTGAAATCAACAGATAGATAACCAGATTACGAAACAGACATGCATATATACCATATTAGCATGCTCCAATATATCGCAAAATTTGCTAATAACAATCATGCAATATCACAAGATAATGCATATACATATATTTACATCACAACAACAGTATAACGGGTAGAAAACTTGCCTGAGCGACTGGGGTTACGAATGGCTCGGGACGAGTCTGGTAACCTATAAACAACAAGTAAGTTGGAATTAAACCAAAGTCACTTGTAAATCTATACTTTAACTAACTTAGACTCTAACGCTTGTTTTGCGCTCACTGATTCGCTTAAGCCACTCGGGTACCCTCGGCTCCATCATTTTTAATAATTTAACCTTTACGAGTTTTAAAGCAATTCCTTCGCGAGTGTCTTACCAACTGCCTAACACACTTACCATAAATGTTTCATACATTAATTAACCCTTTTTGGTCTTTAACCTATGTTTCAAAGTAAGGCGAGGGAAAAAGTTTCGTTCGCGAAACGCCGTTACTTGAAACGGTCGTTTCCCCTAAACCGTGCATCGGAATCGAACGAACTACATATCAAAACGAAGCTCGTAACATGAGCTATCTAAACATGGCAGTGGTCATAAACTAGCAGGGGGTTCTCGGGTCCTAATGTTATGCACAAAAACAGTCTAAAGAAAATCGGACGTTACGACGGCTATGTTTACGCGTTTTCCCAATTTTAAACCATTCAATACCAACCACAAATCAACCCCAAATCAATCATACAACCAATATCCCTCCAAACCACATCATAACAGCCCCAAAAAATCCACATTAACCATTTATACTTATTCCTCACATGAACTAAAAGCTTTACTTAGGTTCTTTAACTAATTACCAAGATTTACAACTCCAACAATGCAACAAAACCAACTAATCTCTACAAACTCAACCAAACTTCAACCAATCAAGCATCATGCTTCACATATGCTATATCAAACACATTCAATCCTAATTACTCAAAACTAAAGCTAGGGTTTGTAGTTTATACCTTCCTTGGAGAGTGGAGAATCAAGAGAATGGCTTGGAATCACCTTTAAAGCCCTTATCCAAGCTTAATCTAAACAAAACTTCAAGAACACAAATTTTAGTTCTTGAAAACACTATTCACCATCTTCTTTCATGATTTATAGAAAAAGATTGGCTTGGAATTAGAAGCTTAAACTTATAGGAAGTATGTAACTATCCATGGGGAAGCTTAGATAATTACCTTGCTAAATAGTAAGTGGAGGAGCTTGGACTTTCATTTTTTAAGAAAACCACCCGAGAGCTTCATGAACAAAGCCTTGGTTGCTTTTGATTTTTGATGAAAATGATTTTTGCTTGGCTTGGTTGCTTGGTTTTTGTGCTTGCTTTAGTCAATTACCTTCTTGCCCTTGAATTTGTGTGGTTCTCATTCAACCACACCTCCTTCCTTCCCATGTCATGCTTATATCATCCTCATGATGTCATCCTCCCTTCCTTGTCCTCTTTCTATTGGTTGGATGACATCATTCCCACTAATCCCTTTGATTAACTTCCTAATCGTTTGCCTAATGACCGCTGATCTGTTATACGGTTCGCTTAACTTTCGTTTTCGTTTATCGTTTGAGGGATCATACCCGGGATCTTATTACTTAGGTTCCCTTAACCTTTCTCAATATATTGTATTCCTTTTATGATCCTCTCTTATAATCCTTTAATTTAAATCCTTTTTATCCTGTTACCTTATACTCAATTCTCTCCGTATCTAGTGGATTTCCGGGAAAAACCAAAGTGTTCGGAATTGGATTCTGACGATCTTTACATACACTTATATACTTCATAGAGTACTAATAATATCCCATAAGATCAATAACAGAACCCCTACATAGCGTGGCAAGAACAGTTTTCTCATTCAGCAAAAACACTATTCATAAGGGTTTCAAAAATTTCCAAAAATTGGGGTTATTACAGATGTCTTCTATGGGGAGGACCTGCCCCCGGTTCCATCGGGCCTAAGTGCTGCAACATAGCAACTGCGGGCCATTTTCTGATCTCCTCTCGCTTCTCCAACACCATTCCTAGTTGGGAACTTCAGTACCATGTGGTAGGTTGAGGGCACAGCCTTAAAAGCATGGATCTCTGTTCTACCCATGATAGCATTATAAGTAGAGGCTGCCTTGACAACCTGAAAGTTCAACATCTGCGTGGCCTCCCTGGGCTCTTCCCCGATAGTTATGGGAAGTTGTATTGCTCCTTCGACTTTGCATTCCCCATGGTTAAACCCGTAGATGGGTGTGTTAGACGGAGTTAGCTGAAAATCATTGTAGCCCATCCTTATGAATGTTTTATGGAACAGAATGTCCACGGAAGCTCCATTGTCCACTAGGACCCTCATAACAGGATAATTTCCAATTATCGGAGTGATAACCAGAGGATCATCCTGAGGAAATTTCAAACCTTCAAGGTCTGGGTCACCAAATTTAAGCGTCATCTCTGACTTAGAACGCTTAGATGGCTCTCCAACTATGCTCATTACTTCTCTTGCATAAGCTTTTCGGGAGTTCCTTGTAGTACCAGCTGCTGTAGGTCCTCCTGAGATCATATTGATTACTGGCCCTCGGGGCTGTGGGTTGCGATCTCTCTCGTTACCCCTTCGATCATCATCTCTTCGATCATTATCTCTCTTTTGGCCTCCGGCCTCTTCACCCTTGGTGAAACGTCCAAACTTTCCCCTTCAGATTAGATACTCAATCTCATCCTTGAGTTGCCTACAATCTTCAGTATCATGACCAACATCTTTGTGAAACCTGCAGTACCGACTTTTGTCTCTTTTCTCGGGGTCTCCTCTTAGTGGCTTCGACCATTTGAAGTCCTTATACTTTTCAATTTCCATAAGGATTTGGCTCCTTGGGGTGTTCAACCTCGCATACTCAGCAAACCTTGGCTGTTGATTCTTCTTAGAAGAGGAGGAGTCAGAGTTTTTACCGATTCGTGAATACTTGTCCTTAGCGTCTTACTCTTGATCCATCTTCCTTTTCTTGTTTCTAGCAGGTTCATTGTTCACAGTTGTCTTCTGCATACTCTCCTCCACCTTGATATACTTTTCAGCTCATCCTGGAGCTGCAGCATACTTTCGGGAGGGCGCTTAGCCAGGGACATCTTAAAGAACTCGTCTCTAGTCCCTTGCTGTAGAGCTATCATAGCTACCTTAACATCAAGATCAGGGACCTTCAAAGCCTCCTTCATAAATTGATTCAGATACTCTCTCAGGGACTCCTTTGCTCCTTGGATTATGCCCATGAGATAAGCTGAACTCTTCTCGTGCACTCTGCCACTTATGCACAGCTTGATAAAAGCTTGACTCAATTCCTTAAAGGATCCAATAGAGTTTGGGGGCAGACGGCTATACCACCTTTGATCCAGGCCCGATAGGGTTTGAGGGATGGCCCGATACTTAATGGCGTCATTCACGGGCTATAGCAACAAGGCGTTAGAGAACGTCTCAACATGATTATCAAGGTCACCAGTACCATCGTATGCTTTAATGGTGGGCATCTTGAACTTCCTTGAGATGTGAGCATTCATTATCTCATCAGTGAATGATGGGTTTAAATCATCAGGATCTCCTAGGGGCATAAGATCACTTGGATCAGCCATTGGGGCAACTGCCCTTCTTGGTATTGGACCATACAGGTCTATGATTGGAGGAGGATTTCTCCGCCTTGGAGCGAGTTGTGGTCTTGGGGCCAGATGTGTCTCCAGGTCTCGCTTCAGCCTTTGGATCTTAGCTTCATGAGCTCTGATCCTCTCTTGAACATATTGGGGATTCATCCTTTGAAGGCTCTTGGAGCGTTGTTCAGTGTCATCCATCGGCTCTTTGCCAGCACGCCTCCTTCTTGGAGCAACATCATCATCCGATGACTCGGAGTCTCTTTCAGTATAAGGTCCATAGAATTCTTGATCCTCTGGAATAGGAGCCAAGCCACGTATGTATTGGGGCATCCGCCCTTGTGCTTCACTCCTATTAGAGTACCCACTCCCTCCAACTTCGGGGTATAGAGGCATCCCGTAAGGGGGGTTGGTAGTCACAATCGTTGATTACTCATGCCCAACAGGTTGAGAGTTCACAGGTGCATGTAGCTGCTGAAATTGGGGATTCGTCCCTTGAGAAGCCGGGGGATTCGTCCCTTGTGGTTGAGCCTCAGTTGCCCCTACCAGGGTTCCTCCTTGGGTGGAGGCATACGTTGAGTGCGGTGGTATGTCCACCACTGATGCGATTGTTCGCGATGGGACAGGAGTGCCTGTCCCACTAGTGTTTTTGCTCCGTGTGTTTATCATGGTTGTGGGTTCGATTCCCACAGACGGCGCCAAATGTTGTGGAATAAAAACCTAAGTACTTTAGTATTTAATGCTAGGGTTGGTGAGCTTTGAGCTTTAATGGCTGCTCTTGCGTTCGGGATTATCGGTCCTTGCAAGATACTTGCGTATCTCTGTATTGTAGAGAATTAAGCCAAAAAACGTAGTTCTAGGTTGAGGGGTAGAGCTCTTTATATAGATGTGAGTCTAGGGTAGACTTATGTTGGGAGATTTGGTGGACAAGTCTCCAACTTAGATGGAGATTAGGAGTCTTATTGAGGAAGGAGCTCCAGAACCTTCTATGTAGGACTTTGGGTCTGTTTAGAACACATGTCTCTGCTCTTCCAGCCGTATTGGGCCTAGTCCGTGATCAGCTCGTATTCGTGGACTTGGACGACTTCCACTGGTGGGCCTTGGTTGTTTGGGCCGTCATGGGCCTGTTACGAAGCTTCAGACCAGACATGCCTGCTATGAAGCTTGGACTAGACAGTCTGTGTTGGACTTTTCGAACAAGAAGCCTAAGTGTAATTAATGCGACATTTAATGTATCTTTAGGATGTATTTTCTATCCATATCACAAATCAACCACTTTTACAACCATAATCTATTCGTCTTTATCATAAAATACAAAACAGAAATCAAACGATTCTTTTAGATTCTAATCTTGTCAAATACACCCCATATCTTAACATGCAACCATTATTTCATCCAAATCTAACTTCAATTCATCATTATAATTCATGGAAACACATAAGCAACACCTTAAGCACATAATTCATCTTAATTTTTCTATAAATTTGATTTATACCATTCGAATTTCCCAAGAAACATCAAATGCAAGTACAAGGATCGTTTATAAACTTTAGTTCAATCCAAAATTCATTCTTTTAAAACCATTTTCAACGAAAACCGAAGCAAAATTAAATCGTCCAACCAAAATTCATTGTAAACTTAAATCAAAATCAAAACCCCATTTTTAAATAGTAAAAATTTGAACTAAAAACTATTTAATCAAATCAAAAGATTCTTTAAATACTTAAACCATAACCAACCTAAGCAAACAATCATTCTTCTCCTTTTAATTCACAAAATTCGAACCCAATATAGCACAAAACCATCCAAAATCATATGCAACTAGTCTAATGCTATCATTTATACTAAAAATCATTTAAACCGATGATTTAATTCATAAAATCAAGTAATCATTTTGATTATAAACAATAACTAAAAATAACTAGCATGCAAGCCATAAAGATCAATTTATCCCCCTTTTAATTACAAAACCCATTCGGGTTTTTCAAATACACCCACATGCACACACCATTTTTGATATGCAACATTTAACTCACATATTTATCTTGCCAAAATCTATTATTTAATCATTTTACTCAAGATCAAACCAATTTACAACTTAAATACACAAAATTTTATATGCATGAAAAGAATTTTCTTAAAAATAAGATTTTATAGTCCATACCAAACTCAATACTAAATATAAGCAAGTAAATCATCGATCATCGATCAAAACTCATATGGAAATCAAAACCCATTTTATTTTTCTAAAAATTCGAACCACACCAAGTCAAAACCAAAGAAAACACAATATATAGCACACTACACTTCTCCTATGATCATACCCTAAGAAATTGAGCTTTTCTTAGATATAATCAAGAGAAGTTGATTTTCAAACTAGCTTAAATACTTACATGCAAATGGTATATGAGTAGAAGATCGAAAATGATGACTATAGGTAGCAAGATCTTTGAATTTGGACTAAATTTTGATGTTGCATGCAAGAGATAGAGAAATGGAGAGTAGTAGAGAGCCGGGAGAGAGAAGAGAGAAAAGAGAGAGAAGAGAGAGAAGGGAAAAAAGGAAAGAAATAAAGAAAGAGTGACTGGGTGGAGAGAAGAAAAATAGGGAGGGTGGGTTTTATAGCCAAAATGGCAGGGGCGTTTTGGTCTTTTGCCAACCCAACTCTAAAATCTTCTTTTTATTTAACTCAAAACGAATTTGAATATTATATAACTCTCTCAGGGAATGAAATGAATAATAATTTTAAAACATAGATCTCAAAATTAGCTTTCCAACCATATTTTTAAAAATATTTTTTGAGTGTAGGGTTTATTTAATATGTATTTTACAAGATTGCGCTCAAACTAAAATTATAACTCGATAAAATCATTTTAAAATACACCGATCACCAAATAATTCCATCTATCATTTTTAGAAAGTCTCTAGAACTATTTCGAAGATAGCAAAACAAATTTCACGCGTTGACCATGCTCCGATAATTTTATAAAAATCTATAAAGGTTCAATAAACCTTATTTTAAATCAAATAAATCCCTTAAAATCATTTTAAATACCAGAGCACATAATCAAGCATATTTTCAAGCAATAGCATGTATTCACATATCACGACTCACATCATAACACATTTGATCATAAGAATTTTCCATTATTTTAATATTCACTTTCTGCGTAACGGGTCGCGTCCTGTCTGACGGCCCGACGCTGAGCGTTTTCAATTACGCTTCTCAATCATTCTCTTTATATCAACAGACTCATCACTGGAATATAATACCCAATTAAACATTTTCTCTTCACATAATAACACATAATTTATATAATCACACTTTATTCACATAATTTAGAATTACAACAAAAAAGTATAGTTTATTCACTTAATCACGTCGCGAAATTCCCAGTCGATACAATAAATGCTGATGACGTCACCTCTGTCAAATACTAATATCAAATGATGATTAATAAACTCTGATAATTTATATACTGATATCATCAATTTCTTCTAATAATCTCCCCCGATTTTTGTATTATGTAAATATGTACAAGTTCCTAATTGATGATGTCAAAAACTATCTAAATGCAGAAATACAAATAGATAAACAATCTTACAGTCAGTGCTTTCAGATTTTAACTTCAGTCTTGAACTCTAGTAAATTCAGTAGCATCATCAAAGAATTTCTTGAGTAGATTTTCTCCAAGAACATTCAAATACATAGCCATCCTTTGTTTGATATCCTTGAGCTCTTCTGTAGATTCATCATTCTAATATATAGCAGCTCTGAGGTCATGTAGATTACATCTTCCAAGTGACAAGTCATCCAGTTCCAAGAAACCAACTTTCTTACCATCAGGGTTGAAAGTGAGAACTTTACACCTATAGGCATGATCACCTTGGCTCCTCTAATAGGCATATCAACAGTGTTTCCAGATTCATTAATATATTTTGGAAAGAATAAACTACAAGACAAATTCAAGCATGGGACAAGCAAACTTTGTCTAAAGGAGGAAAAGAAATTCTCCTGAAAACAGTAGCACATTATCTGCCAAATCACGCGATGGGTGTTTTCTTATTGCCAGTTGAGGTGTGCTAAGATATTGAGCGAATCATGTGTCATCTCTGGTGGAAGACAAGTAAAACAAATGACGGGTCAATTCATTGGGCAAGCTGGGAGAAAATGAGTAGAAAGAAAAGCTCAGGAGGTCTTGGTTTCAGAAATATTCGAGATTTTAACGTGGCTCTCCTTGGAAAACAGTGTTGGAGGCAAGTGAATCATCCTGACATGCTGGTTAGCCATGTGTATAAAGCTCGGTATTTTCCTATTGGCTCCTTCTTTGATGCAAAGATGGGGGAAATCCCAGTTTCGTTTGGCGGAGCATAATGGAAGCTCAAAATGTTATCAAGCAAGGTAGTGCATGCAGAATAAGGAGAGGTGATTCAGTGTTTGTTCTTAATGAACCATGGCTCCAGGACATAGGTGATCCATATGTACACACTATAAATGAGGGCTTGCAGAATGCAAAAGTGTCATCTTCAATGAATATGGAAGAGAATTAGTGGGAAGTTGCTCCGATCTTGTATATGTTTGATATTAGAGATGCCAGCTTGATTCTTTCGACGCCTATCAATGTAGATCAAAAAGATACATTGTACTAGAAGCACGAAAAGCTAGGAAATTATTCCATCAAGAGTGCTTATGCTTGTATCCAAGATGGGAAATATCACAATATAAATGCCAGCAACTCAGGTTTCTGGAGGCTACTTTGGAACCTAAAAATTCTACCAAAAGTGAAACACTTTATTTGGAGAGCAGTGTCGAGAAGTTTTCCAACAAAAGATAACCTTAGATGCAAGAGAGTGGATGTCGACAAGTGGTGCCCTGTATGTCAGAACTCAGACGAATCTATTTTCCATGTCCTGGTGTTGTGTTCTTTTGCTTAAGCATGTTCGAATTTGCTAGGAGTTTCGGTTATCTCTGGTCAGTATCACACGTTTTTTGAGTGGGTGTAGTTCTTGTCTGATCAGCACAAGAATAATGAAGCTCATCATATTGTCATGACCTGTTAAATGATATGGAAAAGTCAGAATGACCTAGTCTGGAATCAGCGAAGTTTGGAAGTAAGAAAAGTAGTGGATTATGCAATTTGTGTACTTAATCAGAGGAGGTATGTTCAAGACAAGTCTTTTGACGCATTAATGGGATATATGACCCACGACGATGGGTACGAACATTCGCAACTACCAAAGGAGAAAAAAGTTGAGGTAAATTGTGACGCTGTTATCTTCGAAAATTCCAATTCTTACAACTATGCTTTTGTCATCAGAAATCATCTCGGACAGTTCATAGAACCAAGGTCGAAATGTTTACAAGGTCAAGCTTCTCCTGAATTAGCTGAAGTAGTAGGTGTTAGAGAGGCCTTGAGTTGGATTAAAGAGAACCAGTACAGCGAAGTGGATGTGGAATCGGATTGCCAACAGGTGGTGCAAGCCATTCAATCTTTTATCTCCTGCTTGTCTTACTTTGGAAGAGTGATTGAAGAGTGTAGGTTATTACTAGTAAGTTTGAAGGATCGTAATGTTCTTTTTAGATTTATTAAGCGATCAGAGAATGGATTGTCTCATTTCATTACGAGACATTACAGTTCAATAGTTGACCGTGTGTGGAGGGTGGGAATGTCCACCCCGAACTTCAATATGTATTGATGCAAGATTTGCAGCATTAATGAAATCATATCTTCATTTGGCAAAAAAGTGATAATTTACTAAGAGTATAATATTTTATATTATATTTAAGAGTTTACTAAGAGATTCTTGGAGATGCACTTATGTTATATATTAAGAACATTTTCAACAAATTCTTCTTATAGGTTCTTAAGTTAAAAAATAAAAAGAGGTGCTAAAATTTGAACTCAAAGAGACTTTTAGAGTCACTTTAAAACTTAACAGCCCCTTTTCTCCTCAATTTTAAGAGCTCTAACTAGCTCTTAACTAATACTCCCTCCGTCCCGTTGATTTCGATACGTTTACTATTTGCACGCATTTCGAGACTTTTATAAAATATAATTTCGTAATATTTTTTTAAAAAAAAATTTCTGGATAAAAGTTTAAACATAAAACTTTTATACATAAAAAAAAAATTAAAAATATAATGGAGTTATACTTTAAAGGAGCATTGAAAAGCGTGTCAAAAAGTGATGTAGTAAATTAATAAGATATACTCTCTTTTTTCACTTTATTTTGTACTTTTATGACTTCAAGTTAATTTTAATAATATAAATTTAACAAGGAGCGGGGATATAAAGAGTGTTGTTGGAGTGGATGTACCCTAAATTGTTAAATCTAATAATCTATACTCCCTCTACTTTTTTATACGTCGTTCGACTTATATGCACGCACTTCTAAGTCCATTGACCGCATAGTTAAAATAACAATTTTTAAAATTTTCTTTTTGTAAATTAAAATTTTAGTTATATAGTTTTATTTAAAAAAAATAAAAATTATTATTTTAACTATATGGTCAAAATATTTAGAAGTGTGCACAAAAATTAAACATTATATAAAATAACAGAGGAAGTATTATATTTAAGAGTAAGGACGTTAGAGATACTCTAAGACTAAGAGTGTTGTTATGTGAAGAAGAAATAGAGACTCTTAATAATATTCTTAATAATATTCATGTATTTCCATAAAAATAATATGATAATATATTAGCATATCTTATATAAAAAGGTATTGCATGTGTGTATATTAGAATGTGGGTATTTTCTATTTTCTTAGATTAGAAAATAATAAAAAGTTGTTTCAAGAATTTTTTCTTTCCTAGTTATAAATGAGAAAATCGTGTTTTCCATTTTTCTAATTTTCATTTTAAAAAATATGCAAGTTAAACATATATTCAAAATTTTCTATTTTCTAAAAAAAGTATTCTAGAAAACTGTCGAAGTAAACAGCCCATTAGTATTTTAAGAAGCCACTAAGAGTCTGAGAGTTAATTTTTTTTTACTTTTTTATTTTTTGAGTTAAGAACTCAAATAAAAAATCTGTTAAATTTGCTGTTAATAAATGCAAGTCGCTAACAATCTCATGAAACAAAAAAATTAACATTTATATATCCGTTCACCGACAAACTTTCATCTTTTGCATCTTCCACCAAGGATTTTCTTTCTTTAAGAGACTATTAAAGATGCATTTACACTCTAATTTACAATGTCTTTTATGACGGGGCCACTAAACTTGGTTAAAAGACATTTAAAATTCGCTTGCCAACAAACTTTCAGTGATTGCATATTCCACTAATGATTTTCTTTCTTTTTAAAAAAAAAGATATTTTCTTCCATTAACTAACCTAGATTTGCTAACTAAAAAGATTTCAGATAATGAATGTTGCAGGATTTTCTCAGCAGCATTTAAAACTCGAGACAACGGAGAGTTCACTTCAGTATTCTTATCAGTTGGGAAATTATAGGTTCTCTATTTTCCGAAAAAAGCTTGCCAGCCCCATCTAGGAGCAAAGAAATTGATTATACCCTTTCTCTCTCGACTTTTAGCGGATGAATTAACCGCAAAACGACGGAGCGCCTACTTTTAATGGATGAATTAAAGACAACGACAGAGTTCCTAAAATATGATGTAAAGTACTCCTATATTTAACCAACAATATGATTACACAAAGTTCAATTTAGTCGTACTTCAATAAGTTACTTATATTTCTTAACGCAAGCACATTTATAGCGAGTAAATTCCAATTTAGCTCCACCTATCCCTTGTTAGGACAACTTCACCAGTTGGATTCTTAAAAAGGCAGGTGTAAAAAAAAAAGCTTCCAACAACTAATTAGAGTCGAGTAAAAGCCTTCAAACCACGTTTCCTCTCGAAATATATTGACACGACCGAATTCCTAAATAACAGCCCAAGTGAACAAACATGACACTGAGCTTCTTGTGACATTCCTTTACTTTGCCTGCATAACACATCATTTATCTCACACTTTCAAGGCACCCTGATACAAGACTTTTCTGTTCAGCTATTAGCCTATAAATCAGCTACTGCAGTTGCATGTAAAATTAAAATCTACATGGAAATTTGGAATAATATGATTAACAAATGGATAACCTATTGTACTAACAAGAAATAGGTTAAAAAGGAAACCTATATTCTTTTGTATAGCTGCACTAGAGAGTAACTTTACATCAACGCCTACAGATAGATTTAAATATGGACATACATCAGAAATAAAAGAACCTGCTTAATATAGACTTCTGGTTCTTCACGGTCTGATAACAAAAACTCAAGGTCTGCCTATACGGTATAACAATATAACCTCCAAACTGTATTAAACGTAGACTCGCCTTTACAAAAATGGCTACTCAACTGGCTTCTAGTCAAATCTGATGTGCTGTTTGGGTTTGTTTAATAGGTACTTATGTTTAGTTGCCTACCAGCCCCCTAAAGTACAGTACAGTACACAACTCCATCAGCGTCACCTGTTATGTACATCTCGTCAGTATCAACTCATTGAAAGTTAGAAAACATATCTAAAAGCTCTTACTCTTTTGTCCTTTACATTTTACAAGAAATTCATCTTTTGCTTAATATGCTCAAAATAAATTTCTTTCAAAATTTGAATGTCTAATATCATCAGGCTTTTCGTGCAAAATATTATTCAAGGTGATAATAGAAAGCCAAACAGATCATCTTTCTCTGATAATTGATTTTGGAAACTTACATACAAAACCTCCCTCATATGTCCAACTCTCCAGTTTTATAGAGATAAAGCAAATACTTAGCAAACTTACTGGGCAAAAACATCAAACTGACTTGCTGGTTTCTCCACTTAATTCTCTTCTTACCACTTTCAGAATTTCAATAATCTGTAAGAGTAAGCAATCCAAAACCAAAACAGATATCAAAATCAGATTATCTATACGAAATTTAATATGTACAAGGAGAATATTCTAAAAGGACTCCTTGTCTCCTTATGTGCAAGTAATTGCCCAATTCAACAATCTTGCAAATTGTGCATAGTAGATATGTAAGGAGAATATCAAGGGAGTTGAAGTAAAATAGTATAACCTAAATTGGAATATCATCAAGCACAAGTAAATGAATTGGTCCAGCTAATCTAATCCAAGTCCCTCAATATTACCGGAGATTATAAACTACTTATTTACATATTATTCAGATGCCTTTTTTTGTTTGGGAAAGGTATGGAGTGAATTACACAGACAATGTCAAGAAATTAGTCATTGCTCTGAAGGGAATACTTTTTTTGACTAGATATAGAGTAAATTAGTGTTTTATGCCTGTTTTTGTGCGATAAAATCATTAAGCAAAATAAAGGTTGTTTTCATTAGAGAGACAAGTGAAAATCCATCTTACCCCAGGATAATGTTGCAATACCGGAGAATAATGATCAAGTGCTATGTATATCTTTTCAAGAAGACCTAAAAGTTCTTCCACTTCATCCCCAAGAAGATCAACCTGTATGGAAAGAGACTATGGTAAAGAAATGGGATGCAAAAAAAAAAAAAAATCAAATTCACTCGTATGTTTCACTACTTAATTAAGAATTTAAAAAAATATATGATAAATTTCTAAAAAAATCCACTTCCTTACAAATATATGATAATTAGAGATAACATGACATGTAGGCTTCCAGTCTTCCCTGCTACAGTTATTTCTGCTATGGTACAATAATATTGTGCTTCTAGGCTTCTACAGCAATTTATTGTTAAAGAATCAAAAAAATTTAGCAGGGCATGAGTTAATTTCGCAAGTACCACACCGAAGAATGTATTCCACGAATAAGGGCATTTGATTGAATATTGATATATAACTCGACGACATATATAAATCGCATAGTACACACATCATACCCTTTGTAAAAAATTATTCATGGCTTGATTTTAATAGGTGCAGAGAATTATCAAGAATGCTTTGCATGTGAGGTGTATTATAAATAAATATAAGCTCGAGACTAGCTATCATCTCACTATACCGTATATAACTGCATGTACCTGTTTATGAATAAAGGAACAGAACACTCACTTTTACCATGCAAAATGCTCTAGTAAATTTCTAACAAATATAAGACGGCAAGAATGGTGCAACATAAAAAAAAAATATGAGCTGAACCAACATGTAAAATTAGCCTCTTATTTTGCATATTTAATCAATAAAACATTTATCACAGTCACAATGCTGAAGAAGCACATCGAAAGAAGGATTTTACACACATTATACAGTATATTCAAGGGAAATATCAATTTGTAATAAACTTCAGTTTCAGGATAGATCTGTTGCTTCAGGCTTGTGCCTTTGGAAATAGTAAGTTGCGTTATTAGAACTAATCATTTGTAATTACAGTCTCTATCATGTCAACGATTTTTTAACAATTTCCTTAATTAAATCCAAAAATGCAACACCTTACCATGTTGATAGACCCAAATAAATCGTACATTAATAATAGAAAGGTTTTTGAAATATATAGTTTAAAGCTTAGAAGTAATTCTGCAATCCATATTGCTTCTGCTTTAATAAGAAAAGAGGTGTGCAAAAAGAGGTGTGCCATCCATGGATTTTTAAGATGAGATAGTACCTCCGCCTCAGCTGTTTTAAGATCAGAACATCTCTTGTCAAGCTTCTGTTTGTACTGCAATCCCGCTTTTGTAAGTACACTAGCTTTCTCAACAAGAGAATCTAGCTGAGATTTTGAGTACACCAACCTGAAAAATTACAGCACTATCTTCTTAATACACAAACATATGTTTCTCTAAAGGCAATACAATATAACATGTTTAGAATTTAATGACCATTAAATAGTGAATATTCAAGAATATTAATATAAGCAAGCAAAAAAATAAAAACGAAATACCTTGAATAGTTTAAATTGATATCCTTAGCTACTTTGTGTTCCAATTGAGTAAATTTCTTTGACATCACATCAGCAAAAAGATTTATGGCTTGCATTTGTTCCCTCTCGGTCTTTTCTTTTGCCTTGAGCAATAATAAATCATTCTGCCTCACCTCGCTTAGTGCATTAAATGCCTTTTGCAATTTATTAGCCTCCTCCAGATTTTGCATTTGTAGTTTAATATGCTTTTCCAAGCTCTTTATTTCCATCTCATTTACTTCAATCTGTTCCGAAGCCTTCTTCAACTCACACTTTGCTCGATCAATTTCTAAACAGGTGTCTGAGATTTTTTGTTGTTGCTTTTTGGTGTAATCTCTCAACTCGTTAAGCTCCTGAAATTTAAGGTCAAACTGCTCAGTTTTCTTCGCTAATGTCACAGACAGTTCCTTTGCTAACTTATCTTTCTCTTCCATCAGTACTGCCAGTGACACTGCTTCTTGCTTAAATTTTTTGTTTTCTTCTACTTCCAGTCTGAGATTCTTCTCTCTCTCTAAGCATTCCATCTCAAGAGAAACTCGATTATTGTTTTCAACCAAGTATACTTGGTATAATTCTTTAAGTTGTCTGGAAGCATCCTTTATGCTTTCTCTCAACACTACTTCACCTATCTGTTGCATAATCAGTAATTCAATTTCTGAGTCCTCATGCTGATACCGGTGAGTATATTCAATAGATTTACTCTCCAATTTTTCTTGGTTAAATTGGATGTGGCCACTCAGCTCCATTAAAACACATTTATATACCTCCTCACGAACAAAAGTTTCATTGCTTGCATCTTCTATTGAGGAAGTTAAATTTGCTACCAAAGTGGAAAAGATTTCCTCAGATAATGAATGTTGCAAGATCTTCTCAGCAGCATCTGAAACTTGAGAAGACAAAGAGTTCGCTTCATTATTCTTATCAATTACAAAGTCTTAAGTTCTCGATTTTCTGAAAGAAGCTTGTCAACCCCATCTTTAAAACAGCTAAAAGTGTTCTTTCTAAATGCATAAAGGTTCTCATTATCAGCAAAGATACCATCAATTTTAATATAACTTCTGCAACCTTTCTCTTCAATATGTCAAATTCTTTATCCTTCCTGATTGGTAAAGATGAGCCCATTTTGTTCAAGTATTTACCCTTCAAATTAATATAATCTTCGGTCATGCGCTGCACAATGGACTCATGTTCCCTTTTAGAATTCCTCATCATAATGGCAACATGTTTCTCCAGTCCATCTCTATCCATGTGCTTAAACCTAGAAGCATCAAAGAGATCAGTCAGATCGGCTTCAGGTTCATTCCACAAAACCATTTCCTTCCCGATGTGTAGTTTGAAAGGACGCAAGATTGTTTAAACCCTTCCGATGAGAATGTTCAGAATCAACAGAAGCATAAGAAACTAGATGTTCAGTTTCATGGCTGCCAAGCAACTTTACAACAACTTCTAGCTCTTTGCGCAAATTTGAAATTTCATTGAACTTCTCAAGCCATTCCTCACTTGACTTTGAGAAAACTTAGGTTTTCGCTCTTGCAGTTTCTCTTCAAATTCCTTATTGCTACTTTCAATAACACTCCTCATCACCATCGCTTCAAGATCCCTTTGAAACTCTTGGTCCTGCCGCAACTCACTAACAGATATATTGGACAAATTAAGCATATTATCAAAAGTGCTTGAAAATGGTTTCCAAGGTCCCATTTAAAACATCTACTGTTTTATCTACACCAATCAAACTTTCATTCCCATTTCCCACCAAAATGCCACTTAATCCCACCAATTCCGAACTAGAACTGATCTTCTTCATTGAATTGCACCCTCTAACACCATCAATTTCTTTCTTAAGCTTATCCAACTGCTCCCTTGCAGTACCTTTCAAGCTAATAAACGATTCTCTCATTTTCTCATGCTCCACATAACCATTTGTCAAGCTCAAATTCTTCCCATTATCCACAATTTCCTGCTCACAAAACCCAATTCATTCACACACCCACAAGACAAACTCAAGACCCCTTCAAATTAGCCAGCTCCAATTCTTTCGCAGCTACTTTATCCTCCGCCAACTGTTCAACACCGGTAACCATACCTTTTATAACAGAATCACTCACCATCCTCGAAATAAACAAGCGCTCATTAACATCTTCCCAATACGAATCCAAATCATCTAAAAGTCAACATCCACATCTCCGCTTCCTTTTACACCACAACTTCCCCCTCTCTCTAACCCATCATTACACTTAGTACCGCTACCATTTGAAACTATCACATAATTCAACATCTCTTGACTCTCCATCCTATAGTATCTATAAACTGAGAACACAAAAAAAACACATTTATCACTTCCTAATCAAAATTTAGTAACTACTAATCCAACATTTTAGCTCTAGCACATATTACAGTTAAATAAATCTTGATCTTGATGAATAAATACACTCCAAACCGAAGAATTTTATTCATCGAAATTATTCATTAAATACACTATCCCTGTTATGTTAGAAAGTGGTACTAAATTGTTCATTTAACGAGAAATTGAATATTTATTTATCGAATATTCATTTATCGAGATACCAGTAACTACAGTATTAACAAATATGTCCAAAACATAGTCACATACATAACCAAATCAAAAAGAGAGAAAAACACAATTAAGCTAAAAAAGTGAACAAATTGGAAACTTACAGCGCTGTAAATAGAGAATCTGAGACGAAAAAAGCAAATCAACACTCAATTAGATTCGAAAATCTCGCAAATTAGATCAATTTAGTGGTTGAGTTCGTTTAAAAAAGAGTTTTTAAGGTGTTTCTAAATTGGGGTTTTAGGGTTTACGAGGTTATAGATACAAAAGCAGTTTAAGTAGTTTTGTTGAGAAGTCTTTAGTTTTTTTTGAGAAGTCTTTAGTTGTTGGTGTACGATGTACAAGGAAGAATGAGCGGGAGTAAATTTGGAATGTTTGACCCTGGAAAAGAATTAAATTACGGTTTTTACCACAGGGGGTTTAGGTGATGGGAAAGTAGTTGAGGGGTAAAGTTGGCGTGTGGGTTGGGGTGAGGGTATATTATTTGTCTTTATTAAGGTTGTGCCTGAAAGCCTGAAACAGCTTGCGGCCAGATAATGTTTATCTCCAATTTTTGTATTTTATATTTTAGTTAAATTATATTGAAAAATAATATTAACTGTTTATACTTATACATGTAAGTTGCTGCGTCAACTTATTAACTATTTGATTTATGTCATACTAAACTTTTTAATTATTTGAATATATATTTATTTATAGTGCCCAAACTTTTTGGTTTGAAATGTACTCCATTTATATCATTTATTTTTATACAATTTCATTCTTTTGATATCCCATTTAATTTTATATATTTTAAATTTTTTAAAAATAGTATAATTTTATAATTTTATTAATATAAAAATCAACTAAATCCACCACTTTTTTCCATTATACTAACTTTATATATAAATTATTAATCGGTCTCATAATTTTATTCAACTTTCACACTTTTTTAATTAAATTATTTTTTTTCTCTAATCCCACCAACTTAATAAAAATAATATTTGTCTTTAATACCCAAATCATTTGTATACAAATGACTGTGACTAGGGAGCAGTGAAATATAATAAGAGTAATATTTATCGTTGGATTTACGGTGGTTGCTATCATTGATATAATGGTATCATTAATTAAACATAGTTGAGTGGTTTGAATTTCCATAATATTTATTGGATTAATTTAATACGGGGTGGTCAAGAGTATCAGTCACCCCAGATGCAATCATTAGTAGTTATCATCATTTACATAATTCATTAGTTAATAATCATTAGTGGGTAGAAATGGGAAAAATTAATCAAATTCTATCTGCGAGAGGATGACCCGTAAATATTCAAATTCAGGTCAAATTCGAACTTTTCAAAAATTTTACCGAATTGAGTTTCAACTTCACAATTACTCGGTTCGTAATATTCGCGAGTTTTATCAAATCTCTATTATTTTAATTTTTTATTAAAAATGTATTTTTGTAAAAATATTCAAAAATTTTATTAATATTTTATATTTTTAATCAAATTAAACTCGAACGGAACCTATCATATCTTGAATTTTTATTAATATTTAATGAAATCTATTAGAGCCGAACTAGAGTTTATAGACGTTTTACGAGCCGAGTATCGAACTTGAAAATAAAGGTTCGGTCGAATTTGAGCCGGGACTTTTTAGTCAAGATGAGCCTAGCACTGTTCAACTCGGTTTGCCTCGATTACACCGGTACCCAGAGCCATATGATCTTATTTATCTATTTATCTATACTATTTATAATATATTACAATAGAAAAAAATATTAAAAGTTTTGATAGTCGTTCGGATCGGTATTTGCTGAAATTATATAATTATCCTTCAATTTTTAATTTTATTAAATTTATTTAATATTATTCTATTTAAAACCCATTTTTAATCTATATACACCACTAAGACCCTACCTTACCTCGGTTTCTAGTTAAAATACATTATATTTTCTATTGTAAGTAATAAAACTTTTAATTAAAAAAATATTACAAATTCAATTCAAATTATTTATAAAATTTTGAAAAAATATCAATTCAAATTAATTATAAAAATTATATAATATTAAAGTAAATACTTGAATCGCACGGGTTTAAACTAATGTAATTAATTTCAATAAGCCAAATTAGGTATTATCAAAAGAAAACCTGTATTCCTATTATCAGCCGTGTTTGATCAAGTAACACTTTATTAAAATCGATAAATAATATTAAATTTAAATAGTTATAAATAATTCATTAAATATTTGGGAGAATTTAACTTGTAAGTTAGCCAATTATTAAAAATACAAAATTTTTAGATTGAAAATTATTAAAAGACATTATAATTTAAAAATACAATTAATATTAATCATTCTGTTACACAGTTTTCTAAAAAATCGGTCTAGACGGCTGTGTAGGTAGTGTCTAGGTGTCAGTGGCCGCAATACGCCCCGAGGCAGACATTAATGATCAACAATTAAGTGGAATTAATAGGGGATCAATCGGTCAAAAAATTAGAAACGTGTCAAATTAAAGGTAAAATTGTAAGAAAATAACTTTTAATTGAAAATCCCCAAACTATTACCCGAGCACTACGACATAGATGATTTTAACCAACACCAAAAATGTGTTGCTATAGACCCCTAATATAGGCAAAAATAGGTCTATTGCAACACTTTTTCGTTGTTGGGGTCTAAACTGTCATTATAGGTATCAAACCTTACACCAGTGTCAATCTATAACAACACAGCAAAGCAAAATATGTGCTATATATATTCAATTGCAACGGGATTTTCAGAGTATAGCAACTTGGTGTTGCAATAGGTATACTAACTGACAAAAAAGGTCCCGCATGTGGGCCAACGCATCATTAGTTTTAAAATATTCATATTTAATAATTTTTTATTTGTTTTAGAGCGAGGGACAAACCTCAAATAGCAACAACTGGAAAGGAAAACTCAGTACAACTCAGGTGGCAAAGGTGGCTACAAAACTGGATTTGTTGACAGATCAAAATAAGGTGCTACAACTGTGATGAGTTAGGCCACTTTGCAACTGAGTGTAGGAAGCCAAAGAAAGTGAAGAAGGATAAAGCTTACTTGGAGGTTAGAAGCAAAGTATGAAGCTCTCTTGAAGAAACAACAGGGAAGGCTTACATAGATGAAGGCAAGAGTTGGGATGACACAGATGAAGATGATAATGAAGAATTTGGAAATTATGCACTCATTGCTTAGAGCAAGGAGAATCATCTTCATCTAAATCAGAGTTACCAACTCTAACCATCATTGATTTAAATACAACCAATATAAAGAAACTGTTGAAAAGATGAGTAGAAATGTTTCACATCCACACAAGCATTGTGACAGCTACTGAGGAAGTTAGTACACTGTCAAAGATTAATGAGAAGCTTGAGATTGAAAAGCAAGAATTGGAGCTGCAGCTTGTTGGGCTTGAAACGGTCAAGCAAGAAAATGAATATCTGAAAAACAGCTCAAGTGTGCAAGTGAAATTGAAGCAGTGCTGAGGGAAAAATTGGAAAGAATGAAGTGAAACTGAAGTCTTTTAAAAATGCATCTCAGTTGGTTGGACAATACCATGAGGGAAAAAACAATCCATGGTGCTAATATAGTTATGGTTTGGACTATGATGCCTTGAACAATAATAAGAACATGAATATGACAATCAAAATGTCCCAGTTACGCTGAAAAATGTTGATGCACCTTTGTTCAAGGCATGTGAGGTTAATTTCAGTGAGGTTGAGTTGGGTCATCAAGAAAGAACTTGCAGATGAAGAGTAGTGAAAAAGAAGAACGCAGAACAGAAGGAAAACCACAACCATAAATGAACCTGAAAAGAAACCAATAGTCATCAAGTTATTAAGACACCAACCAAGGAAATTGAAACTAAGAATGCTGGGAAAAAGAAAAAGAACAGATGTGGAAAAATAGGTGTACACAAAAGCAACAACTATGCATTTATTACAAATGCCCCCAGAAAGCAGTGTCAAAGATGTGGCTCAACAAATCACTTAACTCACTTTGTAAAAGGCTGTTAGTGAGCCAAGTTAGGTGTCTACAAATACAATGAAGCATCGGCTGAAGATCCCTATTCATTCTGTGACAAATTTGATTGCATTCCTTATAATATGAAGGTGATGACAAGCTGTCATAAAATAAGAGTAGACCTCAAAGCAGTTATTCTTGTATCTACAACTTAGAAGTAAAATACAATCAATCAATAAATACTATTCTTGTTGAATCATCAATTCTACTTCTGTTGCTTCACTGAAAAAGAAAGAAAGTACCCAACACTGTTTGGGTAGGTAAACACACTTAATCCCATTGTGTGCAGTGCAAAATGAAAAGAGTCATATGGATCATTGACATGGATACTCCAGGCATATTACAGGTGATAGGCCCTGCTATCACAATTTGAGGAGATGGTTGGCCCATTGGTGACTTTTGGAGAAAACAACAATGGAATCACAATGGGATATGGCAAGCTAGTTATGAAAATATTGTCATTGAAGATGTAGCACTAGTTGCTGGACCTGAAGTAAATCTTCTGAGTGTCAGCCAATTTATCGATAAAGGATTCTAGGTGAATTTTGAACAAATATATTGCTCAAGTTATCAGCAAAAAGACTGGTGAAACTTTTCTGAAAGGAGTTAGAAAAGTAAGCTTATTTGTTGCATATTTGAGCTCAGCAGACAAGGATGGTATTTGTTGAATCTACACCAAGGCATCTATTGAGAAAAGCAAACTATGGCACAAAAACACTCTCTCACCTGAATTACAAAGCAATCAATACCTTGGTGAAAAGGAATTAATGAGAGACATGCCAAATCTGGAATTTGCTCAAGGTGAAGTTTGTGAAAACTTGTCAAAAAGGAAAAATGAAAAGGTTTCAGTCTCAAAAGCAAAACAGTGAATTCCATAAGTGTACCATTACAACTTATTCACATGGACCTGTTTGGATCAGTTAATGTCTTATCTATTTATAGAAATAAATATGCACTGGTGATGGTGGAATGACTATTCAAGGTACACATGGGTAGAGTTTATGCATTCAAAAGATGAAACTCCACAACATCATCATTGAACACATAAGAAAGTTGAAAAGCAGGCTGAAGATCAAAACTGTGTGAAGAAGTTGAGAAGTGATAATGACACAGAATTCGAATGACAGCATTGAGTAATTTTGCAAAGACAAAGGCGTTGTTCAAGAATTCTCAGCATGCAAGAACACCTCAACAAAATGGTGTTGTTGAAAGAAAAATAGAACCTTAGTTGAAGCTTCCAGAACAAATACTGCAAGATACCAATCTGCCAATAATGTTTTTGGAAGAAGCTATGAATACTGCATGCTATACTCAAAACAGATATCTGATCAACATAACCATGGCAAATCACCTTACTCAATTATATAAAGAAAGAAAACTGTGAAGCATCTACATGTGGTTTGAAAGCAAAGTTCTTTGTGCTAAAAGACAACGCTAGAATATGTGGGAAAAGTTGACTCTAAAATTTTGAGGTAATTTTTCTGGGATATTCATTGGAGAGGACTGCCTACAGAGTTTATGTGCTTAAGCAAAAAAATTTAATGGAAAACATAAATATGACCTTTGATGATGACAAATGCCCAGGCTTGGAATGCCTTGATGATAATGAAGTTGAAGCCCTCAAGTTTGAAAATCTAAACATTGATAGCGATTCTGAAGATGGAGCTGAGATCAATATAAACAATAAAATAAATGAAGAGTCAACTGAGCAAGTGAACCATGAGGATGAAAACTTATCTCATACACCTGAATTTGATGGCACAAACTCAGGGGGAGAAAAAGGAGAAAGTTATGCAAGTCATGCAAATGGTGAAGAAAATGCAGAAAATTTAGGTCAACAAAATCACACCAGGAAATGGGATATGAATCATACAAGAGATGTAATTATTGGTGATCCAAATGCTAGAGTGAGGACTAGAAGTGCAACTGCAAATGAATGTCTACATGCATACTTTCTTTCACAAATTGAGCCAAAAAAAACTGAGAAAGCTCTACCTGATCCTGACTGGATGTCTGCCATACAAGAAGAGTTGAATCAATTTGAGAGAAATAAGGTTTAGAATTTGGTTCCTGCCCCAAAGAATGGAAGCATAATTGGAACAAAGTGGGTATACAGGAACAAAATGGATGAAAATGGAATTATAACAAGGAACAAAACAAGGTTGGTTGCAAAAGGCTACTCACACGAAGAAGGAATTGATTATGCTGAAACTTTTGCTCCACTTACAAGACGTAAAGTAATAAGGATCTTTCTTGCATTTGTTGCACACTCAAATTTAAAATGTATCAGATGGATGTAAATAGTGCATTCCTTAATGGTGATTTGGAAGAAGAGGTTTATTTGCAACAACCACCTGGCTTTGAAGATCCAGAATTTCCAGATCTTGTCTATCAACTGCTAAAGGCTCTCTATAAATTGAAGCAAGTACCTAGTGTTTGGTATGATATGCTCAAACATGGATTCATAGTGGTGATATGATCCTAGTTCAAATCTATATGGATTATATCATTTTTGGTTCTACAAATAAAAAATTATGTCAAAGATTTTCAAGACTCATGCAGAGTGAATAAGAGATGAACATGATGAGAGAATTAAGTTACTTTTTTCACTTCAAGTCAGCCAAAGAAGTGATGAAATTTTCATAAGCCAAAGCAAGTATGTTAAAGATTTATTGAAAAATTTGGGAATGGTTGATTGTTCACTTACATTGTAATAACCCCAATTTTTGGAAATTTTTGAAACCCTTATGAATAGTGCTTTTGCTGAATGAGAAAACTTTTCATGTCACACTATGTAGGGGTTCTGATATGGATATTCTGAGATTTTATTAGTACTTTATATGGGATATAAGTGTATGTAAAGATCGTCAGAATCCAAATCCGAACACTTTGATTTTTCCCGGAAATCCACTAGGTACGGAAATAATTGAGTATAAGGTAACAGGATAAAAAGGATTTAAATTAAAGGATTATAAGAGAGGATCATAAAAGGAATATAATATATTGAGAAAGGTTAAGGGAACCTAAGTAATAAGATCCCGTATATGATCCCTCAAACGATAAACGAAAACGAAAGTTAAGCGAACCGTAACAGATCAGCGGTCATTAGGCAAACAATTAGAAGCTAATCAAAGAGATTAGAAGGGACGATGACATAGCAATGTGACATAAGCATGACATAAGGGGAAGGAGATGTGGTTGATTTTTAACCACACAAAATCAAGGGCAACTAGGTAATTTACTAAAACAAGACAAAAAGCAACCAGCCAAGCCAAAACATTTCATTTTCATCAAAAAACACAAAACCCCCATTTTCTTCTTCAAGCTCTCGGCCTCTTTTCTTAAAAAATGAAAGTCCAAGCTCCTCCACTTGCTATTTTACAAGGTAATTATCCTAGCTTCTCCTAGTTAAGTTACATACTTCCTATAAGTTTAAGCTTCTAATTCCAAGCCAATCTTTTTCTAGAAATCAAGGAAGAAGATGGTGAATAGTACTTTCTTGAAATTAATTTTGTGTTCTTGATTTCTTTGAAAGAACAAGCTTGTAGGAGGTTAGATTAAGGCTTCCATGGGCATTCCAAGGATCTTTCATGGATTAAAAGCTTCAAGGAAGGTATAACTCTTCATGATCTTAGTTTTAAGTTTTGTTGTTTAGATTTCCTAATGTTGAGATGATGGGTTAGTGTAATGGGTTTGTAATCATGTTTAAAGCTTGTTATGAGTAGTTTAGTTGGTGAGAGACATGATTATTGTGTGTTTAGAGATGGGTTGATTTTGTGATATTTTTGGAGTTGGAAATCTTGGTTATTAGTTAATGAACCTAAGTAAAGCTTTTAGTTCATGTGGGGAATAATAAATTGTTAATGTGGAGTTGTTGGGGCTGTTATGATTTAGTTTGGATGGAGTTTTTATTGGGTTGTGATTGTGGGTTGAATTGTGGTTGATTTGGAATGGTTTAATTTGGGAAATCGCGTAAATATAGCCGTCGTAACGTCCGATTTTCTTTAGACTGTTTTTGTGCATAACATTAGGACCCGAGAACCCCCTGCTAGATGTTGACCATTGCCATGTCTAGATAGCTCATGTTACGAGCTTCGTTTTGATATGTAGTTCGTTCGATTCCGATGCACGGTTTAGGAGAAACGACCGTTTCAAGTAACGGCGTTTCGCGAATGAAACATTTCCCCTCGCCATACTTTGAAACATAGGTTAAAGACCTTAAAGGACTAATTGAAGTATGAAACATTTATTTAAGGTGTAATAGGCAGTTGGTAAGACACTCGCGAAGGAATCGCCTTAAAACTCGTAATGGTTAAATTATTAAAAATGGTGGAGTCGAGGGTACTCGAGTGACTTAAGAGAATTAGTAAGCGCAAAACAAGCATTAGAGTCTAAGTTAGTTAAAGTATAGATTTACAAGTGACTTTGGTTTAATTCCAACTTACTTGTTGTTTATAGGTTACCAGACTCGTCCCGAGCCATTCGTAACCCCCAGTCGCTCAGGCAAGTTTTTCTACCCGTTATACTGTTGTTGTGATGTATATGTGTATATGCATTATCTTGCGATATATGCATGTTGGTTAATTAGCAAATGTTGTATATATTGAAGCATGCTGCTATGGTATATATATATGCATGCCTGTTTCGTATTCTTTCCATATATAATTGTTGATAATACCTATGCTAGAGGATAGCGGTAATTTGCATATACCCTTAGTATAGGGACCCAAAGGTGAAAATATTTTCTAAAACCGGGAGTCAAGGATCCCGAGTAGATTTTGTATATATGGATATAAATATATATATATATACTTATATATATATGGTCATAGTTTTCAAAACTATTAATCGAATAAGGTTTATTCGATAACTTTAACTTTATTTATTATTGAATATTATTTCGAATATTATTCGAAGGCTTATGACTCCTTTATATTAAATGAATATTATTTTGAATATTTATTCGAAGGCTTATGACTCCTTTATATTAAATGAATATTATTTGAATATTTATTCGAGGGCTTATGACTCAGTTTATATTATTTAATGAATATTATTTGAATATTCATTTGAGGATCTATGACTCCGATTATTTGCTGAGATATATTCTTTATTTTATTAAAGAATAAGGTGTCAATAATCAAACTTATTTTCGATTATTCAAATAAAGATAGTACTTTCATATAAGTATATCTTTGGTTATTTAATACTCGTTTCAAGTATAAGTTTTAATACTTCTACTTCAATTATTTTTATAAAGATTATTCTTTATGGGAATATTATTTAAATAATAATATTCAGACATTTTCTAAATATTCTGGGGACTGATTTACTTCATTAAATCAGCTTTATTCCAAACACTCTTTAAAGTATTTTCGAGTCTTCAAAATGATTTTTAAAAGTTAGAGCGGATCCCAAAACTCATTTTATATTTAAGATCTTCCTTTTTAAGGGGATTTAAATACTCGCTCAAAACCTGAGGGATCCGGCTCTGTGGTGTATTTTATATTCGCAACACGGTTGCAGTTTTGGTAAATGAATTGATTACTTACCCAACGTTCGGGAAGTAAGTCCATCTATTGAGTCGGCATAAGCAACATGGGCTCAGTGGGCGTCCATGATAGTGTAAGTGGCTCAGTGGGAGTCCATCAAATGCATAAGTGGCTGAGTGGCAGTCCAGCATAAGGTCCTATTGAGACCAGGGTGATGACCAGTGGGGAATTCGTCCATCTACTAGTAGAAAAGGTTACTTATTGGTATCTTTGCCTGATCAGCGAGATACCTGGTTTATGCCAAAATTCTTTTCCTTTCCAAATTTATTGGATATTGCAACTCTGTTCATACTTTACATGACAGAGGTTTTCAGGAAATGTATAAAGAAGATGTATATGTGGATATATATATATATCAGAACTTAATGAAGTATATCCTAACTTCATTTCCTTTAAATATTTCAAAGATTGAATCTATTCAAGTCTTATCTTGTGGTCTCATCAGTGGGATGAACTTTTGAAATTAATTATAACTTGAACGGTGGTAGTTCAAGTAGTATTTGGAAAAGATATAAGTATATTGGAGTATCTTGTAACTTCATCTTTTAAACTTATATCTAGTTAATAATTGTCTTATGAATGACAAAGATTTTCAGAAAAACGTTGAGACAAGGTTAGATATATTAGATCACCTTGCAACGATACTTTTTATACAGTTATAAACTGGAACTTTGTGTATATTATGCATGGAAGAGGACTTCCAAGATTTTGAAAAGTATATGTATATATATACTGACTATTTTGCGACTTCATCGCATTAAGATATCAAACTTGGTTCATTTCTTTTGACCAAGACTTTCATGAGTACTATGAGAATGCCATATATTGTAAATTATTATACATATTATTTTGGTGGGCTTGCTGCTCACCCTTGCTTTCTTCTTTCATCACACAACATCAGATAGACAAGATGAACAAGACCAAGCTCCCAATTCGCGAGCGGATAGGAAGCATTCCGCAGTTTCCTATAGGTGTTGAAGTCACTGTAGCTGAGGTAGGGAAATACCAATAGACTAGGCTTCAACTTTTTGATGTACCAGATTATGTATATTTACGAATTGTAATAATGGCAAAGAAAATGTAAATTTATTCAGAAAACCTTCTAAGGTGTATTGGCAGATAATTGTGGAATAAAATGACTTGTGATTATTTTTGGATGTTCATCTCTGAGACTATAACGTGTGGTGTGTGTTTATTGTGGGGTCACAGTACAGAGTAGTTGATTAATTATTAAGGTTGGGTGTTACTAAGGGAAATGGAACTCGTGACAACCCGGATCCCCGACCCCGGATCTGGGGGTGTTACAGAAGTGTTATCAGAGCTAAGCGTTATAAACCTCAGAGATGATGTGACGTTAAGATAATAAGTTCACTAAGATAATAAGAACTCTTGCCAAGTTCATAGTCGGGCTACCTAACGTAGTACTGACAGTTAAAACCCTTATGGGAACCCTTATAAATATCGTGATAGAAGCGTAGTTCGTTATCGTAGATGGTAGCGGGCTTCCGAACCCTGAGGTTGAGGAGCAACAATACGATGATGTTTATTACTTTAGAGATCAGATTATGGATCCGATAGAGCGTCCTAAGCGGGATCGGATGATGTTCATATGAGGATATAGCGGTTGAGGATGTTGTCCTAGAAGGAATAGTGCTGAGGAGGATCCCATGGAGGATCCTAACAAGAATGAATAAAGGACTGAGGAATTGATGACCATGGTTAGGTCGACTACCAGAGGTAGGATTGGTCGGTCACTACCAGAGGTTCATTCAAGTTTGTAAAGATAGTCGCCCCTTTAACGCGGCTTACTCATAAGACTGAGAAGTTCGAATAGACAGAGAAATGCGAGAAAGCTTTAAGAACTGAGCAAAGGTTGGTGACAGCCCAATGTTGGCGTTGCGGATGGAAAAAAGAGATTTT